>NC_035108.1:304999351-305374351 GCF_002204515.2 Aedes aegypti
GCATTCTCGAAGCTTTCTTCATAGGTCTTATGCTGAGTAAATGCGTTGTTAATACGAATGAAAGCTTTTATGCTATCCTTTCACCAACTGCAATAGGACAAGTTAGCTGTATAACAACACATCTTTGGGAGACGCTTTTTCAACCATTTCACAACTGTTGAATAATTTTTATACAGCATTACTGTAATATCGATTAAATATTATCTTCAAGCTGTTTCACAGCATCTGGAACTCAATTCATAAGTATCTGATTTTAATGTTCCCAACGTTACACAA
Organism: Aedes aegypti; assembly: GCF_002204515.2. Classification (NCBI taxonomy): domain Eukaryota; kingdom Metazoa; phylum Arthropoda; class Insecta; order Diptera; family Culicidae; genus Aedes; species Aedes aegypti. The sequence continues at coordinate 304,999,628 of NC_035108.1, forward strand.
TTACAGTACCCGCCGTCGCTTGGGATCGAACTCACGATCTCTGTATCTACAAGTGTCGACGCTGTCCTTGCTGCCACCACATTATAAATTGAAAGCAAAGAAAAAAAAAATATCAATACTATTATGCCAGGCATACTTTATACCAGCCATAAACTTATGTTTGCCGAAAAATACACACTAAATTTTCATCAAAAAATGCCCAAAACAGGGTTAATTGTAATATACCCAAAAAATAGCAGTTTTTCGCAAAACTTAGTGAGAATGTAAAATTTTTGTGACATTTTTCGCACGATCAGGCAAATTTCGCTAAATTTGAAGATAATATGTATATTTCAGGAAATTTGAAAAAAATTTCGTGGGTTTATACATGGGTCGAACTTTTGCCCCGCAGATTCGAACTTTTGCCTCGCTATGGGCCAAAAATTGATTCCAACTATTTATGGAAAAACAAATACACGTCAAAGCATCCTTATGATAGGCCTAGAAACGCCCTTAAATAAAATATTGAAAAATATTTTATCTTCATTTGGTTCCATGCATCGAAAATTTGACCAAATATTACAATATTTACGTCGAAAAACAACAAATAGCCATAACTTTTCCAAATCTCAATCGATTTTTATGATATGTCTCTTACTTGAATAGCATTCGAACCACCATGACTTTTCTAAGTTTTGTTTTAATTTGAGCTAAAAATCTTAAAAAGAAACTCTTGCCCCACTCGAACTTTTGCCCCACTTTACTCTATATTAAGCAGCATAACAAAACATATTGCATAGAAGCAGCCGGACGAATGATGTGGACTTTCATTCCACAACATTAGGTTGCTACTGTTTTAGGTGTTGAGTTACAGCTTTATAAAAGCAGCAAAAGCGATAAAAGACGAAATACACTCAGCTAAGATTTGTAGCTGCAAAATATTTGCGTTATAGCTGTATTGACGCTAATCGTTCTGTTTTAGACAGGTTTCATTTTTGCAGCGTTCGCTGCTTCAATTCAACAATTATTCAACAGAAAGTAAATAATCTTGGCTTATAGCGCTAAAATTGTTAGTTGGGGTGATCCTTTTCATCCAATTCTGATCCATAACTGTCTGCCCATAACTGCATATTTGTAACATTCGACAAAAATAGGCATTGAGTAAATAGAATACCAAGTTGCAGTATGGGAGGAAAACAAAATTTCTAAAAATCACTAAGAACTCAAAAGTGCTTATTTAAGGCTGAAATTTTGTACAACTCATATCGCTTATTGGGTGAATAGTCAGAAAATAAATCTGATAGAAATTGCGTTGCTACTGCATTATGAGGCTCATTTATAATCTCAATGTGACTGTTATGCGGTTACAATTGCCAATGTGACAAAACAACTTGGTATTTTTTCGAATTTTCTAGAACAATCTCACAGATTTCAGTAAGTTGATCAAAAGTATTTGTCATTTGATGGAGACGGGGTTGGTGGTCTGATGGCTACCGCTTCTGCTTCATATGCAGAAGGTCATGGGTTCAATCCCAGACCCGTCCCTTTCCTCGTACTTTGTAGTTGTATATCTCTTACTTGCTTCTATCTTCCATTCTAAATATATCACACTCAAACTATTCGTTCATAGCAAACGCTAGAACCAGAGACGGACAAGAAACCGTTTCCCTAACGCTTCCTACTTCCACGCGCACGCCTTTCTTACGCCTGATACATAGGCAGTCTGCTAACCACAAAAGCAAACCTCTCTGCCATGCCTTTCCCCCAATCCATACACTCCCACATGAACTGACGTGGATGCAGTGGAATATACGGTCTACGTGGGAGTCAGTTCAATGCATCATCAATTCCTCCCCCTTCCCCTCATTGGTCTGCATTCTGACGTGGCAGGTGCCATTGTTGCCTAAAAATAGAAGATCACCAGCACTTATACACTGAGGATGCCTGTTAGTCCCAAGCAGTCATTCGGTTGGTTCCTTGTGTAAGTGCAGCTGATCTGGCGATACTGGAGTGCATCCACGGGCGGCCAATCAAGCTCAAGCTCAAGCTCAAGCTCAAGTATTTGTCATTTGATGGCTCTCCCCGGTATTAACTCGAAATTGTCAAACATGTCGAATGTGACAATTATACAGTTATGGGCAGTGTGGGGTGACTGCAAGTTATGTTCAATCTGTATAGCCTTTGGTTGAAGACAATGTAAACCATGATGTAAACTGTCTTCTTGTTTCACATCGGACCCATTAGGCGACATTACGTTGTCAAACAACGCTTATTCCATCATCTTCATAACCACAACTCATAGTTTATTTATTTCCTTGTATCAGTACATCTCAATTTCGGCGAAAGTATATCCTCTCTGTTGGAACAAAAGCTCATCAAATCGATTTCCCCTTTCGAAAAGTGCACTCCACCCGAGCTTTTATTCACAATGTCATTACTCTTCGAACCGAGTTTCGTTATCAACTTCCTAGTGAGCTACTTCTCAGTTGTCGCGCGGCTCAATTATGTCACCGTCTTGAACTGCTGGGACTTGAAAGGTCGTTGGCAGTCGTGAGCCACGAAGCAGCTAAACTCTGACTTGTTGTATTATCAATTGCAGATAATAGAGATTTGATTGCTAATCTGTCCAGTGTCGTGAAGTTCGTTCATTTAGTCGATCTTAACGATGCAACGTTGGATTTGGAACAGCAAGCTGAACGGATAGTTTCGAGAAATCAAATTAACTTGGGGGTGTTCATAGAGTATGGATGTCCTATGAGTAGACAAATGATTGTTGAGGTAGTATGCTCTTTTGATTTTAATTTATGTTTGATAAATTCTCATTTTTTTCATGGAAAGTGTGCCAGCAGAAGATGTTTCACTTCAACTACTCACTGGGTGATGCTGGACAGGTATGTTAATAGTTCAGTATTTACGGCAATGGAAGACATTGATCTGTACGTGGATGCTGAAGTGAAGATACTCGGAAGGCAGAATGAGACGGAACTTAATCTGTACGACGTGTACAACAATGGATTATCACTAGGAGGAAAAGTCAAAGTTTCGTTCGACCGTGAAGTTCATGAAGATCTAAACGGAAAAGTTGTGATTGGGGAGAGTGCACTTGCATCTAAATTGAAATACCAAAATCGAGATGATTTGTCCGATATAACATTTAAAATTGCAATGGTATCGCAGTCGTTTCCCCATACAAATGGTGGTTTCGGCCACATTTTGGAGTTTTTCGAATCGTACAAACAACCAGAAGCGGATGTTGCCGCTCGTATTGGATACATGTTGCTGAAAGCAATCCAAGAAACATTAAATTTCCGGTAAGTTTTTAACCATTTCTCGTTCTGCTTATTTATATGGTCAAAATACCTAAAATATATTTCTACATCAATTACTTTACATATTGGGTTTCGTGGATTGAATGATGAGTATTATGAGAAGAAGAAAACGTATTTTTTTACTATTAAATCGTCTTTTTTTCCTATAACATAAATTTCACGAAAAAAAAACTCGACGAAGTGAAAAAATTGAAAACCCATTCAAAACTGATTTTGAAAAGTTTGGGATACGGAATAAAACTCTTGCATCAAGAATTGTAAAAATTACATTTAATATAACACAACTGGTTAAAAGGCAGCGTTAAGAGCGGAAATAGTTCAAGTTCAACACACTACAGTGCAGTAGGTATAGTTAAAAATATCCAAGATATGTAAAATCAGAGCAGCAACTTGTTTTGCGATTTATTTAAATTTAAATTTTGATTCAAACTTTTTTGTTTGATGAAATTTGTGGCTGCGCTCTTCTGAAAACTTTTATAAAATGTTATTTTGAACAACTTTGTTGAAGACACTTATGATCTTACTTTTCATTTGAGCTAAGTAAATTGATTTTTAAAGTTTTGACTTAGGGTGGACCCAAAAAAAAACAGTTTTTTTTGGTCTAACTCTTTTTTTAGTTTTAAGTGAATGTGGTCTTCAGAAGAGTTACAGAGGAAGTATAGATACCGTAAAACGGGATAACTTTGATAGTATTTTCGAAGAAAATTTGAATATTTATGCATGCTGTTTGAAAGAATTATAATTTATTTTTTTAAAACAAGTACTGGCATCCTAGCTATCGATTTAAGTCAATAGATTGCCAAAAGATTTATTTTGAATGGATATATAATTTTTCATATTATCGAAAGTTGGTTTTCTGTTTTGGGGTAACTTTGATAATGGAAGGGCAGCAAACGCTTTGGCAAGCATTCCTCTCGATAAATCTGCCCGTTTATGGTGCCGGTTGTAACGAATGGCTTGCTGCTCCGTCCGCATTCGCAGATCGCCTGCCACAACAGCTACTTCTTCACGAATTTGTCCATCTTTGTCTTCCGGAATTGTTCTGAAATCTCCATGCGGGACGTACCGACAAAAAAAAACTCGAGGCCGGGGATTCGTTTGGTGTCCACCGTTGATGTATGTCTCGTCGCCCATGACGAGACAGCCTGGCTTGAACAGCCACTCACGGTATAGCTTCCGCGCACGCAATTTGGCCACCGTATTTTGCTTGTTAGTCCGGTTTGGCGCCCTCGTGGTCTTAAAAACACGTAGCCCAGCTCGCTTCATGGTCTACTGGACCACTTTGTCGAATTGAACTATTTGGCCACATCTCGGGTGGAAAGGTTCACTTTATCTTCTGCGCCTTCTCTGGGTATTCCGTTTTCGATTTTTGGCTGCTTCAAGCGCCGCTCGATGGTCTTCGTCTCCTGGAACAACTTCACAACGCGTGACACGGTGGAATGGTCTTTTTGCCGATCCATCTGTGCGACTGACCAGGATTATCGATCACCGCGCCCAAGATTTGCTGACGTAGCTCTTTTTGTTTCGAAAGCATCTTGAAAACTAAACTAAAAACTTACTCGACAGATCGCAATAAAATTTTGCTCAAATAAACATAACACTCTAAACTAGTATTTCCCAAAAATTTCATTAATTTTTACACACGCGATAAAAGTTACACCCAAATCAAAGTGTCGCATTTTTTCCAAGTCCAATCTTTATCATATCGTGCTCATATCAATATTTCGTTTATAAAACAGAATCGACTTCGAACACTACAGGCAAACACCACAAAATGAGTCAGAGAAAAGCTTTTATGAGGCTGTTCAGGATCGAAAGGTAGATTTATCTATTTTTGGAGTGGCGAGTAATCATATGGCGGATCTAACTTGCTTGCAGAGCTTTATGGCCTATCGGTATATTTGATTCGTGATTAACGTGACACCTTCTAAGCAAATGGAAGTAATATGCATTTTTTTCAGATCAAGTTTCATTTTCCGCACACCTATAACTAACAGCCTAACGAACAATATTTTTACTCAGCCATTTGCAAAGGAAACATGGTTAACAGTAGCGCTGACAGTTATGCTTGGAGCCGTGGCAGTAAAGATCAACTTTTTCGCGGAAGAACACCTGGAGCAGGATAACGAGTATCATGAACATTACTCGCTGTATACCATGTTTATGGAAACGTTGGCCAGCTTCTGCCAGGAGGGATGTGAGTTCATCAACCGAAGTTCACCCGGACGGTTATCTCAGATGATGCTGTTCGTCTGCTCGTTAGTGGTGTTTAACTATTACAGCTCGGGAATCTTCTCCATTTTGATGCAAGGACCACAAAAGTCCAACATTAAGACCTTGACTCAATTGGCCGATAGTCGACTCCAGGTTGGAATTGATGGCACTGTCGATGTAGAGGAATTCTTCATGGTAAGTAGATTAGTTGAATTTATTATGTCTTCAATGTTTGAATCTACTTACAGAGATCAACACATTCTGACATTCAGCAATTGGTGGAGAAGAAAGATTTGAGAGAAAATTTCAATTTGGACCCAGCTTATGGAATATATCAAGTACGAAGTGGAACCCTCGCATATCACTGTGACAGAATGGTTGCGTACAACGTTATTCGCGATTCGTACGACTTCAGCGAGATGTGTGACCTCAACGAAATCGAAGTAATGCCTCCTCAGGGGGTAGGTCTTCTCATTCGAAAAGATTCCCCTTTCCGCGAACTGCTAAACATCAGGTTTATAGAATTACAAACCTTTAAGTGAAGGGTATTACTCATCAAGTCTATTTTCAGACTAGCACGGCTTCGCGAAACGGGAGCATTCAGTCGATTTTCTAATCTGTGGATTACCAAGAAACCGGAATGTCTGGTTACAAGTGTGGTTTCCAGTGTCAGCATGGAGGGAGCTTTTCCCATATTTTTGCTGTTGATTGCTGGCACGATCGCTGCATTCATGGCATTTGCTCTGGAGAATGGGCTTTTCCGCGCTAGCGGACGTCACTTTGGGTCGAGTGCTTCTCTTGAATGAAGGGGTGATTATCATGATTTTGAAGACGAATGTAGTTGTTCAAAGGAATAAATAAACAGACAAGCAAATTAGGATCAAACAAGACAGTTCTCAATGGGAACTGCAATTTGTGCAATTTGCGACTTTAAGAAAAAAAAAAATCTTGTTGCATTTTGTTTAGAATGTCATCTGACTTCCTGATAGTCGGCTTGGGTGGGAAGAAGGCTAAGCAAATGAGTAATCGGGGTCATGCAGGCGCGGTCACTCAGAATTATGTAGTTGTTGGATGGGCAGACAAGATGGACTCACAGGTGACCCCTAATTTATGGTGCGATGCGCAGTGCTGTAGCGTGCAGTTGGCCAGGTTGGTACCCGCCAAGGGCGCCAGCCTAAAGGGGGCGTCAAAATGTGTGAATCACTTGATAAAATCGTTGATTGAAGATGCTTATCAAATAAGGGCTTCTTATTAATAACAATTTCAAAAAGAAATTAGATTATGAAAATAAGAAAAAAATAAGTTTGAATTTCAGATAATTACACATAAATTAAGTTTGTTAATGAGAAGAAGCAAAGAATTTTAATATTCAGATTGGTATATATGCTGGAAGTTAGACTGCATGTTTTGATCACTCGACTTATTAATTAAAATTACAAGAATGACCTTCCCACATACTACTCTTCATGAAGATGACAGGCAAAATTAAAAATCTCTTAAGCCTTGATGAAAGCTTCAGCATAATGACTAAATTCGTAAAACAGATTTTTTTTTATAAAATACTGAACAATAATCTAACATTATCCTTAGCATGATCTACGAAGCTCTGAGCAGAATTTCGACAAAAAAATGGGCGAGATTCTCACAAAAGCAAGGACAGGATTCTATGCAGAGCTTTTGCTTTATCTTGACCAGTCTTTCACTTAATTATAGGTGAGATTTTGACAGAATATTGTGTATTTTTTGAAAACTTTGACTTTTTTTCAACTATTTTACAATAAAACTTTTAGAGAATATCTTGCTATGACATTCGGATCCTATTTCTGGCAAAAGCTCCTAAATTCTTTCCAGTTCTTCAGGGCAAAAAAATTTTAAATTCTACCTGAAAACAAATAGTTGTGTAGGAGAATTTCTTTAAAAAATAAAATGTTGTTCACCAAAATTTGCAACGAAAAACTTTGTTTGAAACATTTAGTAGATTCAGTTGATTTGTTTCTAGCCATATTAACTGTAAATTACTTCGGAATTTTTTAAAGCATCTTTCAGATAACATTTAAAAGTTCTCAGATAATTTTCATTAAAAAAAAAGAATATACATATTTTCTAACAGAAGTTTAGTCAGTAATTTAATGTGTTCTAAAATTAAGAAAGTATTTTAACTATTTATGATACTTTTGATGATTTTCTTAAAAATTCTTGCAGCTCAAAATTTAAAAAAAAACTATTTTAAGATATGTTTCGATAAGCTTTGTCTAAGGGGCGCTAAAATGGAGGTTCGCCAAGAGCGCCATGAGCCCACGCTACGGCTCTGGCGATGCGTTCCGTGCCTAGGAATAAATGGTTTGGGGGATCTAAATAAAACCAAACTGCCAACGGAGCCTTAGGGGTACCAGGGCGCCCTCCACAGTATAGAGCCCTCCCTGTGCTACCCGGAACAATGGTGCAAGGGACTTTGTGTTTCTCCGAGATAATCGGCTGCCCTTCTTCAATACGAAATACGTCTGATGTTCGGTATCTTCTTCTTTCTTTCTGGCATTACGTCCCCACTAGGACAGAGCCTGCTTCTCAGCTTAGTGTTCTTATGAGCACTTCCACAGTTATTAACTGAGAGCTTGCTGTGCCAATGACCATTTTTGCATGCGTATATCGTGTGGCAGGTACGAAGATACTCTATGCCCAGGGAAGTCGAGAAAATTTCCAATCCGAAAAGATTCTCGACCGGTGGGATTCGAACCCACGACCCTCAGCTTGGTCTTGTTGAATAGCTGCGCGTTTACCGCTACGGCTATCTGGGCCCCATGTGCTGTTCGGTATACTTGTTTGAAATCATCCGTTGGGGATGGTTCATCACCACATGATTTCAAACGAGTTGTCGTACACTGCGTAACAAAAGGCCTCCCGCTGATTGTGGGCAGTATTGCCAATGCTCATTACATCATCTGGGGCAGCTCAGATATCAATTTGAGAGGCTCCAGACTGATGGAATACCTAACTAGTACAGACCTTGGATTACTTAACATAGGCAATCGCCCAACCTTCATGGTAAAGCCTGTCCACGTTAAATTTCGGACACCCAAATAATGGCAGCAAAAAAAAGTTACTCATAATTCAACAAAAACAATTGTTTATTTCAGAATAAAAGAGTTATATCTACAAAATAAACAGTTGACAAGGATGTTAATCCTTCTTTCTGTAAAATTCTCGAACTTTCTGTGGTACACCACAGACAGGCGCAGACTTTGCGTTTTTGGAATCCCCAGTCAACAAACTGGGAACTCTACACTGAATTAATTGCGACCAAATTTCAAGGGTATTCTCCGTCCATTGAAAATCCAAGTGATTTGGATGTTGCCGTTGATACTACAACATCCTACATTATGGAAGCTTTTGAAGAAGCATGTCCTCTGTGGTCTGTAAAGACTACAAAAGGGACCCCATGGTGGAATTCCGATCTAACTAGACTCAGGAAACAATGTAGAAGGAGTTAGAACAGAAGCCGTTCAGCTGGATTAGAGTCGTTCAAGTTGGCTCGCAAGGCTTACAAAAAGGCTCTTCGTTCTGCTGAACGATCCGGCTTGAAAAACCTTTGTACAAATGTTTCCAATTTGAGTGAAGTCAGTCGACTGAACAAAATCTAAGGATTTCCAAGTGAACGAAATTCAATGGTGACTTTACTTCTTCTGATGAATCACATACTTCCCAGATGTGTGGACATAGCATCTACGAATGAACCAAATGTCTTTTCATGTAGTTACGAGTCTCTGGCTTCGGCTCGCACAATCGTGACTACTGAATCGATTCAATGGGCACCTTTCAAATCTCCAGGAGCGGATAATATTTTTCCTGTTCTGCTCCAAAAGGGATTTGAGTTTATCAAACATGTTTTGAAAAAGCTAACACCTATCTATCTTTGATAGTTGGTATGTGCATAAGCACCCTATTCAACCTGATGCAAAGTGCTCCTCAGGTAGTCGAGAGTTGGTGTCGCCGATAAGGCCTCTCGGTTAACCCGAATAAAACACCTATTATTCTTTTTACGAAAAGACAAAACCGCGATGAAATTCGACCTATACGTCTTTTTGGCATTGAGATTAACGTGACTGATCAAGTAAAGTATGTCGGAGTCATTCTAGATTCCAAACTTTCATGGACACCTCACATTGATTTCAGAGTCAAAAAAGCTTGCATGGCCTTCGGTCAATGCCGGCGAACCTTTGGTAAAACTTGGGGCCTCAAACCCAAGTATATCAAATGGATTTACACAACAGTTGTTCGTCCAATATTGGCATATGGATGTCTTGTATGGTGGCAAAAGGGCGAAGTGATAACAATCCAATCAAAATTGGGCCATCTCCAAAGGATGTGCTTGATGGCGATGTCTGGTGCGTTCTCTACAACTCCCACAGCAGCGCTTGAGGCCCTTTTCGACGTTGCGCCACTACACATACATCTTAAACAAGAAGCACTTTCTTGCTCTTACCGTTTATGGGTACTGGATACATTTACCACACAATTCCCTTCACGGTAAGAGTGGACGTCTGATTATTTGGAAAGAAGTATATTAAACAATATAGTCATCAGTGTAACATGATGGCTCCCTTCTTGAAGGCAGAGCTAGTGCAGGTGTATATTCTCGTGAGTTAAGGCTGAATCGGTTTTAGTCACTTGGTAGAAACTGATCCTTTTTTCAGGCGGAAATATTTGCTCCTATGTGTGCAATCAGCACTTCAACAGCGCGTAATGGATAAACTACTTCTGTTCAGATAGGGAAAGTGTACCAGTTATGGCCATAGTGGTTCCCTATTTGGCCATATGCAAAATTTGGATAGCTTCTACATTTTTAATTTTTTTTGAATGTTTTAACATCAAGATATAAGCTATATCTTACTGCTAAAACACAAAAAAAAATTTCAAAATGTTAAAACATCCAAGTTATTACGTATGGCGAAATAGGGAACCACTATGGCCATAACTGGTACACCTACCCTAGTCAGGCTGCTATAAAAGCTCTTACTTCGGCCAACTCAAGGTCGAAGCTTGTTACCCAAGCAGCACATATTGTTACAAGTAGCTCACAGCAACGGCTACTTAACATATTCAATAGTTACAATATGATACATTTGCAACATGAAAAAATACTGCTATGTAACCGAAAAAGCGCAAAAAGTCGAGCCTTATGTAACTTGTTTGTTCGTTACATAAGAAGTTTACAAGCGACTGCTATGTAATTTGTTGATTACGCATGGGTTTTCCTCCGACAAAATAGATTAAACGGCGTTGAAGTTGTTGTTACTTTCTGACAGTTTTGGATCCGAACAACCATTTTAATATTGAATGTCAATAAAAGTAATACGTATGATTTTCGAACGCGTAATTATGCACAAGTAGGGTAGGTGTACCAGTTATGGCCATAGTGGTTCCCTATTTCGCCATACGTAATAACTTGGATGTTTTAACATTTTGAAATTTTTTTTTTGTGTTTTAGCAGTAAGATATAGCTTATATCTTGATGTTAAAACATTCAAAAAAAATTAAAAATGTAGAAGCTATCCAAATTTTGCATATGGCCAAATAGGGAACCACTATGGCCATAACTGGTACACTTTCCCTACATAATAGATTTAACATGCCGATTTGAATTTGTGGTGAAATCAATCATTTTACTTGCTCAAAATTGACGCGCTCAGAAAATAGATAGTAATTTTATATTGAATAACACATGATACCTGGATTGTTGAGATATTATTCCATTAGAACTGACACAAAAAAAATGGATATTGACACTGTTACTCAAAACAGCAGTGTTTTTTTTATTTTAATTTGATTGTTTGTGAAGATTGTGATTCCAAAATCACGTTGTTTCGTGTCCCGCAGTTGGATTTTCTGGGTTGCCTATCATAAATCGCCATTTAATTTCATCTTGCTGCAGAAACACTTCCGAATAACTGTTTGAGGACAGCCAATCTAAAATGATGAAAACTATTAAAAAGCAATTAGACAGGCTGCAAATTGTAAATTCAACAATTTTAATTAATCACTGGTAAAATATCTATGAAAACAATAACTAGTCATATAATAGTAAAGTTCTTATATAAAAATTTACAATACGTATAAAAAATGTTGACATGTAGTGTCCACTGTCAGCAAGTTACTTGTTTGTTACACATTAGTTACCCAGAAATCTTATGTTATTTTGAAACTGATGTGTAACTATACTGAAACTGCCAATAAATTACACTGCTGTCAATAGGGGAAGGGGTATTAAAATGAACACCTAAACGATATCGTCTTGCTTATAATCGGAAAACGATGAATTTGCGATAAATCATCAAATAATGTACAAAAATCCCCTATGCCAATTGACTGGAACATTTCAAAAGTATGAAAATTAAATGCTCCGTCCAAGAAAGCACATGGTTTGTGACGTGCTCAAATTTCTCAAAAAGCTCGAAAGAAAGTAAATTCAAGCGTGTGCTATAATAAGGGCGCAAGTCGCATGATCGATTTCTTTTCATCGATCCTCTCTTCTGTGAATAAAGGTGACAAGATGCGGGTTTGTTAACAATTTTTCACTACAAGACGCTAGGAAGTAATGCAATCTTGCGTCCTGAGGTGAAACAACGAATTGAATTTAGAAATTGATCAATTTGTGCCAATATTAGGGACTGAGGATAATATGCCCATGATAAGGAAAATAGCGATTTAGATGTGAAAAACATGCTTTTTTTATTATAATCTCTCGAATTATGTTCTCTATCAAATAGTAGAAACATCATCCATCCATTTGAATATTTCTGGGGTTAATAAATCAATTAAAAAAAATGCGTGCTTATGGTTATTAACCACGTAGTCATTTCTTGGGGGAGGGGAGAGATTCTACCCAATGACCACGGTCCATACAAATTGTAAATTTTGTGTATGGACAAATGACTACTAGGAGGAAGGTGGGTCTAAAATTGGGAAAAAATAACCGCGTGGTTAATGGTAGCCCCTTGTGCATTTCTGTGCTATCACTTCAATAGGGCCTAACTAACATGGGTTATTTCTCTTCATCGATTATGCATATATAATGCATACCTACAAGCGTTTGTTCTGATGTTATTGTTCAATAATAGATACATGCTGATTACTTGTAAGGTTCTAATTTGCACGTTACTTCAGCGTGGCATTACGTTTGGTAGAATTTGAATTGAACAACTGTTTTGGTTTTATGAAATAGGCGGGTTGGGGGTTTTGCCCCCACGAGTTGATTGAAGTTTTGGTCCTTCGATAAGTTTTTCAAGGACAAATTTAACATATTTATTGCACGTAATACAAACTATGACAGTGCATAAGTGGACCCTGTGGGAGTTGGAATCCCAGAACAAATTTTAACAAAGAAGACAGCCACTGACTGCTGTCGTCTAAAAGTAATTAAGCTTAACAAAACACAATCATTAACGGGATTGATTGTTTAACGAGAAACTTGCGACGATCGACGCGCCACAATAATTCGTGGACGAAGGGTATTAGAACTAAGTTGGAGATGTTGATTTCGAAATTTTGAAGTAAACATCACCTCCAAACACTAGCGATTTTGGGGTAGAATTTTGACGTTTGATTACAAATTGTCTAGAGGACCCAAACACTTTAACGTTCAAGGATCCGTCATCGTAATCATCGAAACTGCAACAGCCATTTTTTCTGTTCAAAACTGAAATTTACTCGTCGAAAATGTGTTCACTGTGTTTCGGTTGGAGAATAAAATACAGTGAACACATGAATATATTCATGATTGTGAACGAAAAAACTGCTTTTGAAAATTATCGGGTTGATGACGGATCCTACCCCCTTAAACGAATTCTCGTCATTCCGTGCCATCGGCTCAAAGATTGGCGTTCCCCACAAAAGTAGTAAAGAGAACATTACAAATGTAACTCGATATCTTCGCAGAAATTGTCCTTCATTTAAATATTAATTTGTTTATTAATTATAACTACAGTATTGGACAAAACATTTGCAACTTTTTCGATTTTCCATACAAAATGATCAACTTTGGTAAGCTAGATCTCAGTTATTTATGAACCGATTTGAATTAAATTTTCACAGAACAGCAGATATATCTTGAATTTTAACATATATTTTTGTATATTTTTTCCAATCACGAGTTTATAAGTTATAACGGATTAACTAAAGTGTAATTTTCGACGAAAAATTCAAAACAATTTATCTCAAAATCTGATAGCTCCACACAAAATTTGTTTTCAGCAAACTTGTTCATCTCGTTAACAGGTATAACTTTGCTGAAGATACCATGAAGCTATTCCTTCAAAATATTTAGTTATGTCATCTATAAAAAATCGTCAAAAAATTCACTTTAGTCAAACCGTTACGGCTTTTGACCTTGTGATTGTAAAAATCACTCAAAAATATATGTTAAAATTAAAATCAAGTTATGTCTGATGGATTGTACCCCGTTTGGCATAAAGTCGTTTGGCATAAGGTCGTTTGGCATAAAGCCGTTTGGCATAAAGTCGTTTGGCATAATGGTCGTTTGGCATAATGGCCGTTTGGCATAATGGTCGTTTGGCATAATTATTGAGTTAGAATGAATATCGGCATTTTCGAAGATTTTACCGAGATCAACACCACTGAGCCCATAGCAAAAATTTTTCGTAGTTTCTCAATAAGCGTGGTGGTCGTTCAGAGATAATCCAAGCAATGAATGTCAAAAATTGTAGTGACATTAGAGAGCATAACCAAATAAAACTCGTGACGGGTCTGGTGGAAGATCTTTTCGGAATAATAATTTTCTCCACATCCCAGAACATAAAGTATCGTTGAGTAGTTGCGATATACATATTTGAAAATAGTAAATTGGCAAAGAAAATTTGCAGTCATTAATAAAGGGAACGCACATATTTTGCTGCAGATCAAGCTTTGTCCCAGTTTGTACGTAACACTTGATGAAAATTACTTGGTAGAAGAAGGAAAAATTTATTTGCAAACTATTAAAAGCTCTTATCCAAAGATCTATTATTGCACCATAATGAAAAAAAAAAGCCTATATACGAGAGCAGATTATTTTTCGTTTAAAACAGTGTTGCATTTGAACGCGTTCAGTTTGCGTTCCAGTTCAAACCTTTGAACGAGGGATCAAGTAGGCTTGAACAATGAGCAGTTCAAAAATTTGAACCCGTGCGAGCTAAAAACTGAACGTGAAATGGAAACTGTCTCCATGGCAGATACACGACATATTTGACTGCGGAAGTTCAACAAACATGTTAGGAAACTTAAATGGTTCAATATATTTGTAATGTCATGAACGCAATATGTTCTGATGTAGTTTTTTATGGTTTTCAGCGTCGTTGTGCATTTTGAAGTGAACGGGCCGTTCTTGAGCAGGTGCAGAATCTTGCACGAGAGTTCAATGCTTGCTAAGTTCTCGAGCAAAATTAGAACGCGTTCAGTTCACTTTTGGCTCGCGTTCAGTTCAATATGCATCACTGGTTTAAAATGTTTAAGGCTTTAACACTAAATATCTTCTCACAACATAACTCAAATGAACAACACATTTTTGAAAAAAATATATATTGCAAAACTTTTGATCGATTCAATATAAATTTTAATTTGGAAAGTGTACATCAAAAACACTGTCTATTATCGAAAGGAGGGAAAATGTGTGATTGAAATAATATTTTTCCTGCATATCTTGAAAGGAGACGTTGTGTTTGCAAAAAAATGTATTGATTATTTACAGGTTCTAAAGTACAGGTTGGACTCGATTATCCGGGGACTCGATTATCCAGGATTCGATTATCCGGAATTTGTTTTTTGATGTTCTTGTTTTTCAATTATTATGCATAAATCTGAGATAATTTTGTATTGCACTATACAATTTGCAGTTTAGACCGTATTTAAGAAAAGGGGAGTTTGAAAGAGTGGATTTTTGTGTATGCTGGTCAAATTTTGTTTTTTTCTTGTTAAGACCTCTAGTTTACTAAGATCCCAGTTCGTAGAAAAAAAATTCTGGCAGAGCCACCGCATCATATAAATAAAATAACGAAAAAAACATAATATATAAGTTCTTTTGTCAAAGATTTCATTTTTTTTTTTTTCTTAGTGATTGGATTATCCGGAGGATTCGATACTCCGGATAATCGAGTCCGACCTGTAATTATTATTCTAACAGCACATCTTGCAAGAATTGCGAAATATATAAATGGTGAACATTTAGCTTGACTAAATAATGAAATTGAAAACAGTATAAATATAAAGAACAGCCTATTATTAGAAGAAGGCAAAATTTATGATTAAATCAATAGAAGATTGGACGCCAAAAACTATTGCGGCAAATAAAACGAAAAGACATCAAAAATTGCGTTCAGAATCATAGCTCTTGTCATACTTTTCCCCGAATGTCGTTTCTCTGGATGTTGATTCCCCGAATTCCAGTTCCTAGAATGGCTCGTTTCCCCGAAAAGTGATGCAGTTTAAATAGGTGCTATAATAGTCTTTAGTGGCTGGAAGGTGAACGAGCAAGAACGATAAGCAATCAAAAGAAGCAAGTGTTCTGCCATTCTTGACTATACACATGTTGGCAAAAATATTGAGGACGGTAAAACTCGAAAGAACCACCAATTTAATAAAGAAGGGTGCATATCAGATAACCAGTTCGTTCACCACCCTGAAATGTTTAAAGTTACGACAAGTATGAGTGCCACAAACTTTTCGGGGAAGTGGACTTTTTGTTGAAGCGGGATATTCGGGGAACTGGTATTCGGGATACTGGCGTTCGGGGTAACGACATTCGGGGAACCGACATTACGGGAAAAGTAGCACAACACATCAAAGTAGCTGCAGTAATCGATTTATCTTTTCACTGATAACTTGAGCAGATCAATGTTATCAATTGCCGCCATTTTGTCAGTTGGGAACAACTAAATATCTAAAAAATAAAGAAATCTTAAAAGAACAGCCTATGTATAGGTGAAATTTGTTTCAATTTCAAATCAACAGTTGCCTATATTTTGGTTACATCATATTTAAAAAAAATCCTATGTTTCTAAAAAGTGTAAATTAGTGCTAAATATATCAAAATCTTCAGTGCAAAAAATTATTCCAATAGCGGAACTCAAAAGTAGAATTGATTTTTGAAAGAAGGGTAATTTCTGCATAAATTATAAAATACTATAGACAATAACTTTCCTAATATGCTTTAGTTTATTCAAGAGCATATGATTGTAAACAAAAGTGACATTTTGTATCAATTATTGTCAATAAATTAAACACAACAAGCCTGATGTCATCAGAAAGATTCAAGAGAAACGTAAAAACGAATCTCATCTTAAGAAATTCTTGGTTTCAGACTCATTATGTCAAACGACTATTATGCCAAACGACCATTATGCCAAACGACCGTTATGCCAAACGACTTTATGCCAAATGACCATTATGCCAAACGACTTTATGCCAAACGGCTTTATGCCAAACGACTTTATGCCAAATGACCTACCACCGTCTGATGTTTTGCCAAAATTTCATTCAAATCGGTCCATAAATAGCTGAGATATAGCTTACCAAAGTTGGTCATTTTGTATGGAAAATCGAAAAAGTTGCAAATGTTTTGTCCAATACTGTAGTTCTATCGCACAACATCAAAAATAGAGAAGTTAATTAACGCAGCGACACGAATTAAGACTAAGACAGCTAAATTTTCACATACTTTCATCGTCATTAAAATATTATGAAAATATTCATTTTATGTTGGTGGTAAAACACACGAGCAAAACAAACATTTTTGAATTTTTTTTTGTCACAGTCCTAAAAAACATCTATGAATGATTATAATCCCTTCGAAAACAGTTCTAAAGGTTTTTGCTTCGACATCATATCATTACGAAAATGATAGAAAAACCTCAACATCTCCGTGTCTGAAATTACATCAGTTTTAATTTCTGAACGTGGTTCTGACTTCAATTTATCTTCGTATCAACAAAAACACTCTTATTTATGCTCTAAATCATCCGTGCGTAATAAAAATCATTGAAATTTGTTATTCATGCGTAACAAGTTCGGTGTTCATTTTACCATCCTGTTCATTTTTTCACCCCTTCCCCTATGACAAATGGTAAACAAACTTTATGCTGTTACACACATGTGACTTACCAATCTGTATGTAACCTAGCGTGTTTTTTGTTTCTTTGCAACCACAGATTCAATTTCAATGTAACTTATTCATTTTGACAGCTCTAGGTTAAGTTACATGCAAGTAAAAATGCAACACCTATGTAATGTAAACAAAGCGTAAGTTACAATGTAAAAGTTTAGTAACCCAAATTGAAAATCATCAATAAGATATGCTACACATTATCTGAAATGCAACGGCAATGTAATTTGTTTTATTTTTCTAAAATATTTGCATTTGGGTATCGCATGTCGAACTCAAATTGAGGAACTGAATTCCGTCAACTCTGTAAGCCTTGTATGGGTACCTGGCAATTCTTCCATCGCTGGAAATGAATTGGCTGATGAGCTAGCTCGCGATGGAGCACCGCATGACTTCATTAGCCTTGAGCCGGCTATTCCAATTTAGAAGTGCTGGGTGAAACTTCAGATAAATTCTTGGGTGGCAACTCATCACAAGCAATATTGGAATAGTTTGGAGTCGTGTCGTCAAATAAAATTGTACATTACTGAGCCATCTCCAAGGGTGGCGAAGTATTTAACAAATCTGTCAAAGCAGAATTGCAGTCTCTTGGTCAGAGCGTTGACAGGCCACTGCCGACTCAACTATCACATGGCAAATATTCAGCGTGCTGACTCATTTTTGTGTGGTAGTTGTGATTCCGATTATGGAACTCTGTATCACCTGATATGTAACTGTCCAGTTTTTGCGCAAATTCGATTCCAATTACCGTAATTTCGGGTGAAATTGATCACTATTCACGGTTTTTCTTGTCTGATTTCTATAATGTTGACAATGCCAAACAACTGAATGCAGAAAAACAAGTATGAAGGGGAGCCTCATTGACTCAAGTACCGAAATTTTCTAACAAATGTTATTTTAGTGCTAAAAAATATGTCTAAAATAAAAAATCGGGAGATCTCATTTCGGGGTGAAATTGATCACTTATCAATTCCATTATTGTAAGTTTTCAAAACAACTATACTTAATAAATTTAAGCTCCCTGAATCCGAATATGCTTTCCAAATTCTTAACAACACAATATTTATAGAAATAATGAATGTTTAAATTTCAAGAATAATGCAGAAAACGCCTAAATGTATGCAATTTCCTAAGGAATTTCCTGGTATATAACAGAAATTCAATTATTTCAACCAAATCAACGAAATGGTACGAGTTTTGGTTATGAAATCTAGTTTGGTAATATATCTTCAGTATCCTCACAAACTTTCAGGATTATACCATGTCCAAATCCTTGTCTAGAACTAGAAGTTAATTGATGTTTGTCAACACTGCACCGTCCAAGATTTTGAAATTTTTCATTATTTTCATAGAAATAAACATTTTTGAACGCAAAAAACTTCACAACACACAATTTGGACATACTTACGACAAACAACGTTCATTCACTGCAGGTTACATTGATATTTGTGCTCCATTAGGAAGAAATAAAATCGAGTGACACAGTGATCAATTTCACCCTACTGATCAATTTCACCCGAATTTACGGTACTTGGTAAACACTTATTAAGTGAAACTGAATTCAGAAGCCTGAATCATCAGGACATTCTGTTATTCTTAACCCGCTGTGGTAATGAGCTATAGGCTCTCTTTACACTCATGCGTTTTGCAGTGCCCTTTTCAGGGCGCTGTTCGAACCCATTGTGGTATGGAGCTACATGCTCTCATTTCGCTTATGCGATCTTCCCTCTTCATGAGACCCCACTCCTATTTCCTCCCATCTTTCCCTTCCCCTTCCTCTACCATCGGGTAGATTATGAAATAAGCTATGGCGATGGCACAAATCTCTCAACTGGTGGGAACGTGCCGTTGGAGCCGGCCTTCTGATACCTGATACCTGATGGGCTCCAGAAGAAACTGCGGTCAAGAAAGATTCACCCCCGCACCAAATGCACGATGTACAAAACGCTCATAAGACCGAGGACTATTGGTCTACGGGCATGAGACGTGGACTGTGCTCGAGGACGATCTTCTGCGGCGTGCAAGAGAATGGCGTGTGGCGGCCAAGGATGAACCACGAGCTCGTTCAACTCTACGGCGAATCCAGTATCCTGGGCAGGGCATGTTGCAAGAATGTCGGACAACAACCCTGTAAAGATGTTGTTCGCTATAAATCCGGTCCGAACAAGAAGGCGGGGTGGCGCAGCGAGCTAGGATGATTGACCAGGGGCACTAGGACCTGGAGAGCGTGGGTCGCAGTGGAGGATGGAGAGAAGCGGCCAAGAACCGAGTGAATTGGCGAAATATTGTTGGCGAGGTTTTATCAAGCTAATTGATGTAAAACCGAATAAATTAATAAAATAGATAATGTTGATTGAAAACATCTTGCGGCCATCTTGGATTTAGACGCCATTTTGCTATATTGTGATAAAAGTCCCCATAGTGGTTATCACGCCCAATGGTGTGGGTGCCCTAGTGTAGATGTGGTTGTGAACCTTAGAGGAAAACAATATGCCTTCTGTCTCGAGAAACACCCACAATCAGGGTGTACGTTTTTCAAATTGGGTAATATTTCCATATGCATTTTGATGAGTCTGGAAAGCGTGTGCAAGTTTCTTTGAGGAAAACAAAAACAAACTGTGTATGACAAGCGTATGCTAGTTCTATTTGCGTCGCCAAGATGCGACACCCGTAATGTTGAATTGATGTTGAAGTCCTGCTCCATTGCTGTTTTGGCCCCAGAAGATGACAGTGTAAACAGAAGAAGATAGTAAAAGAAAAAAAAATCATATATTGTTACAGCATCACGTTTAATTTTCAACTAAAGATGCTTGAATGTTACATGTTCGTGTAAATTCAAAGTGTATTCGATTGAAAAATAAGATTTGTCGTTGAAATTTCAGTTTATTTTAATGCTCCAAATATGTGCATGAAAAGAAAACTGAACTTTACAACATATCTTTAGCTGTGTGGTAATAATATTTGTATTATACTCCCTCTTAAAACTACATGCAAACACTAAGCACGAGGTATATCTGTCAAAACACTGGATAACGTTGAAGTATGCCCTATATGCGAATATGAAGCCAATATGGTGCTTATTTAATGCCTGTATGCATCAGGCTTACAAGCATAACAAGCATAATCGATGAACAACAGTTTATAACAATATTTCAGCTTATATTGTTTAGAGTAGTTTGTTCAATTCTCATTTCACTAAAATGTTTGTTGAGAAATGATACAATAATAGAGTTTCTATGCAGTTATTATGCATGTCAGCATTTGTAATTGCATTATGCCTGTATGCATCTATGATGCTGATTTAGAGCTTATAATTAGTCATCCTGGTTACTTGCGATGCCTACCTTATTGTTCTTCAGTATACTTTATTGAATATTGATACATTTATAAGAATTTCCTCTTGACTACTCTGTCATCCGAAACATGGCCGAATGTTTTCTTCAAAATTTTCTTCGCCATATCTTTCGTAACAAATTGTGCCACAATTTCCGCTCCAAAAGCCACAAAAGACAGCACCAATCCAAAACCAAGCAGCACAAATATCGGCAACGCACCAGTAATAGTTACACTGGAAATAATGCTTCCCGAAAAGCATTCCGGCTTCTTGGCTACCCAATAATCGGCGAACTTTTTTTTGATGCCAACCTCCAACATTCGCGTGTATTTGACTTTGAAAATTTCCCGGAAGTGTGAATCCTTACGTACCAAATGATCTAAAAATTGCGAGGGCATACTTTCCAACTCATTCAGATCGCATACTTCCGTCGAATCAAACATAGCCCTTATCAGATTGTAGGCCACGTTGCGTTCACAGTTGTATGCGAAGTTTCCTCGACGAACCCGTTGAAGCCCAACCGACGAATTGATGAAGGTCTTTTCGGTCACTTTCTTCTTAGTAAGGTAATCTACGTCTGGAAGATGTGATTGCTGAAATATAAAAAAAGGATTACTACAACAAACATCTAGAACTGATTTAAGAATATTCAAATCACATAGAAAAAAGCCTTCTCGTAGGTCACATTTTCGATGCCCAATTCGATGTGGCTGTCAGCAAGTTGAATCAGCGTTTTGATATCCGACTCCTTGTGGCTTCCGATTAAGTCCGATACAATTTTCGAAGTATAGTAATTGTAGACCATGAGGGTGCACAACAGCATGAACAGTTGCATTGCTCTGCCGGACAAACTTTCCGGCATATATTGCGAACCCTGCTGGCAGTAGTTCCCCAGAAATTCAACAATTAAACTGAAGAATGACGGATTCTCTGAGGGTTTGAAGTTCTCTTGAAGAACAGTTTCTGCGGTGAAGTTGAGTTTGAATGCAATGCTTCCTAGCATGATGGTTAACAAGATCATCAGCCAAACCGAGGATGAAAATGGTCTGATAAATGCGTTGTCCGTTAGCTGAGTGCTTTCTGGAGTTTTAAAGATGAACATGAGTCTGAAAAGAGATAACAAAATTCTCAAATGGGTATATCAATTCGGGAGAACCAGCGTAGCCATTTTCTTCGACCGGTAATCTTACTCGAACGTCATGTAGCTCAGAACACTAGCCAGATGTTCCATCCTTTTGATTTTTGTCATCAAACCTGCCGATGAAAGATCTATTTCCTTGTTGACGAGTGCCCCCAGAATACCGCCAGTAGAATCATTGAATGTCCAGCGATCGTAATGAATGTAATGGACGCTAAAATGAAAATGTTTTACAGGATTTCATCATATTTATACGGATCCCATTTCTGAACTTACTTGTATCCCAAAGTAGCTTGTAAAGCTTTGATCAAACGATGGCCGAATCGTACCGCATGGTCCATATGGCGGTCATTGTCCGACTCCAGATGGGTAACAACCAGCTCTATCGAACTGTTCAACCGCGGAAATCTTTGCGATACGGTTCCTACCCGAAGCGTCAAATCCGAAAGAGTACGTCGATGTTCGTATTTTGGTTTGCCAGCAAATCTACTGGGTCCTAGGCGGTTCGTGTCCGGAATAATGTCCCTGTCCAGCGTTACATTCAACTGACCGCCAAGTGGCCGTCCATTGTTGTAAACGTCGTACAATCCGTTTCGTGTAAGTACTTTAACTTCGGCATCGACGTATAGATCTACAGTTGCCAAGAAATCGAAAACGGTTTGATTTCGTTTTCGATCTATCATAATCCAAAATGTCGAAGTCGAAAAACAATTGTGGTCAATGCACTGCAAAATGGTCAATACACTGCAAATCGAAATCTTGTGGATTTAAATCACATAAAAATAGAATCCTCAAAGTTTGAGCCAAAATCATTAAAATTGTTGTGACTTCAAGGTGAATTTTCAAGTTATAAAATACGACGCTCAGTGAAGTTTTCATAACTTTGTTATTTTCAATCAATTTTCAAGCTCTTTGCTTCATTCTCTTCAAAATTAAATTTATTAAAAGTTTGTGGAACTTGTCCAAACTTATCTAAAATTAAAACTATTCTTAGGTGAAAGTCATTTTCTCTATTTATTTCTTCTTGTTATTAAAAAAATTTGTCTTTGAACATAACTTCATGAAAACTTAATTGATTTCTTATGTTTTAATATGATGATATTCATGTTTAAAAAAAATCTGAGATTTTCTTCAGAAATGATGCCAACGATTTTAACAAATTTTTGAAGCGATTTCATAGATTCCTCAAGGAACATTTCATCAATATTGACTTAACGGATTCCCGTATCAAAAATTCCTTGATAAATTTCAGTAGAATGAATGCGAACATTTCAATTCCACCAAGAAACGGTTCAAATATTTTTTTTAGGAATTTCTCCAGAATTTCTCCAAACCCAAGCTCCTTGTACCGGCTGGATTTGAGGTGAACACTATTATTGCGGGATTGTTGTCCGGCATTCTCACAACGTATCCCGCCCATCGTACCCTTCCAGCTTTTGCGACTTTCGTGATACTGGGTTCACCGTAGAGTTGCGCAAGCTCGTGGTTCATTCTTCTCCTCCATACGCCGTTCTCACATACTCCGCCGATACGTCTTCGAATTTCTCTGCTGCAGTTATTATCCGACGTTATCAATGATCCGAGGTAGACAAATTCGTCCACTACCTCGAACTCATCCCCGTCGATCGTCACGTGTCTGCCAATGCGAGCTCTTTCGCGCTCGGTTCCTCCAGCCAGCAGATATTTCGTCTTCGACGTATTTACCTTCAATCCAATCTGCTTCACGTTTCAGCCTGGTATACTGTTCAGCAACCACCTGGAACGTTCTTCCGACAATGTCCACGTCGTCAGCGAAACAAAAGAATTGGCTGGATTTATTGAAGATCGTGCCCCGCATGTTGAAGCCCGCCCGTTTCATAACACCTTCTGGCGCAATATTGAACAGGAGGCAGGAAAGACCATCGCCTTGTCGAAGTCCTTTGCGTGTTTCAAACGGGTCCGATAATGCACCCGATATCTTCACACAGCACTGTACACTATCCATCGTTGCTTTGATCAGTCTAGTCAGTTTCCCGGAAAAACCATTCTTGTGCATATTCTTCCATAGCTCTTCGCGGTCGATAGTATCATAGGCCGCTTTGAAATCGATGAATAGGTGGTGCGTAGGGACTTGATATTCGCGACACTTTTGGAGGATCTGCCGCAACATAAAGATTTGGTCTGTCGTCGATCACCCGTCCACAAAACCGGATTGATAACTTCCCACAAATCTGCTTGCCAGTGGCGATAGACGGCGGAAGATGATCTGGGAAAGCACTTTATAGGCTACGTTAAGAATGGTGATCGCTCGATAGTTCTCACATTCTAACTTGTCATTCTTTTTGTATATTGGGTATATTATTCCCTCCTTCCACTCCTCCGGTAGCTGTTCTGTATCCCAGATCCTGGCTATCAATCGGTGCAGACAAGTGGCCAACCTGTTCGGGCCCATTTCAATAAGTTCCGCTCCAATACCATCCTTTCCAGCTGCTTCGTTGTTCTTGAGCTGTTTGTTAGCATCCTTAACTTCACCTATTGTGGGAGTTGGAACGTCTCCTTCATCCGCCGTACTGATGAAGCCATTCCTCCTGCTGTCTTGATCTTCCTCCTCTGCGCCGTTTATATGTTCATCGTAGTGCTGCTTTCACCTTTCGATCACCTCACGTTCGTCCGTCAAGATACCTCCATCCTTATCCCGGCACATTTTGGCTCGCGGCGCTAAGCCTTTGCGGGATGCATTGAGTTTCTTGTAGAACTTACGTGTTTCTTGAGAACGATACAGCTGCTCCATCTCTTCGCACTCCAACTCTTCCAGGCGACGCTTTTTATCCCGGAATAGATGGGTTGGCTGTCTTCGCTTCTATTTGTATCGTTTCACGTTTTGACGGGTGCCTTACTGCAGCATCATCGCCCGCGCTGAATCCTTCTCGTCCAAAACCGTCTGACACTCCTCGTCGAACCAACCGTTCCGTCGATTTGCTTCCACGAACCGAACGGCACCTTCCGCTGCGTTGTTTATGGCTGCTTTGAGACTACTCCAGCAGTCCTCAAGAGGGGCTTCGATGAGCTCTCCTTCTTCCGGCAACGCTGCTTCAAGGCTTTGCGCGTAATCAGTTGCGACTTCGGGTAGCTTGAGTCGTTCCAGATTGTACCAAGGCGGGCGTCGGTACCGAATGTTGTTCGCAACGGAGAGTCGTTGGCGCACTTTAACCGTCACTAGGTAGTGGTCCGAATCGATGTTTGCGCCGCGATAAGTTCTGACGTCGATAGTGTCCGAGAAGTGTCTTCCATCAATCAAAACGTGGTCGATTTGCGATTCAGTTTATTGGGGTGATCTCCAGGTGTACCGATACGGGAGGCTGTGCTGGAAGTATTTACTACGTTAGGCCATGTTTTTGGAGGCGGCAAAATCAATCAGTCTAAGGCCGTTTTCGTTCGTGAGCTGGTGAGCGCTGAGCTTCCCTATAATCGGTCTAAATTCCTCCTCGTGGCCAACCTGAGCGTTGAGATCTCCGATAACGATTTTGACATCATGGCTTGGGCAGCTGTCGTATTCACGTTCCAGCTGCGCGTAGAAAGCGTCCTTATTGGCATCGTCACTTGCTAGGTGAGGGCTGTGCACGTTGATTATGCTGATATTGAAGAAATGGCCTTTGATCCTCAACTTGCACATTCTGTTGTCGATTGCCCACCACCCAATCACGCGCCTTTGCATTTCGCGATAAAAGCTGTGCCCAGCTCATGTCTATTGCCGCAGCTCTGGTAGATGGTATAACCATCCCTATACGTATGTACCGTCGACCCTTTCCAGCAAACCTCCTGCAGCGCTACGATGTCGAACTTGCGAACCCTCAATAATTCGGAAAGAATGCGGGTACTTCCCAAGAAATTGAGAGACTTACAGTTCCATGATCCGAGTTTCCAATCGTTAGTCCGTTTTCGATGCCTGGGTCTACGCCGATTGTTTCGGTACGAATTTACATTGTATGCTTCCTGTACTGATATTTTTTACGGCTGGCTTGTAAGGCCAGCATCAACCCCCTGTCTCTTGATGTTCCATAATTGTCACCCCGCACGGCGGTAAGACAAGTTTTGATTTGGACAAGTTTGATGTTCTACCATTTTTTTTTCTAAATCTTGATATTTTTGGCTCAAATTTTAAGGCTTATATTTTTATGTCATTATGATTCAGTAAAAAACACGAATTTTTGTTTTGAGAACTTTTGAAAAATAAGCCGCACCCTATTAATCATTCGTTTGAATTTTATGTTACTTTGTAGTAAAGTTCTAACCTTTAATATGACTTCGTCACTTCCGGCACACTCGTAATCCAAAGCCATGCCAACCTTCATTCGAAATCTACTGGAAATGCGTTTGGCTTGATGCAAAGAATTGAACGCATCTTCATTCATGTTAACCATATCGACAAATTTAGCTGAACTAGAGAATCTCTGTACAAAATCATGACTTTCTGTAAATAATGTGAAATAAGTATTATGATTAGTATTGTATATATGATTCCAAAACTAGAATCACAACCTTCAAAATTCCAGCAATGAAAGAAAGTTATATAATTGAGATTTGTTGCAGAAAAGTAGCTTAGTAGTAATTCAGTAACAACAGCTAAATCGGCCATACTGTCCTAATGAGAGTATACTATACTTTTGGATCGTAAGAAATAATATGTTCAGATTTATAAACCATTTCTTTGCAATTCTTATCAGTGAGAAGATGAAAACTTAATAGAACTGGTCATAGCGCTGGACATACATAGTTTTGCTACATGACATTTGTGACAACAAAATTGACTTGTGCAAGCTGCCCGTAGTTTGATTGATGGGTTGATTTAGGTTTACTTTATTAAACTTGACCATGAATCAAATCAACCAAGCTGTACAATGCACTATGTACCATGATTTGCTTTCCAGGCAGTACCATCATAGACAAGCAGACGTAATAATTTACTAAAGGAATCATCGTTACAAGAACATTGTTCCCAAATGCCAATAGTACTGTATTTCTTCAAGGGCATCATCATACCAGCTTTCTTGTAATCCCGCGCAGAGTTGTCAATATTCCAATAGAATTGCTAAATTCTACTGGAGTCCCACTAAAAATACACTTACAATCCGTAAGAGTTTCTCGAGTTACCGCTAGTTATTCACATGATCAAATTCCAATTGAATTTCTCACAAGCCATTGAGACTCCGCTGGAAATCGCCCATCGGGAATTTTTAAGGTATCCTGGAATGATACAAACTGAAGCAAAGGCAACAAAGCTGGCTTGAGAAACGCCGCCTGGATGGAATGGAGGGCGTACTACTAGAAACTAAACGCATCCCGCAAAAGCTTTGTGTTGCGAACTGTAATGTGCCAGGACAAGATCAAGGTATCTTGACGGACGAACGTGAGATGATTGAAAGGTGGAAGCAGTACTACGTCGAACACCTGAATATCACAGAGGAGGAAGACTGAGGCAGCAGTGAAAATGGCTTCATCGGTACGGCGAAAGAAGAAGATACACCCACGGTAAGTGAGGTTGAGGATGGTACCATTTAAGAGCTCAAGAGCAACAAAGGAGCTGGATGGTATTAGAATGGAACTTATTTAAATGGGCCCGGCTTGGCTTGCATGCATCGATTGATATCCAGGATCTGAGATACAGAAAAGCTACCGGAGGAATGAAAGTAGGGAGTAAAATGCCCAATATACGAAAAGGGTGATAAATCGGAATGTGAGAATTATCAGGCGGCTATTATTCTCAACACAGCCTATGAAATACTTTCTCGGTTTATCTTGTGCAGTCTATCGACGCTAGCAAGTGGAAAGTTATTGAGCCGGTTGCGTAGACAAGCAATCGACAACATACCTTAGGTTTATCCTCTAAAAGTGTTGTGAATATCAATTTTCGACGCTCCACCATTTCATTTATTTCGAAGCGTACTATAATACAATCGACCATGAAGATCTTTAAAAAAAATATGGACAGGAACAGTTTGCCCGGGAAACTGACTAGACTTATTTAGGTACTTCGACAAGGTATTTCCTGCTGTAACCGTTCGGTTCCAAGATTTACTTGTTGTCACCACTTCAAGGTTTATTCCTTATTTTCCCTTATGAGACCTTTTCAAATATAGAACTATCATACTCACTGGTCGACAAAAATGTCACGAGTGAGTGCGTGTTCCCATTTCATAATCGTACCAAGCAGCCAAGATGTGATATACATTCGAGCAGTTTGAGTTCGGTCAAAATAAACACAGCCCTGTTAGCGTTGTTTTCACACATAAAGGGTGCTGAATGTAACAGGATGTGTCAACATAAAAACATATAACATAGATGTCAGTTACAAAATTATGCGAAAAATTATCCGAAACGGCTATATCCCTTTCGGGACGGACGATTTTTCACTTTTATGATCGAATTTTTCTTGCTGTGTCTACACTGCAAAATGGATTGTAATCTTCATGGGGTTTTAATGTAACTCATTGACTATGAATTATTGAAGACGGGAAAAAGTATATTTGAAACCAACTCTGAACGAGCCGTTTCAAAAAATCATGTCTAGCACAATTGTGCTGCTTCGTCCCGAAAGGGAGTCCGGTTGCTTCGTCCCGAAAGAAGCCGGTTTACAGAAATCCAATCTCTTTTATAAAATAGTGATTCTTACAGGAAGTGGAGTGCACGCGCATGTTAAAAGTACCGTAAAACATAAATAAAACTTTGATAATGCGGACAACTTTGGTAGTGCGAGACCCACAACATATTTAACGAAATAAGGAACTTTCTGTTAATCAGTTAAGAACAACGAATGCAAAAGTAATGAGTATTTGTTTGATACTTCATGTCATAGATATTTTCATTGGAATACATGTAAATATTAACAATTTAAAAGATTTTAGCATTTTTGCAACGCTAACAAACAATCTGTTCTACAATCACTATTTGATAAAGTCATAATGAGTTCGTCACCATAATTAATAATTTTTTTTTCTAATCGTTTATTTGGAAGGCTCAATTGTTTTCTATAAACTCTACGGAGCCGATTGTCTTGTCGAACAATTCATTATTCTAAAAAAAAATCATACAAATTTATCAATAGCGGGTCTTGCGAGCAACCTTTGTTTTTGGCCCGGCACCTGTACTGGAACCTGTCCCAGAACGTGAAGCCGCAAACTCGGCCCGCCGTTGGGCTGCTTTTGAGTTCAACATCGCCTCGTGGATTGCTTTGGCCACCTCTCCCAATTTTTCCATGCTTCCTTTTCGCCGTCGCTCCTTTTCCGAATCTGCTTCTGTGTCACATGCGGATTGCGCAACCGATTCCTCCTCTAATGCTTCCGTGGGCTGGTCGATGTACTCTTCTTCTTCATCCTCTTCTTCAAGTACTTCGATTATGTTCTCCTCCAATGCTTCCGAAATTTCTAACGTTTCTGATGTTCTTGCTTCTCCAGACACGACGTCAGCATATGAACAGGATCCAGAGTTTCCAAGTTTCCTTTTATCCTTTTTGTTTCGATTTTGCCGCTGTGGGCAAGAGTCCGTACGGTGTCCCAATCCTCGACATAGAAAGCAAGTGTCCTTCAGACCATCGTAGAAAATCCTCCCTTTCCTATTACCAACAACAATTGATGGTGGGATATTCGTTTTCACGTCCATGTACACTCCACACACTCCTGTGTACATGTGATCGAGGCCCAGGTTCAGTGGAAACTTTTCTCGTACCACATGCTCAATCGTACCAAACTGTCCGAGCACCAGCGACAAATTATCATCCGGCAGTTCAGGTGGCAGATCGACCACACGGACGTATTGCATATTTGCACCCGCGGTCGACATCCTCACTGCTACTGATTTTCCGTTCGCATAAACGAATTGCCGTGGATTCACATTTTTGCACTGTGATTCCGTCATAGCTTCTTTGGACGTAAATTTGATGAACAGCGAACGGTCTTGTGCTGTTTTATACGCGGTTTCCATCGACATCAAGTCCGTGTCAGTAGGATGTCAGTACTTGTTTTAAAAATATATATTGCAATTCTTTGAAACATATGAAACATGCATAAATATTGAAGTTTTCTTCGAAAAAACTATCAAAATTATCCCGTTTTACAGTAAATTTTATTTTAAGAACTGTTTCACTTATCTTCATTAATAATTTACCGTTATATAACGCTGATTTAGTGTAATATTAAACAGATCCAGCGTGATAAAAAGGTAATCCATATATCGTATTGAATGCAGACAAAAATACCCATTTCAGTTATTCGAACTGACTAGTATAGAGTTCCGCATGTAATGAATCTTGTTATGAAGCATCCCGTTATGACGGTAAACTTAACCCTTTGTCTATGTTTGGGGTCAATATGACCAATATGACACCCCACACCCAGGCTGTAACTTGTAACTTTTTCGTTAGTGAACTGATTTGGGAGATTTTTTCACACGTTGATGAGTTTTTGCGAGTTTTTTGATTCGCGAAAAAAAACAATTATCTTGAAAAATAGTTTTCTAGAGTATTTTTTGTGAAAGTTTTCCTTGCCTTGGGTTCATATTGACTCCAAATTTAAATTGCTCCAACTTCGCGAAATACAAATGATTTTTCGATTTTTTTTTTGTTGTTTAAGAAAGCGAATTTAATTAAGATTTACTAAAAAATATTAGAAAATTCAATAGAGGGGGAAAATACAAATCGTAGTTTGAAAACACTAGTAATACGTTTTTATAGTGTTAAATTGAAAATTAATTAGCCTGGAGCTTGCATACTTTTCATTCAATACATATCTTCTACGAAACGTTAGGTGTGCACCTTTGCCTCGCATTATTCTATGGAGAACAGGAATAATAAACAAAAAAAAAACATTGAATGGATACGGTTGGGCGGGCAACGTTGTGGGAGTACCAGAACTAGTGTTTTGATGGAATTATAAGTGAAACTGGCAACACGAAGAGAGACTGAAATAGTGAGTGGAAAGTAAAGAGGAAGTGTTGGGAGGATACATCTTGGGAAGATCGAAATAAACACCAAAATCTATGCATAATATTAAGTTGTGAAATAATGAAATAATAATAATAAATTACAGCATTGAAACTGCTACCACTAGAGCTGCTTTCAATATTTGGTTTATTGCGCCAACGATGTGTTCACCCTAAATCAGCATTGAAATCTTTCAAAATGTCGTTGGAAATTCTCAAATACGCGCTATTAAAATGCTGAATTCGGGACGGACCTGGTGTAGTGGTTAAAGCACTCGCATCTCATGCTGAGGACCTTGGATTGAATCCCATCCCCAAAATGTTCACTTATGACGTAAATGTTATGACGATTTCCTTCGGAAGGAAAGTAAAGTCGTTGGAGATTAACTATCCCAGATCTAAAAATCTCGTAAGTAAAGATAGAAAAAAATTGCTGAGTTTTTGCTAGAAATCCCTATATCCCATTGGGAGAAACAGAAACCATTATGTTACATTATATTGTATTCATTATATCAATGTTCTTAGAACTACATATATGCCGTAGACCTGATGTGGTTCAAAAATCCATCCAATTGGACACCATTGCCGTAAGCCTTGATAGTTCGTTATATGAATCAAAACGGTAACAACCATCTGAATGTAAACTGTTGTGTTGTATTTCAAGAGCACGTGAATATTGCTCATACCACGAGCGGTTCAGAAATACCGAATGCAAGACCACCAAGAGCTATACTACCAATACGATAACGACAAACTACCGCTGTGTTACACGAGGCTACGACTACGAATTCAAGTAGCGAATTTTTTTCGAGTGGTTCTAAGCCGGGAAAAGCTCAAATGAAGTGCTGGTTTCATTACAGCAACTTTATAGGCATTTCCAATTTACGATGCAAGGAGCTATAAATGTAACCTGGATAACCATGAAAAAGTTAGTGTGTTACAGTAAACGCGAGAAAATGGGTCTTTCGGCAGCAGTAGCTATAGTGGCGGTTTGGCTGTGCATCGGAGTGACTTATGCAAACGAAGTCGCTCGTTATGATAACTACAAAGTGTACGAGGCGATTCCTTCATCCAACAGCCAGCTGAAATTGCTTAATGAGCTGGAAGAGTCGAGTGATAGTTTAATATTTCTGAAAAGTAGTAACAAAGTTGGAGAAAAGTTTAACATAGTTGTGGCACCACACAAGGTGGCTGACTTCACGGAAGCACTCTACAATGAAGGAATTAGTGCTAAGTTGCTGGAGACAAATTTGCAAAAATCGATTGATGGAGAAAAGCATCGAATGATGTCTAGGCGGGCAAACGAAAGTTTCGATTTCAACGACTATTATGAGCTGGAGGACATTCATGCCTGGTTGGAGAAATTGGCTAGCCAATATGATCAGGTGGAACTTCTCGATGGTGGCCATTCCTTTGAGAACCGTTCGATCAAGGGTGTGAAGGTGTCTTACAAATCGGGAAACCCAGGTATATTCGTTGAAGGAGGTATTCATGCTCGCGAATGGATCTCGCCAGCGACAGTCGCTTACATTCTCAACGAATTGCTCACCAGCACGGATCCCAAAGTGCGTTACATTGCTGAAAACTACGACTGGTACATGTTCCCGAGCGTAAACCCTGATGGATACGTTTACACTCATAAGAAGGATCGACTCTGGAGGAAAACACGTACGCCGTACTCTGGAGGATGCTTTGGAGCTGACCCGAACCGTAATTGGGACTTCCATTGGGCTGAGCAAGGAACTAGTAACCAATGCAAATCTGATATTTATGCTGGACCTCATCCTTTTTCCGAAGTCGAAACGAAAACTTTGTCTCAATTCATCACATCGTTGAAGGGCAAGATTCAAGCCTATATCTCCTTCCACTCGTACTCTCAGCTACTGTTGTTCCCATATGGACATACCAATGAACATACTCCAAATCACAACGATTTGAACGACATCGCCAACGCAACAATTGCTTCCTTAGCGAAACGATACGGAACCCGGTACACCTTTGGGAACACTTACGACGCCATCTACCCGGCGAGTGGCGCCAGTATGGATTGGGCCTACGGAAAATTGGGTGTGAACATCTCCTATACCTATGAGCTGCGACCTGGTCAGGAGTCATCGGGTGGGTTCATTCTACCGCCAAAGCAAATAGTGCCAACAGGAGAGGAGACTCTCGATTCGCTGGTGACGCTACTGGAAGAATCGCAACGAAGAGGATATTATGAAAACTAAGAAAATTGAGTTGATAAATTTACTGTCAATAAATTAAAGACTGAAACACTATAATGTGTACTATAGATTAGAGTGGTTCAAAAAATCGTTTTTGCTCCACACCGCTCATTGGATTCTAGATCAAATTTCGAGTGTCCGCCCAAAATTTGAGCTCATTTGAATGAAAACTGAGACTGCACAAGCCCTTTAAAGTTTTTATGGGAATTAATATGGGAAAAGCAAGCAATTCATTCAATCGGTCATAATGTTTGCCCATGTGCTTTTGGGGATTAGAGC
Source organism: Aedes aegypti (assembly GCF_002204515.2). Taxonomy (NCBI): domain Eukaryota; kingdom Metazoa; phylum Arthropoda; class Insecta; order Diptera; family Culicidae; genus Aedes; species Aedes aegypti. The sequence goes on from NC_035108.1 coordinate 305,033,226, forward strand.
TACGTTGATACCGTGAGATACATTCGTCAGCTATAACTATGCCGAAGACAGTTTTCAAATCGGACGACCCAGTAATTAGTTAGACCCAGTAAGTCACCCCCGACGTGAAAGTATGTTAAATAAAGATCTACTTCCACGCCATGCATTGTATTAGCAATAACGGATGAAATAATAATTGAACACAAGATTGTTTAAGTGCAGGCTGTATGACGAATCGTTAATGAATTTTCAAACACTTATTATCTTGTTGCAATCGAGGCCAATCACTTGAAGCAAATAAGTACCATGCAACAACCCAAGAAACATTTGCCTATTTTATAATCATTTATTAAGCAATTTTTCACAACTACATACTGAAAAGTTGCTTTATTATATTACTGAAAAGCACACATTGTTCAAGCAAATCTGGCGAAATTATTAGGCTACTTATCATTTAGTGATTGTAATCATATATTGTAATGATGTTTATTCAGGTTTCACTTAGCCCAGGGCTGCCCAACGTACGGCCCGCGGGCCACATCCGGCCCGCGACCTCATTTTGTGCGGCCCGCGGAAGGTTCGAAGATTCTTTTCAAATTTTGCCCGTTGAATATTCTAGCTTGGTAATTATTTGAATGGTTTTATTTCTTTTAACCTGATTAGATATTCAATTTTATGAATGACCAAAATCCTAAATCTCAAATTCTGGGTTTTTCAACAATGTTTCTACCATGATTTCCTTCGACATTCATCCTTGACAGGATCCAGTTTTTTATGAGCGCTTATGGCCGCCATTTCTGGTAGGGACTATGCGATCTGACATTTGGCTTGGGTCGTTTGATGGCAAATCGATAAGATCGATCAAAAATTATCGATTAGCTATCAAACGACCCAACCCAAATGTCAGATCGTTTGATCCCTACTAGAAAGCGAGCCTGATTGTGGTGGCCATTAGCGCTCGTAAAAACCTGGATTATAAGAACGGCACACTAAGCTTTATCCGTGAAAGTCGTGTCCAGAATTGTAGAAAAAAAAAACCTGTTCAAGATTTTGTAAATAGCCTACAGAAAAATAAAACTGAATGGGTCAAGAAATTTCCTACAGAGAAGCCCATTTGAAATGACATTTCTTCTCAACTGCGTACTGCGATCAAAGATATGTGATTTTCTTGACCATTTCATGCAAGTAATTTCCCACGTATCGAGATAAGCGATTACTTTTTTTGTCAGCAGCAAATAAGCCTTAAGATTGACAAGATTCTCACAGAATTTTTACCAGTATTCCGTAGCCAAAATCCACGAATTCAATACATAATTTTCTGGAATCCTGGGAAAGTACGTAACATTTTGCCAGAACACTAAACGAATTTATAATAAAATTATTAGCAGGTTTCTTTTGAAATACTTTTTAGCATTTTCATAGGAATCCTAGGCACGATTCTTGTAAAATCTTGGACATTCTGAGTTTTTTTCGTAAAAGCTTAATCGGGATTATAGCACATTCCGGTTCATGCTAATAATTTTAGGTCGGATTCGGACAGAATTCAGAATACGATTCTCACAGGATCCAGGATGTGGTAAATTCTTCAAAATTCTTTACTAGATTGTTATATAATTTTGAAAAGGACTCTCACAATGTTCAGCAGAATGCTTAGAAGAAATTATCTTGTTTTCGATTTCTTCAAATAAATTTTACTTCATTCACTGATTTTTGTCAGATTTTATGAACTTTATTTACTATTTTTTGCCAGAACTCCTGAGAATATTGGTGCACTTAAAAATGTGGCCCGCGTCTCGAAATTATTTCTGCGATTTGGCCCGCGGTTCTAAAAGGTTGGGCAGGCCTGACTTGCAGTTTAATTCAACATCATGTTTAACAACATTTTAATTACTTCCATGTGAAGCCTTTGTTTATCCGTTGTTGTGAAAACAAAAACAAAATACCAAAAATCGCTTTAAATGCTGTACTTTAAATGCAGTGCATACATTTACCATGAATAATTAACAACTTTTAATATTTACCTGGATGCTGGATTTAAACTCGAGACCTTCCCATCGTCAGCGGTATACCTTGTCATCTGTGCCATCCCTGAATTCACATATCGGAAGTGCCCAATATAAACCTCTTGAAGCTGAGTATTGATCATGCTTGAGCTTCTATTCAACAATGTCTAATCAACACGTGCTATGCTGATCAACAACTGATAAAGCGCATTACTTCTGCTGCTGTTCAGTACTGATGCAAGCAGTCGGCTATTTATAGCGCACAGTGAGAAAATTTATATCAATGCTGGTCAAAAATAGAATTTATTCACAAAGTAAAAACAGTCAGAAATAAATTATCGAATTTCATAATAAGTTTTGACTTGTCATATTAAATTGTTCATATAACTATACTGAAATTCATTTATTTCATATATTATATTTTGTATTAGGTTAATATTTTAATTATTTGTCGTATTTTTTTTTTTTGTTTTTTCTAGAGAGACTTTACCCAAAAAGGGGAATTCGTCTCTATCGTATTTCAATCTATCTATCAAGCAATATAGAAATCTAAAAATATCATATACCGTCGTTGGGGGTGACGATGGGTCAAAAACGGATATGTACGATTTATTTATTGAATAACTTTTGCAATTTAACTCCAATAAACTTCAAATTTGGTGTGTATGTACTTTGACAAATGTCCAAAAAATAATAGAAAAATATGTATTACCTGCGGCGCTATAAGTGAATGAAAAATGACCCAATTTCACCCCATAGAGGGTGACATTTGGTCACTCTAATTGAAATAACTTGTTTTTAGGAATATGACTGCAAAACCATTCACAGCTGAAAAATATTGATCATATATGATGCAAAAAAGACGAGAGGACATCTAAGATGTTTCACATGTATGATAAACCCACTTTAAAGAATGATTATAGCGAAAAATTGAAAAGCTATGAGAAAAAATATTTAAACCCAGCATTTATCGTCAAGTTTTTACGGATTTTCTTGTTTTTCCCCTTAAATTGTCCTCAAAGTCTCATTCCCATTGCCATAGAGCCTATTCAGTTTCCCCAAAAGTTAATAGAAACAGTGATTATTTTAAACCTTCGCAAGTAGTTAAATTTCGGTGCGACATTCCACGATCAATACATTGTAGGCAGATGTTGACATCATAATTTTATCGGTATTTCAGCGATCTAACTCATTTCTACTTCCGTGAGTTGTTTCTATAATATGAAAACACTAATAAATAATTAAATAAAAAAAGCTCTGATTAAATATTACAATGTTGTTGAGCACGAAAAACAGTTGCTGGTTTGAGAAGTTAGCGTTAGCGTTAGCGTAGTTACGGTATACTTCGTAGATTGGATACTAGCAACATTCATGTTTCTTTTTAATAATCTCATCCTGACTACTTTCAAGAACAAGGCAGGGGAGTATACCTTGTTCAAATCATAAACAAGAATACTAAAAGCATGAATATCGCTATTCCCGGCCACGCCCATCTTTACCGTAACTTGGGATAGCGGAAGGAAATGTTGATGTAGCACTTACTTAATGAGAGGCCACCGACTCAGCGACACCCTCATAAGTGCTACGGAGTTGGAGGTTGGGGAAGGTATATTGTCAGGATTCGCCTAGAAAGCTGGCGATAGACCATAAATATTTGTTGTTTAAGCGTTTTCAAATTAATCTTTTGAATGCCGGCAATCAAAAGAGAAAACAATAGCTTATTTATAGTATAAATAGTATTTCGCGAAATGCTTGTCGATTGTGCAGTAATATTTTTGCTCAATAACCAGTAAAAAGCAAAACCGATCCCTCCAGGGTCATCGGATTGTATAAAATAACAATACGCGTAAAAAAAAAAAAAAAAAAAAAAAAAAAAAAAAAAAAAAAAAAAAAAAAAAAAAAAAAAAAAAAAAAAAAAAAAAAAAAAAGGCGTTAGACCATAAATATTTGTTGTTTAAGCGTTTTCAAATTAATGTTTTGAATGCCGGCAATCAAAAGAGAAAACAATAGCTTATTTATAGTATAAATAGTATTTCGCGAAATGCTTGTCGATTGTGCAGAAATATTTTTGCTCAATAACCAGTAAAAAGCAAAACCGATCCCTCCAGGGTCATCGGATTGTATAAAATAACCGATTGTTAGTCGCGTAACACCCGCCCGGACAGAATGCGCAATCTGAACATAATTATCAAACTCCGAAAATAACATTTTCCGTTAAACAAAGTTCCACGACGCGGACAAAAACGATCCGGAAGGCTCACAAAAGAAAAAGTATCACACTGGAACAAACTCAAAAAAAAAAAAAAAAATTATATATATGTAAATAATAACAATAATAATAATTACAATAATTAACCGCGGCTTTGCACTTTGCGTTTAGCGGCTTTATTCGAACGTAAACCGAAATAATATAGACAATAGACAGACAGACACTTACAGATTTTAGAGGGAGAAACACATTACATACAAATGGTGTTTAGGCACAGTGTAGGAATAGAAATAATTTTTGCTGCAAAGCACAAGATTTGTATACTTCTGCTCAGTTTCAGTCTTTGCTTAAACGCCATCCGCGCCTTACGATAATGGACCACAATAAGTATTTTCGTCTAGTTCGTCGTCAAGTTTGCGGGTACGACTTGTGGCTTCAACCCATCCCGGGTAATGGTAGTTGTCTCTTCGGTAGCATTGTCCACCAGGTTCTGGGCATTCATCCTGATGATGAGGTTTTTGCCTCCACGACGCTGCATGTGCGTGCCTTGATTGTGGACCATCTGCGGAAAAACTTTGCGCGGTATTTCGATTATTTGATACCGTTCGCTGAGGATTTCGTTGAGCACGGATTCGTGGACGAATACGATCGTGTTTGGCAGTATTTAGACCTGCTGGCTGATAACCGATTCTGGGGAGGTGAAGAGTGTCTATCCGTTGCATGTGAACTGTACAAGAAAAACAGTTGCTGGTTTGAGAAGTTGTCAAAATGTCAAAATATAAAAATCTGCTGTATTTTGAGTTTTTTTTTTATTTTTTTCTTATTCATCGTTTCAACCATTTCCACCCAAGCTATAAATGTATAAACAAGCCTATTTTTTATAAAATTGTTACTGAACAAAAATTTACAAAAGAAAAACTACTATTATTTTGAGCGATTTCACCTGGTGCTTAACTTTTTAGCCGGTAGTGTAAAATTTTTCAAATTTTATGATAATGAAATTGAGTATATTTGTAGTTCACTGCCAAAATTTCGTGCCGATTGCTCTTATGGAAACAAAGTTACAGCATGCCAAAGTTGAGCATTTTGTATGAAAATCGGCTTTCACTACTATTATTCTGAACACAACTGTACATGGCACCGTAAAACGACAAAAAAGTAGACTTGTGATTTCATTCACCATCATTCTTCCTTGACCCAATCTCACCCCCATTTTTAATGTTTTAGACACCGTACCGAAAAAAATGAAATTTTTGTGGAAAAATCAAAAAGATTCAGGAAAATACATGCGAGTTGTATTGAAAAGACTTTCAACCTTCTACTTATAGAACAAAAAATAATAAAATACATGCGTTATACTTTGCACAGGAGAAATTTAATGTTGTAAATTTTGTCTAGTTTCAACATCCAAGTTTGTTGATATATTAAAAAATAACTAATATATTTTTAAATGTATATTGTGATTAATTACGTGTAATAATATGTTCCCTAGCATATGAATTATAAATTTTAGTAATATCAGCATTATTAGCTGAAATATTTCATAAATAATATTTTCCCGTTTTGACCCAATCTTACCCCCCAGACCCATTGTCACCCCCATCGACCCCCATCAGAAGACTGATTCAAAATATTTTCTAAACATATTTGAACAATTGTTTTGAGAAAGCATCAGTTATGATTGTATCCTAAATGTTTTTATATATACAGTTGTGTTCAGAATAATAGTAGTGAAAGCCGATTTTCATACAAAATGCTCAACTTTGGCGTGCTGTAACTTTGTTTCCATAAGAGCAATCGGCATGAATTTTTGGCAGTGAACTACAAATATACTCAATTTAATTATCACATGATTTGAAAATTTTCACACTACCGGCTAAAAAGTTAAGCACCAGGTGAAATCGCTCAAAATAATAGTAGTTTTAATAATTTAAAAATCTGCTGTATTTTGAGTTTTTTTATTTTTTTCTTTTTCATCGTTTCAACCATTTCCACCCAAGCTATAAATGTATAAACAAGCCAATTTTTTATAAAATTGTTACTGAACAAAAATTTACAAAAGAAAAACTAATATTATTTTGAGCGATTTCACCTGGTGCTTAACTTTTTAGCCGGTAGTGTAAAATTTTTCAAATTTTCTGATAATGAAATTGAGTATATTTGTAGTTCACTGCCAAAATTTCATGCCGATTGCTCTTATGAAAACAAAGTTACAGCATGCCAAAGTTGAGCATTTTGTATGAAAATCGGCTTTCACTACTATTATTCTGAACACAACTGTATATACATATATATATATGTTGCGTGTGGGAGTTTCAAGGTCCTTTGAGCAAACACAGTTGTTTTTGTGTAACTTGCGTGAGCTAAAAGCTATAAATTTTTATTAATAATTATGCTGAACAGTAGAGTATCCCTACTTACATCGGTCTTTCTCTCTCTATGCTCCTAATGTCCCAACAATCTATCTTCTAGTGACCCAACGATCAGAAGATCTTTCGATTGAGCCAAATGGGCTATAAATAATAGTTAAATCATTATAAAACTCGTATGTGTAACATTATTTCAGCATACTCACGGTTATCTAACCTCAACCTTTCACACTAATCTCAAATAACAAATTTAAAACGGTTGTTTTACAGCAAATACCCCCTAAATGAGGTTTTAAACATTATATATAAGTAATTCAGAAAAGGAATATATTCAACTTACTGTTGTACAAAATATAGAAAATAAATCATTTAATTAGCTTCAATTCAGTTTAAGGGAAAGATATTTATCAATTCCGAGCCTTCCTATTTGATTTTATGTCATTTTTCTTTTCTTCCCTTTAACATCACCCATTACGCGCTTGCTCGATGACAACCTGAACTGTCTTCTATCGCCTTCTCCCTAGAGGTACTCGATCTGTGGGTAATCGGGCGATATTCCGTAACAACATAAGTAAGTAGGTGTCGAATCTGCGGCGAAAAGCCACTCAAATAGAGATAAATAATAATAATATTGGTAAGTTGAACATTGCAAAACATTAGGAATACAACGCAATTTTTAGATATTTTGTCCATTTTTCAAAAATTTGGCTATGGTGTGACCTCGTTTGTAAGGCTTATTTGTTGCTGAAAACTTTGTGTTTATTTATCGTTATTTTGGCCGCCTTTGGATTAACTGCTCTGATGATATATCTATGTTGAATTAGGACTTTATAAAATACCTATTAAGCATCTAATCATGTTCATGTTAAGCATGGAAACAGCAATTCAGCGAAGCAACCAAAATGTTAGTTCATCTCCTATATATATGTTTACACAAATATATTTGTTTGGTGGAATATTGGTTCTTTAATAGAAGGAAAAAATACTTGTTCAACTCATTAGTAAAACAATCTTGACAAGTCGACAGAGTCACCATTATTCAACAATAATTAAATATGTTTGTTTATTTGTGACTCTGGACTGATAGTTGGGAAACCATTCTCATGTATTTATTGTTAAATTATTATCTATACTTCGATTATTATTAAAAATGTTATGATTAGTAACTATTTCCGATATCAATAACATCGCAGATGATGATCACTATATTTGGAAAATTTCAATTAGGATATTTTTAATCCAATGTGATTCGTACTTTACCCTCGTTGATCCATGTTTTAGATTTGATTAGGAAAACATTTGAAACATTTGAAAATAACATAAAAAGACATAATATGTTTTGCTTGAATAAAAGCATACTCATGTACTGTTATTCACACTGTTTATAAGTTTTACAAATCATGCTGGTCAACATTTTAAGTATAAGACACTGAAACTTTTGTACGATTTGTTGTTAATCTAATGTTCAATATTCTACTAAAATGATGGATACAACCTATACAAGCTTTAAATCAGTCATTTGTTAAACTTTTTATGTGTTGGTGAACAAAAACTCTTTTAGTTTATGGTCCAGGAATCTTGGGAATATGGTCAACGTGGTTCCGGGGTTATTCCGGATTGCCTTGGGGTACCAAAATTGGCCACATCGTTCATTCAACGGATTTCTCAAAACCCAGATGAGCTAGAAGGTTGGTGTCTTCGCCAAAGTTGTTCAGAAGACTAAGGGCTATCCGTCAGTAACAATCTTAATTGGGAATTTGTCCGCTAGGTGGCGCCAGTTACAATTTTTCTTTAATCATCTATATCTCAAGATCCTGAAGAGCTAGAAGGTAGGTGTCTTCAGCAAAGTTGTTCATCAAACTAAGGGCTATCTGGCAAAAACAAAATTAGTTGAGAATTTCTCCACTAGGTGGCGCTAGTAACAATTTTTCTTCAATATTCTATATCTAAAGATCCTGATGAGGTAGAAGGTTGGTGTCTTCGGCAAAGTTGTTCGGCAGACCAAAAGCTATCCGGCAGTAATAATCTTAATTGGAAATTTATTCGCTAGGTGGCACAAGTTACAAATTTTCTTCGATCATCTATATCTCAAGATCCTGATAAGCTAGAAGGTTGGTATCTTCGGCAAAGTTGTTCAGCAGACTAAGAGCTATCTGGAAATAACAAAATTAGTTGAAAATTTCTCCATACAGTGATGCCAGTTACAATTTTTTTCAAATCTTCTATATCTCAATACCCTGATGAGCTAGAAGGTTGGTGTCTTCGGCAAAATTGTTCAGCAGACCAAGAGCTATCCGGCTCTTGATTGGAAATCCAATAATCTTAATTGGAAATTTATCCTCTATGTGGCGCAAATTACAAATTTTCTTCAATCTTCTATATCTCAAAATCCTGATGAGCTAGAAGGTTGATATCTTTGGCAAAGTTGTTCAGCAGATCACGGACTATCTGGCAGCAACAAATCTAATTGGGAATTTATCCGCTAAGTGGCGTTAGTAACAAATTATCTTCATTTTTATGTATCAAAAGTTGACAATGTAGCATGATAGACTTGCATTACAAAGTTAATATTCAAAAAACATAAATAATTCATCTCAAGCATTAGAAAATGTTCATGTTCCGATGTTCATGAAGAATATCAAATTACAGAACGTTTCCTAGCTCTCACAAATCCTTAAGAGTGTGAAAAGCATAAAACAGTAAAACTAAATTTCACATTAACTGGAATGCTGAACCTTCCCACGATCATAAAAACCTTACTTCACAATTCCCAAGCATTCATATCATGCTAACATTCAAACCAAATTATTGCCAACCTTTTCCAAATTACAACTCAGGCAATGACCCATGTCATTGTCACTACACTCTGACGCCAACGATCATTCCAGACAGTCGATATATGCAATAGCGTAATTCGATCTCCTTGCCTACGCCAAGTGCATCGTTCTCACGATGCAAGAGGCCAATGGTTATATTTCTTTTCGCTTATAATGCATAGTGCTAAATTCTGATTGGCTTATATTTACATACCAAAAGTTAACTCCAAGTACCGCCTCTTTTAGAACACCACTTTTAGAACACAAGCAATTCAATGATTGTAAGACTTCTTGTAAGTAAAAATGATTCTAAATAAACATTATCTTGTAGACGACTGAGCAACCATCAAGACTAAATAATTCGTACAGTAAAACCAGCAGATCAATGTTGGGTGGCTCCAGTTTGTCTTCGGCAAAGTTGTTCACATCGTGGCGAAAATTTTAAATTCTCATATATTATGTTCGAGATTTTTTACGCTTGATTTGTAACTTACGCAGCTTAACAGCCACAATACATGAGTTGCATCATCAATTTGTTTTATATGCTTTTTTCACTCAAAGCCTTATATATTTTATTTACGAAATTTTTTGGTGGAGCCTTCCTTCGCCGAGTGGTTAGAGTCCTCGGCTATAAAGCAAAGCCATGCTGAAGATATGTGGATTCGATTTTCGGTAGACTCAGGATCTTTTCGTAATGGAAATTTCCTTGACTTCTCTGGGCATAGAGTATCATCGTACCTGCCACACGATGTACAAAAACTAAAATGGCAACTTTGGCAAAGAAAGCTCTCAGTTAATAACTGTGGAAGTTCTCATTGAACACTATACTGAGAAGCAGGTTCTGTCTTAGTGAGGACGCAATGCCAATAAGAAGAACGAGCTATGGGCTAGTTCATCTCGGGACCAACGGCTTTACTTCCCTTCAGAAGGAAGTCGTCATAAAAATTTGTAATGTTTATCTCTTAGATGTGTCGCATCCCAGGTCCTCAGCGTATGTTCTAACCACTACACCGAGTCCATTTCCACATAGAGTCCTAATTCTTTGTTTTTCTGCTAGAATTATAACGAACCTTTCTAATGTAAATAATATTGGGTTTTGACAGACACTCAATGTGTTTCATGATTGATGATTTTTTCGACGACTTGAGCGTGAGCAAGTGATTTTGCATCCAAAAATAATTCGTGAGTATTTCGAAGCATATCTCAAACGATTTTGCTTTTATGGGAGAACCTCATGGTTGAGATTTGAGTGTCAATGAACCAACACTGGATGTTCCATAGATCAAGGGCCATCTGAAATAGAAAACTGAACCAATATTCATTCGCTATATGGTGCTAGTAACCTCTCCAATATTCTGAATTTGGTGATCCTAAATAGCTAAAAAATGATTTACAAAACAGTTCATAGCCCCAATATCTGTCTGATAGTGATAAAATTGATTCAAATTTTGTTCCCTAGATGTCACTAGTGATATTTTCATAGAACTTGTCTAATTCAACAACATGATAAGCAGGAAGGTTAGTTTTTCGGCAAATAATTTTGGATGGCTGATATATACCTAATAGGGATCAAGCTGGTTTGAGTTTTAGTGGCGCTGCCGTATATTTTTTTAAGAAGAATTTTATTCCAATTGTTTGAAAAGTTATTTCCATGAATAATCAAAATGCAAGGTTATTCCTGTACCGAAAAAATCGATACTCAACGCGTAATGCTTATATATATGTGCACATAAATCGAAAAGTTATATGGAATAATTTTGTGTGGCAAAATTCGTCTGATAAATTGAAGAATATATTAAGGAAAGTATTTATAGTACCGGTTGTACATAATGGAGAAAAACAAAATTCCTCAAAAACGTCTTTTTCAAACAAATGTTTTGATATTCGGGAATTGCTGCGAAGCAAGGGGATGAATGTTTCATAAGATTTGCAACTGCCAAAAAATGTTTGATCTGCTGAACAACTATGTCGAAGACACCAACCCTCTAGCTTATCAATATCTCATGATATAGGAGATAGAAGAAAATTTGTTATTAGCGCAAGCTAGCGAATAATTTCCCAATCACTACCAGATAGCTCTTGGTCTATTAAACGACTTTGCCGAAGACACCAAACTTCTAGCTCATCAGGATCTTGAGATATAGAAGATTTAAGAAAATTTGTAACTGGCGCCACCTAGCGGATAAATTCTCAACTAATTTTATTATTGCCAGATAGCCCTTAGTTTGATGAACAACTTTGCCGAAGACACCAACCTTCTAGCTCTTCAGGATCTTGAGATATAGAAGATTGAAACAGGCGCCACCTAGCGGATAAATTCCCAATTAAGATTATAACTGACGGATAGCCCTTAGTCTTCTGAACAACTTTGCCGAAGACACCAACCTTCTAGCTCATCTGGGTTTTGAGATATTCGTTGAATGGACGATGTGGCCAATTTTGGTACCCCAAGGCAATCCAGAACAACTCCGGAACCACGTGGACCATATTCCCAAGTTTCCTGGACCATAAATTAGAAGAGTTTTTCGGGATGTTCTGAAAATTTCAACAAAATGCATCGAGAAACAAAAAAGTTATGCACATTTTAGTGTGTTTTTTGCATGTGAAAAGTATGTTGGCTGGATGAAGGTTAAATATATTTATAGAACATATCATCTCACCCCTTCTCGCACTTGGCTGTCCAACGGGTGTTGTATTTTGCTCCTCTTGCAGGTTGTCCTCCGTGACAAGATGGTTCCATCTTGTGTGATGTAGAGAACTCTATACATGAGAAACTATGATACATGTTAGTTGTTAGTTGTTAGGCGTGTGGTGTGGGTTTATGTTTAAGGATCCAAAGGTTGCGGTTTTGAATCCAGTATTTGTTATTATTTTTTTGTTTTTCATATTTTGGTGTCTAAGGCAAATTTCTTGTGGCGGAGCCTTGGGGCAATCGGGTATATGGGGTAGCTAACAAGGGAAGGTCACGATGGTGTTACACGGTGTTTTCAACCGGACTATTTTTGTTGGATTCAACATGTCGAAATATGTAAAACCCCAAAGCCTTTCGGGTGATGACAACAAAATGTTAACAAAATGTTAATAAAATCTTAAATTTGTTTTACCAAATTAGGATGATAGTGTTGTCTAACACAGAACACCTAGATATAAGAAATGAATGTAATGTTTGGAATGATGCTAATAAAGAAATTAAAAAAAACATGTACATCGTAATGTTCTGAATGGCCTCAACGGATGACGCATGAGTTTGGATACTAAGTTCAAATAATGACTTATTCAGTAGGTACAAGAATGTTGACACTTTTGACCGGGTTAAATCCACTCGATAAAGGCAATAAATACATTATTTAGAAAAGAGATAACTTAACTTTATATAAAATGAGTAGTAGAAAATCGGTGAAATAGAATGGTGTTTTATTTTCGATGATGTTATTACTTTTAATAAAAGTAACATTGTTGCTAAATAAATAACTTAACTCAAGAAAATTGTTTTAAAAAGAACAAAATGTTTATTATGTATTTATGTGTGATTTTTTGTGTATTCATACACTAACAAATGAGGCCATTTGAAATCACAGATCTGACTGTTATTTTTTTAGTTTCAGTTCAGTCATTTAAAACGACAATATTTTCACTTGTCCCACTAGTTTCCAAAATTTTCAATATTTACCTTGAACTTTGGCACAAACATTAAATTTAAATATAGCATAGATTTAGTAGGAAACAAACTGAAAACTATAGTAGATCTTATTCATTTTATTTTTTTTTAAGAACCCTCTCTATACGATTTCCTTTACCCATTTGTCACACGGTACCTTATTTCGATAGTCACTCAAGCAAAATGATTATCTAAATACAGGGACCGGAATCTATTATGATAATTCGCCACAAGAAATCGGGTTGAATTTCATAAGTTTGCCTGAAGAACCAAAAAATAAAAACAAAATAAACACTCGCGCTTATTCGGAATGGAACCAAGGACTTCCCGATTCATAAACCAGTACTAACTACACCCACCTATCGACAGCATGATGGGAGAAGTTACAAAAGCAATATATAAAGCGTTTTATATTGCAATATTCATTCCATTCCTCTGACATGTCCACCATCCATTTGCCGCGTGACCATTTGCCTAAGTGTGCGTTTCCGATGCCATCATTCGGCTTCGGATTGGTTGTGCAATTGTGTGGGTCGAGCGTAAACATTTAGATTGCTCGAATTTTCAAGTCCAATGTGCTCGATTTCAATTGACGGGTTTGCCCGTCTACGCTTAGGAGGCGAATCTTACCATCAATAGGTGGATTTAGCACCTAATACGCTAGGAGGGAAATCCGCCATCCGATTTATTTTGGGTGTAGAGCAGGAAACAACGCCCAAAGACTTGAAAACAGAAACAAGTGGAGCCAAAATGGAGGCCTTAACTGAAGCGGTAAACTACAAAAGATCCCAAATTAGTTGAGAATTTCTCCACTAGGTGGCGCTAGTAACAATTTTTCTTCAATATTCTATATCTAAAGATCCTGATGAGGTAGAAGGTTGGTGTCTTCGGCAAAGTTGTTCGGCAGACCAAAAGCTATCCGGCAGTAATAATCTTAATTGGAAATTTATTCGCTAGGTGGCACAAGTTACAAATTTTCTTCGATCATCTATATCTCAAGATCCTGATAAGCTAGAAGGTTGGTATCTTCGGCAAAGTTGTTCAGCAGACTAAGAGCTATCTGGAAATAACAAAATTAGTTGAAAATTTCTCCATACAGTGATGCCAGTTACAATTTTTTTCAAATCTTCTATATCTCAATACCCTGATGAGCTAGAAGGTTGGTGTCTTCGGCAAAATTGTTCAGCAGACCAAGAGCTATCCGGCTCTTGATTGGAAATCCAATAATCTTAATTGGAAATTTATCCTCTATGTGGCGCAAATTACAAATTTTCTTCAATCTTCTATATCTCAAAATCCTGATGAGCTAGAAGGTTGATATCTTTGGCAAAGTTGTTCAGCAGATCACGGACTATCTGGCAGCAACAAATCTAATTGGGAGTTTATCCGCTAAGTGGCGTTAGTAACAAATTATCTTCATTTTTATGTATCAAAAGTTGACAATGTAGCATGATAGACTTGCATTACAAAGTTAATATTCAAAAAACATAAATAATTCATCTCAAGCATTAGAAAATGTTCATGTTCCGATGTTCATGAAGAATATCAAATTACAGAACGTTTCCTAGCTCTCACAAATCCTTAAGAGTGTGAAAAGCATAAAACAGTAAAACTAAATTTCACATTAACTGGAATGCTGAACCTTCCCACGATCATAAAAACCTTACTTCACAATTCCCAAGCATTCATATCATGCTAACATTCAAACCAAATTATTGCCAACCTTTTCCAAATTACAACTCAGGCAATGACCCATGTCATTGTCACTACACTCTGACGCCAACGATCATTCCAGACAGTCGATATATGCAATAGCGTAATTCGATCTCCTTGCCTACGCCAAGTGCATCGTTCTCACGATGCAAGAGGCCAATGGTTATATTTCTTTTCGCTTATAATGCATAGTGCTAAATTCTGATTGGCTTATATTTACATACCAAAAGTTAACTCCAAGTACCGCCTCTTTTAGAACACCACTTTTAGAACACAAGCAATTCAATGATTGTAAGACTTCTTGTAAGTAAAAATGATTCTAAATAAACATTATCTTGTAGACGACTGAGCAACCATCAAGACTAAATAATTCGTACAGTAAAACCAGCAGATCAATGTTGGGTGGCTCCAGTTTGTCTTCGGCAAAGTTGTTCACATCGTGGCGAAAATTTTAAATTCTCATATATTATGTTCGAGATTTTTTACGCTTGATTTGTAACTTACGCAGCTTAACAGCCACAATACATGAGTTGCATCATCAATTTGTTTTATATGCTTTTTTCACTCAAAGCCTTATATATTTTATTTACGAAATTTTTTGGTGGAGCCTTCCTTCGCCGAGTGGTTAGAGTCCTCGGCTATAAAGCAAAGCCATGCTGAAGATATGTGGATTCGATTTTCGGTAGACTCAGGATCTTTTCGTAATGGAAATTTCCTTGACTTCTCTGGGCATAGAGTATCATCGTACCTGCCACACGATGTACAAAAACTAAAATGGCAACTTTGGCAAAGAAAGCTCTCAGTTAATAACTGTGGAAGTTCTCATTGAACACTATACTGAGAAGCAGGTTCTGTCTTAGTGAGGACGCAATGCCAATAAGAAGAACGAGCTATGGGCTAGTTCATCTCGGGACCAACGGCTTTACTTCCCTTCAGAAGGAAGTCGTCATAAAAATTTGTAATGTTTATCTCTTAGATGTGTCGCATCCCAGGTCCTCAGCGTATGTTCTAACCACTACACCGAGTCCATTTCCACATAGAGTCCTAATTCTTTGTTTTTCTGCTAGAATTATAACGAACCTTTCTAATGTAAATAATATTGGGTTTTGACAGACACTCAATGTGTTTCATGATTGATGATTTTTTCGACGACTTGAGCGTGAGCAAGTGATTTTGCATCCAAAAATAATTCGTGAGTATTTCGAAGCATATCTCAAACGATTTTGCTTTTATGGGAGAACCTCATGGTTGAGATTTGAGTGTCAATGAACCAACACTGGATGTTCCATAGATCAAGGGCCATCTGAAATAGAAAACTGAACCAATATTCATTCGCTATATGGTGCTAGTAACCTCTCCAATATTCTGAATTTGGTGATCCTAAATAGCTAAAAAATGATTTACAAAACAGTTCATAGCCCCAATATCTGTCTGATAGTGATAAAATTGATTCAAATTTTGTTCCCTAGATGTCACTAGTGATATTTTCATAGAACTTGTCTAATTCAACAACATGATAAGCAGGAAGGTTAGTTTTTCGGCAAATAATTTTGGATGGCTGATATATACCTAATAGGGATCAAGCTGGTTTGAGTTTTAGTGGCGCTGCCGTATATTTTTTTAAGAAGAATTTTATTCCAATTGTTTGAAAAGTTATTTCCATGAATAATCAAAATGCAAGGTTATTCCTGTACCGAAAAAATCGATACTCAACGCGTAATGCTTATATATATGTGCACATAAATCGAAAAGTTATATGGAATAATTTTGTGTGGCAAAATTCGTCTGATAAATTGAAGAATATATTAAGGAAAGTATTTATAGTACCGGTTGTACATAATGGAGAAAAACAAAATTCCTCAAAAACGTCTTTTTCAAACAAATGTTTTGATATTCGGGAATTGCTGCGAAGCAAGGGGATGAATGTTTCATAAGATTTGCAACTGCCAAAAAATGTTTGATCTGCTGAACAACTATGTCGAAGACACCAACCCTCTAGCTTATCAATATCTCATGATATAGGAGATAGAAGAAAATTTGTTATTAGCGCAAGCTAGCGAATAATTTCCCAATCACTACCAGATAGCTCTTGGTCTATTAAACGACTTTGCCGAAGACACCAAACTTCTAGCTCATCAGGATCTTGAGATATAGAAGATTTAAGAAAATTTGTAACTGGCGCCACCTAGCGGATAAATTCTCAACTAATTTTATTATTGCCAGATAGCCCTTAGTTTGATGAACAACTTTGCCGAAGACACCAACCTTCTAGCTCTTCAGGATCTTGAGATATAGAAGATTGAAACAGGCGCCACCTAGCGGATAAATTCCCAATTAAGATTATAACTGACGGATAGCCCTTAGTCTTCTGAACAACTTTGCCGAAGACACCAACCTTCTAGCTCATCTGGGTTTTGAGATATTCGTTGAATGGACGATGTGGCCAATTTTGGTACCCCAAGGCAATCCAGTACAACTCCGGAACCACGTGGACCATATTCCCAAGTTTCCTGGACCATAAATTAGAAGAGTTTTTCGGGATGTTCTGAAAATTTCAACAAAATGCATCGAGAAACAAAAAAGTTATGCACATTTTAGTGTGTTTTTTGCATGTGAAAAGTATGTTGGCTGGATGAAGGTTAAATATATTTATAGAACATATCATCTCACCCCTTCTCGCACTTGGCTGTCCAACGGGTGTTGTATTTTGCTCCTCTTGCAGGTTGTCCTCCGTGACAAGATGGTTCCATCTTGTGTGATGTAGAGAACTCTATACATGAGAAACTATGATACATGTTAGTTGTTAGTTGTTAGGCGTGTGGTGTGGGTTTATGTTTAAGGATCCAAAGGTTGCGGTTTTGAATCCAGTATTTGTTATTATTTTTTTGTTTTTCATATTTTGGTGTCTAAGGCAAATTTCTTGTGGCGGAGCCTTGGGGCAATCGGGTATATGGGGTAGCTAACAAGGGAAGGTCACGATGGTGTTACACGGTGTTTTCAACCGGACTATTTTTGTTGGATTCAACATGTCGAAATATGTAAAACCCCAAAGCCTTTCGGGTGATGACAACAAAATGTTAACAAAATGTTAATAAAATCTTAAATTTGTTTTACCAAATTAGGATGATAGTGTTGTCTAACACAGAACACCTAGATATAAGAAATGAATGTAATGTTTGGAATGATGCTAATAAAGAAATTAAAAAAAACATGTACATCGTAATGTTCTGAATGGCCTCAACGGATGACGCATGAGTTTGGATACTAAGTTCAAATAATGACTTATTCAGTAGGTACAAGAATGTTGACACTTTTGACCGGGTTAAATCCACTCGATAAAGGCAATAAATACATTATTTAGAAAAGAGATAACTTAACTTTATATAAAATGAGTAGTAGAAAATCGGTGAAATAGAATGGTGTTTTATTTTCGATGATGTTATTACTTTTAATAAAAGTAACATTGTTGCTAAATAAATAACTTAACTCAAGAAAATTGTTTTAAAAAGAACAAAATGTTTATTATGTATTTATGTGTGATTTTTTGTGTATTCATACACTAACAAATGAGGCCATTTGAAATCACAGATCTGACTGTTATTTTTTTAGTTTCAGTTCAGTCATTTAAAACGACAATATTTTCACTTGTCCCACTAGTTTCCAAAATTTTCAATATTTACCTTGAACTTTGGCACAAACATTAAATTTAAATATAGCATAGATTTAGTAGGAAACAAACTGAAAACTATAGTAGATCTTATTCATTTTATTTTTTTTTAAGAACCCTCTCTATACGATTTCCTTTACCCATTTGTCACACGGTACCTTATTTCGATAGTCACTCAAGCAAAATGATTATCTAAATACAGGGACCGGAATCTATTATGATAATTCGCCACAAGAAATTGGGTTGAATTTCATAAGTTTGCCTGAAGAACCAAAAAATAAAAACAAAATAAACACTCGCGCTTATTCGGAATGGAACCAAGGACTTCCCGATTCATAAACCAGTACTAACTACACCCACCTATCGACAGCATGATGGGAGAAGTTACAAAAGCAATATATAAAGCGTTTTATATTGCAATATTCATTCCATTCCTCTGACATGTCCACCATCCATTTGCCGCGTGACCATTTGCCTAAGTGTGCGTTTCCGATGCCATCATTCGGCTTCGGATTGGTTGTGCAATTGTGTGGGTCGAGCGTAAACATTTAGATTGCTCGAATTTTCAAGTCCAATGTGCTCGATTTCAATTGACGGGTTTGCCCGTCTACGCTTAGGAGGCGAATCTTACCATCAATAGGTGGATTTAGCACCTAATACGCTAGGAGGGAAATCCGCCATCCGATTTATTTTGGGTGTAGAGCAGGAAACAACGCCCAAAGACTTGAAAACAGAAACAAGTGGAGCCAAAATGGAGGCCTTAACTGAAGCGGTAAACTACAAAAGATCCCAACTGGAAGTGCACGATAGGCCTATCGCTCCCCCAAAAGGAAAACAGGAGCGTATAACTGGGAAAAATGAAGCTAATTAAGTTCCTGCAGGTGAACCTCCATCATGCTAAAAGCGCTTCTGCCGTATTAAGCCGGAGGTTCAAAAAGGAGGGACTGGACATGGCCCTACTACAAGAGCCATGGTCCAACAAAGGAAAAATTCTTGGAATTCAAATGCAAAAATGTAAGTTGTTTTATGACGAGAATCAAAGTTCACCGAGAACTGCAATTCTTGTTAAAAATACAATGAAATGCTACCCTATTACAGAGTTCATCAAACGTGACATAGTGGCGGTTGTGGTTGAGGTACCAACCTCCAGGGGAAAGACGGAGATCATCGTGGCTTCAGCGCATTTCCCTGGCGATGTTCCTGAGGTACCTTCTCCTGAAATTTCATCTTTCATTCGATACTGCCGAGAAGTCAACAAGTCGTTCATCATCGACTGCGATGCCAACGCTCATCACACTGTGTGGGGTAGCACCGACATCAACGGTCGAGGTGAGTGTCTATTAGAATTCCTATCATCGAATGGTTTTGATGTATGCAACAAGGGTAATAAACCAACATTTCTAAATGCAATCAGAGAAGAGGTTTTAGATTTGACGTTGTGTAACTCTGCAATTTCTGAGAAAATTCGGAATTGGCATGTCTCAGATGAAACTTCATTATCGGATCAAAAACACATTGTTTTTGAATGGGGTGGAGGCGACTTATCACCAACAGCATATCGTAATCCTAGAAAAACGAACTGGGGTCATTATGCTAATCACTTGAAATCTGACACTTTTACAAATGAAATTAGTATTAAGACAATACAACAACTTGAATCATTTTCGCAAGAGGTAAACGAAGTGATTCTAAAAGCATATAATAATAGCTGTCCTATCAGGCAATCGTCCTCTAGTAGGGACGTACCATGGTGGAACTCAAAATTGGAAAGCCTTAGAAAAACATCTCGGAAATTGTTTAATAAAGCTAAACGAACCTCAGATTGGGCTCAGTATAGAAAAGCTCTAACTGAATACAATAACCAATTAAGGAAATCAAAGAGAAGAACTTGGATTCATATGTGCGAGAGTATAGATAATACACCAATTGTAGCTAGATTACAGAAAACTCTTGCTAAAAACCATACTTCTGAACTTGGCAACCTTAAACGCCAAGATGGGGTGTATACTAAAACTTGTAATGAGACACTTGATTTGATGATGGATACTCATTTTCCGGGAGCGGCTTCAGGCGAGGATATACAGTATACTGGAGTGCAAGGATGCTCTATGCAGACCGTACCGGAGGTCTGCAGAATAGAAAATCCAACACCAGATAAAGCTGATAAAATCTTCACGTTTGCAAGAGTGGAAAATGCAGTAAGATCCTTCCAGCCTTATAAATCTGCAGGTGTGGACGGAATATTTCCAGCACTACTTCAAAACGGAGAAGCGGTTCTGATTCCGTCCCTTAAGAAGATTTTCAAGGCAAGTTTAAGATTGAACTATATTCCATCAAAATGGAGGTTGGTAAGAGTCATATTCATACCTAAACCTGGGAAACGAGATAAAACGAACCCAAAATCTTTTAGACCCATTAGTTTGTTATCAGTTCTGTTGAAAACTATGGAAAAAGTATTGAAGGATTACGTAAACTCAACTTACATGCAGACATATCCATTGTCTATATATCAGTATGCGTATCAAGCTGGAAAGTCGACAGTCACAGCGCTTCATACGCTGGCAGATAAAGTCGAAAGATCTCTTTCAGTGAAGGAAATCGCACTCTGTTCTTTCTTGGACATTGAAGGTGCTTTTGACAACACTTCATATTCTTCAATAGCAAATGCTATGAAAAAACGAAATTTCAACACATGCATTGTCGACTGGATTCATACTATGCTTGCAAAAAGAGAAATCACTTCAGAACTGGGTGGTTCGTTTGTAACCATAATGGCGACGAAAGGATGTCCGCAAGGTGGAGTACTTTCGCCACTTTTATGGTCTTTGGTTGTAGACGACCTTCGCAGAAGCTTAGAAGCTAAAGGTTTCGAGGTTGTAGGCTTTGCGGATGATATAGTCATCGTAGTAAGAGGAAAGTTTGACAACATAGTATCGGAAAGAATGCAGCAGGCCCTAAAGTATACCCAATCATGGTGTATAAAGGAGGGTCTAAGCATTAACCCGTCAAAAATCGTGATTGTCCCATTCACTAAAAAGAAGAAAGTCAACTTAAATTTTTTTAAGATTGGAGAAGTTGAAATTCAAGTTAGCAGTCAGGTAAAATACTTGGGAGTAATCTTAGATGCCAAGCTTAGCTGGAATGCGCATCTTGACTCTACGATTAATAAAGCGATCAACGCATTATGGTTATGCTCCAAAACTGTCGGGAGGAAGTGGGGCTTGAGGCCAAAAATGATTATGTGGATTTACACATCTATTATACGACCAAAAATTACCTACGCTTCATTAGTGTGGTGGCCTAAAACCAGGGAGGCTACTGCAGGAATGAAACTAGCTAAGCTTCAAAGACTTGCGTGCATTGCTATAACGGGAGCAATGCGCAGCACTCCATCGAATGCGTTAGATGCTATTCTCAATCTGCTGCCTTTGCACGAATATGTGCAATTAGAAGCGGAAAGAAGTGCTCTAAGGCTTAAGAGGTCTAAAAATGTTTTGCCAGGTGATCTTATTGGCCACTTGAGCATTTTGCAACACTTTAAAAGAGGACCGGTGATGAGTATGAACGGAGACTGGATAAGACCTGAAGACAACTCCCAGTAAACATACCATCGTATATGATGGTATATAAAAGTACAAAACTAGAGGCGATATACGAACAAATTGCATGCAATCTTATGGCGCATGAACGTATTTCGCCTCCACTTTTGTACTCTTATGCGCTATCATATACGACTTTGTGTTCACTGGGCTATTATTTTCTCTACAAGGTAAGCGAAATGACGCGTACAAGTTGAGATGTCGGAGGTCCCACGGTTCGTGAAGGCTCAATCATATTCTTTACTGACGGCTCAAAAATTGGAACAAATACAGGGGCTGAGATCTTTGGACCCGGAGTAAATATTTCAGTTGCAATGGGACATTGGACAGTGTTTCAAGCTGAGATTTTTGCAATACTTGAATGTGTGAATGTCTGTCTGAAAAGAAAATACAGATATGCAAATATATGTATTATCTCTGATAGTCAAGCAGCTCTAAGTGCATATAAATGTACATCAAAACTCGTCTGGGAATGTATTCTCTCGTTGCGACAGTTGTGTGAATCAAACTCGGTAAATTTGTACTGGGTTCCAGGACACTGTGGCATTGAAGGGAATGAAAAGGCAGATGATCTTGCAAAACGGGGCTCAAATTCACAGTTTGTTGGCCCGGAACCATTCTGTGGTATACCAAACTGTGCAGTAAAAATGGAACTTAAGTGCTGGGAAGAACAAAAGGTGATGACCAACTGGATGGATGTCAAAAAGTGTACCCAGTCTAAAAGATTTATAACTCCAAACGCAAATAAAACTAAAAAGATTTTAGAGCTCAACAAGAGGGCTCTTTGTACATACACTGGCCTAGTAACTGGGCACTGTCCGAGCAAATATCATTTGAAGAACATTGGCCAGGTTCAGAATGATATTTGTCGCTTTTGTAATATTGAAAGTGAAACCTCGGAACATCTGCTTTGCAGTTGTGGTGCATTATACAGGCGCAGATCAAAGTTTATCGATAGCGGCTGTTTACAGCCCAGTGAGATCTGGTCTGCTGATCCGAGAAAGGTGATTGGTTTCATAAACCATATCATACCTGATTGGGAACGTGTCATGGTAAGCAGCTGATCGTCTAATCAATGGTCTTCGGCTAGCGTGACATGTACAGTAAACTGGGTCATACTACAATAGTTCTAAATAATGGACACAGTAGTTTCAACCCCCAACAAAAAAAAAATGCTCGAGGACGATCTTCGGTGGCGTGCAGGAAAATGACGTGTGGCGGTGAAGGATGAACCTCGAGCTCGCTCAACTCTACGGCGAACCCAGTATCCTGAAGGTAGCAAAAGCTGGAGGGATACGCTGGGCAGGTCATGTTGCAAGAATGCCGAACAACAGCCCGGTAAAGATAGTGTTCGCTATAAATCCAGTCGGAACAAGAAGGCGTGGGGCACAGCGATCTAGGTGGATGGCCAGGTGCACCAGGACCTGGAGAGCGTGGGTCGCAGTGGAGGATGGAGAGAAGCGGCCAAGAACCGAGTGAATTGGCGAAATATTGTTGGCGAGGTTTTATCAAGCTAATTGATGTAAAACCAAATGAATAAATAAAATAAATAATTTTGAGTGAAAGTCCATCTTGGATTTAGACGCCATCTTGCTATATTGTGATGAAAAGTCCCCATTTGCGCGACACCCGTAATGTTGAATTGTTGTTGAAGTCCAGCACCATTGCTGTTTTGGCCACAGAAGATAATAGTGTAAACAGAAGAAGATAGTAAAAGTAAACCAAAATCATATATTGTTACAGCATCACGTTTAATTTTCAACTAAAGTCAAGCATGTTACATGGTCGTGTAAATTTAAAGTGTATTGAATAGAAACATGAGTTTTGTCATTGAAATTTCAGTTTATTTTAATGCTCCAAATATGTGCATGAAAATAAACTGAAATTTACAACATATTTTTAGCTGTGTAGTGATAAGATTTATATTATACTCCCCCTTAAAACAACATGCAAACACTAAGCACGTGGTATATCTGTCAAAACACTGGATAACGTTGAAGTATGCCCTATATGCGAATATAAATCCAATATGGTGCTTATTAAATGCCAGTATGCATCAGGCTTAGAAGTACAACCCAAGTAACATTAATAGCTGAACAATAGTTTATTAAGCTGAAATATTGTTTAAAGTAGTTTGTTAAACTCTTATTTCACTTAAATGTTTGTTGAGAAATGATACAATAATAGAGCTTATATGCATTGAAAGTGCTGTTATTATGCATGTCAGCTTTTGTAATTGCATTATAATGCCTGTATGCATCTATGATGCTGATTTAGGGTTTAAAATTAGTGCTTATGGTTACTTGCGATGCCTACCTTATTGTTCTTTAGCATTCTTTATTGGATATTGATACATTTACAAAAATTTCCTCTTGACTACTCTATTATCCGAAACATGGCCGAATGTTTTCTTTAAAATTTTCTTCGCCATATCTTTCGTAACAAATTGTGCCATAATTTCCGCTCCAAGAGCCACAAAAGACAGCACCAATCCAAACCCAAGCAGCACAAATATCGGCAACGCACCAGTAATAGTCACACTGGAAATAATGCTTCCCGAGAAGCATTCTGGCTTCTTGGCTACCCAATAATCGGCGAACTTCTGTTTGATGCCAACCTCCAACATTCGCGTGTATTTGACTTTGAAAAGTTCCCGGAAGTGTGAATCCTTACGTACCACATGATCTACGAATTGCGAGGGCATACTTTCCAACTCATTCAGATCGCATACTTCCGTCGAATCAAACATAGCCCTTATCAGATTGTAAGCCACGTTGCGTTCACAGTTGTATGCGAAGTTTCCTCGACGAACGCGTTGAAGCCCAACCGACGAATTGATGAAGGTCTTTTCGGTCACTTTCTTCTTAGTAAGGTAATCTACGTCTGGAAGATGTGATTGCTGAAATATAGAAAAGGGATTACTGCAACAAACGACTAGAACTGATTTAAGAATATCCAAATCACATAGAAAAAAGCCTTCTCGTAGGTTACATTTTCGATGCCCAAATCGATGTGGCTGTCAGCAAGATGAACCAGCGTTTTGATATCCGACTCCTTGTGACTTCCGATTAAGTCCGATACAATTTCCGAAGTATAGTAATTGTAGACCATGAGGGTGCACAACAACATGAACAGTTGCATTGCTCTGCCGGACAAACTATCCGGCATATATTGCGAACCCTGCTGGCAGTAGTTCCCCAGAAATTCAACAATTAAATTGAAGAATGGCGGATTCTCTGTGGGTTTGAAGTTCTGTTGGAGAATAGTTTCCGCGGTGAAGTTGAGCTTGAATGCAATGCTTCCTAAAACGATGGTTAGCAAGATCATCAACCAAACCGAGGTTGAAAATGGCCTGATAAATGCGTTGTCCGTTAGCTGAGTGCTTTCTGGAGTTTTAAAGATGAACATGAGTCTGAAAAAAGATTACAAAATTCTTAAATATGCATATAAATTCGGAAGAACCAGCGTTGCCAATTTTTTTGTCCGGTAATCTTACTCGAAAGTCATGTAGCTCAAAACACTAGCCAGATGTTCCATCCTTTTGATTTTTGTCATCAAACCTGTCGATGAGAGATCGATATCCTTGTTGACCAGTGCCCCCAGAATACCGCCAGTAGAATCATTGAACGTCCAGCGGTCGTAGTGAATGTAATGAACGCTAAAATGGAAATGTTTTACAGGATTTCATCTTATTTATACGGATCCCATTTCTGAACATACTTGTATCCCAAAGTAGCTTGTAAAGCTTTGATCAAACGATGGCCGAATCGTACCGCATGGTCCATATGGCGGTCTTTGTCCGACTCCAGATGGGTAACAACCAGCTCTATCGAATTGTTCAACCGCGGAAATCTTTGCGATACGGTTCCTACCCGAAGCGTCAAATCCGAAAGAGTACGTCGATGTTCGTATTTTGGTTTGCCAGCAAATCTACTGGGTCCTAGGCGGTTCGTGTCCGAAATAATGTCCCTGTCCAGCGTTACATTCAACTGACCGCCAAGTGGCCGTCCATTGTTGTAAACGTCGTACATTCCGTTTCGTGTAAGTACTTTAACTTCGGCATCGACGTATAGATCTACAGCTGACAAGAAATCGAAAACGGTTTGATTTCGTTTTCGATCTATCATAATCCAAAATGTCGAAGTCGAAAAACAATTGTGGTCAATGCACTGCAAAATGGTCAAAACACTGCAAATCGAAATCTTGTGGATTTAAATCACATAAAAATAGAATCCTCAAAGTTTGAGCCAAAATCATTAAAATTGTTGTGACTTCAAGATGAATTTTCAAGTTATAAAATACGACGCTCAGTGAAGTTTTCATTACTTTGTTATTTTCAATCAATTTTCAAGCTCTTTGCTTCATTCTCTTCAAAATTGAATTTATAAAAAGTTTGTAGAACTTGTCCAAACTTATCTAAAATTAAAACTATTCTTTGGTAAAAATAGTGTTCTCTATTTATTTCTTCTTGTTATTAAAAAATTTGTCTTTGAGCATAGCTTCATGAAAACTTAATTGATTTCTTATGTTTTAACATGATGATATTCATGTTTAAAAAAAATCTAAGATATTCTTCAGAAATGATGCCAACGATTTTAACAAATTTTTGAAGCGATTTCATAGAATCCTCAAGGAACATTTCATCAATATTGACTTAACGGATTCCCGTATCAAAAATTCCTTGATAAATTTCATTAGAATGAATGCGAACATTTCAATTCCACCAAGAAACGGTTCAAATATTATTTTTAGGAATTTCTCCAGAATTTCTCCAAACCCAAACTCCTTGTACCGGCCGGATTTGAGG
Source organism: Aedes aegypti (assembly GCF_002204515.2). Classification (NCBI taxonomy): domain Eukaryota; kingdom Metazoa; phylum Arthropoda; class Insecta; order Diptera; family Culicidae; genus Aedes; species Aedes aegypti. The sequence goes on from NC_035108.1 coordinate 305,060,046, forward strand.
TAAACACTATTTTTTCGGGATTGTTGTCCGGCATACTCACAACGTGTCCCGCCCATCGTACCCTTCCAGCTTTGGCGACTTTCGTGATACTGGGTTCACCGTAGAGTTGCACAAGCTCGTGGTTCATTCTTCTCCTCTATACGCCGTTCTCACATACTCCGCCGAAGATCGTCCTAAGCACACGTCGTTCAAAAACTCCTGGCACTTGCAGGTCCTCTTCGAGCATTGTCCACGTCTCATGCCCGTAGAGGACTACCGGTCTTATTAGCGTCTTGTACATGGTACACTTGGAACGGAAGTGAAGTTTACCAGACCGCAAGGTCTTGTGGAGTCCGTAGTAAGCACGACTTCCGGCAATGATACGTCTTCGAATTTCTCTGCTGCAGTTATTATCCGACGTTATCAATGATCCGAGGTAGACAAATTCGTCCACCCCCAGACAACCAGAAATCGCATGAAAGTTCACGTTACAACTCGTTTATTCATACTAATTACATCAAACCCGCAAAACACTGTGGATAAAATCGTCAGATTGATGAGTTTCCTCGCATAAAATACTTCTTTTCTGAGTTCATTTGTACATTTTGTTTCGTCCCGCACACTCGTACAAAGTAAATCGAATCAATTCGTAGCAGCTGTCAAATCAACATTTGTTATCAAAAGTTAAGTCGCATAAGATCACAGGTTAGTTCGGTAGAATATTTATACACTCGCATTGTATGTTATTATTCATCACATAATATTTGCATGCATATCGCCTCCACTTTTGTATGTAGAAGGCCTTTTCGCGACATCTTATGAGTTAAATTTTTGCACATACAAAGCCTCCAGGTGATTTCGTTATGCGTACATTTTGGTTGTCTGGGCCACCTCGAACTCATCCCCGTCGATCGTCACGTGTCTGCCAATGCGAGCTCTTTCGCGCTCGGTTCCTCCAGCCAGCAGATATTTCGTCTTCGACGTATTTACCTTCAATCCAACCCGATCTGCTTCACGTTTCAGCCTGGTATACTGTTCAGCAACCACCTGGAACGTTCTTCCGACAATGTCCACGTCGTCAGCGAAACAAATGAACTGGCTGGATTTATTGAAGATCGTGCCCCGCGTGTTGAAGCCCGCCCGTTTCATAACACCTTCTGGCGCAATATTGAACAGGAGGCAGGAAAAACCATCGCCTTGTCGAAGTCCTTTGCGTGTTTCAAACGGGTCCGATAATGCACCCGATATCTTCACACAGCACTGTACACTATCCATCGTTGCTTTGATCAGTCTAGTCAGTTTCCCGGAAAAACCATTCTCGTCCATAATCTTCCATAGCTCTTCGCGGTCGATGGTATCATAGGCCGCTTTGAAATCGATGAATAGGTGGTGCGTAGGGACTTGATATTCGCGACACTTTTGGAGGATCTGCCGCAACATAAAGATTTGGTCTGTCGTCGATCACCCGTCCACAAAACCGGCTTGATAACTTCCCACAAATCTGCTTGCCAGTGGCGATAGACGGCGGAAGATGATCTGGGAAAGCACTTTATAGGCTGCGTTAAGAATGGTGATCGCTCGATAGTTCTCACATTCTAACTTGTCACACTTTTTGTATATTGGGTATATTATTCCCTCCTTCCACTCCTCCGGTAGCTGTTCTGTATCCCAGATCCTGGCTATCAATCGGTGCAGACAAGTGGCCAACCTGTCCGGGCCCATTTCAATAAGTTCCGCTCCAATACCATCCTTTCCAGCTGCTTTGTTGTTCTTGAGCTGTTTGATAGCATCCTTAATTTCACCTATTGTGGGAGTTGGCACGTCTCCTTCATCCGCCGCACTGATGAAGCCATTTCTCCTGCTGTCTTGATCTTCCTCCTCTGCGCCGTTTAGGTGTTCATCGTAGTGCTGCTTCCACCTTTCGATCACCTCACGTTCGTCCGTCAAAATACCTCCATCCTTATCCCGGCACATTTCGGCTCGCGGCACAAAGCCTTTGCGGGATGCATTTAGTTTCTTGTAGAACTTACGCATTTCTTGAGAACGATACAGCTGCTCCATCTCTTCGCACTCCAACTCTTCCAGGCGGCGCTTTTTATCCCGGAATAGATGGGTTTGCTGTCTTCGCTTCTGTTTGTATCTTTCCACGTTTTGACGGGTGCCTTACTGCAGCATCATCGCCCGTGCTGAATCCTTCTCGTCCAAAACCGTCTGACACTCCTCGTCGAACCAACCGTTCCGTCGATTTGCTTCCACGAACCCAACGGCACCTTCCGCTGCGTTGTTTATGGCTGCTTTGAGACTACTCCAGCAGTCCTCAAGAGGGGCTTCGATGAGCTCTCCTCCTTCCGGCAACGCTGCTTCAAGGCTTTGCGCGTAATCAGTTGCGACTTCGGGTAGCTTGAGTCGTTCCAGATTGTACCAAGGCGGGCGTCGGTACCGTATGTTGTTCACAACGGAGAGTCGTTGGCGCACTTTAACCGTCACTAGGTAGTGGTCCGAATCGATGTTTGCGCCGCGATAAGTTCTGCCGTCGATAGTGTCCGAGAAGTGTCTTCCATCAATCAAAACGTGGTCGATTTGCGATTCAGTTTGTTGGGGTGATCTCCAGGTGTACCGATACGGGAGGCTGTGCTGGAAGTATTTACTACGTTAGGCCATGTTTTTGGAGGCGGCAAAATCAATCAGTCTAAGGCCGTTTTCGTTAGTAAGCTGGTGAGCGCTGAACTTCCCTATAATCGGTCTAAATTCCTCCTCCTGTCCAACCTGAGCGTTGAGATCTCCGATAACGATTTTGACATCATGGCTTGGGCAGCCGTCGTATTCACGTTCCAGCTGCGCGTAGAAAGCGTCCTTATCGTCATCGTCACTTTCTAGGTGAGGGCTGTGCACGTTGATTATGCTGACTTTGACCTTTGATCCTCAACTTGCACATTCTGTTGTCGATTGGCCACCACTCAATTACGCGCCTCTGCATTTCGCCCACCACGATAAAAGTTGTGCCCAGCTCATGTCTGTTGCCACAGCTCTGGTAGATGGTATAACCATCCCTATACGTATGTACCGTCGACCCTTTCCAGCAACCCCCTGCAGCGCTACGATGTTGAACTTGCGGACCCTCAATAATTCGGAAAGAATACGGGTACTTACTGAATTTCTTTCATAGTTTCTCCGAGTGTTCAAGGAATTAAATACAACTTAATCACCTTCAAAAGCATGTAAAAAGATTTGAAATCGGTATAATATTCATGGAGTTCTGGTCGAACAATGATGAATTTTGTAGCAAAAAGAGAAAACAACTACCGTCGTGCGGGGTAACTTTGGGCCAAGATTTTTACAGCAAACTAAAATCAGAATAATGAAAACAATGTGCAAGCTTCAAAAATACGTTATAAATAGCCACTGGATGGTCATGGACTAGTTTTTTTACGAGTCATGAGATGCATCGAAAAGGGTGGTCAAAGTTACCCCCTAGAGCCAATGTCACCCCGCACGGCGGTAAGACAAGTTTTGATTTGGACAAGTTTGATGTTCTACCATATTTTTCATAATCTTTAAATTTTTGGCTCAAATTTTGAGGCTTATATTTTTATGTCATTATGATTCAGAAAAAAAACACGAATTTTTGTTTTGAGAACTTTTGAAAAATAAGCCGCACCCTATTAATCATTCGTTTATGTTACTTTGTAGTATAGTTCTAACCTTTAATATGACTTCGTCACTTCCGGCACACTCGTAATCCAAAGCCATGCCAACCTTCGTTCGAAATCTACTGGAAATGCGTTTGGCTTGATGCATAGAGTTGAACGCATCTTCATTCATGTTAACCATATCGACAAATTTAGCTGAACTAGAGAATCTCTTTACAAAATCATGACTTTCTGTAAATAATGTGAAATAAGTATTATGATAAGTATTGTATATATGATTCCGAAACTAGAATCACAACCTTCAAAATTCCAGCAATGAAAGAAAGTTATATAATTGAGATTTATTGCAGAAAAGTAGCTTAGTAGTAATTCAGTAACAACAGCTAAATCGGCCATACTGTCCTAATGAGAGTGTACTATACTTTTGGATCGTAAGAAATAATATGTTCAGATTTATAAGCCATTTCTTTGCAATTCTAATCAGTGAGAAGATGACAACTTAATAGAACTGGTCATAGCGCTGAGCATACATAGTTTTGCTACATGACATTTGTGACAACAAAATTGACTTGTGCAAGCTGCCCGTAGTTTGATTGATGGGTTGATTTAGGTTTACTTTATTAAACTTGACCATGAATCAATTCAACCAAGCTGTACAATGTACTATGTACCATGATTTGCTTTCCAGGCAGTACCATCATAGACAAGCAGACGTAATAATTTACTAAAGGAATCATCGTTACAAGAACATTGTTCCCAAATGCCAATAGTACTTAATCAAGTCGAATGTTGAGATCACACATTTGCAACGGTTCAGCAACGGGTGGTATCGGATCGATATTTTTGTTCCATCCATCAGACTCGTCAGTGACACAACTTTTCCAGTCATCTGCAGAACAAAAAGTCGTCCGAATTCATTTCTGCGGTCCATGTATTCTGGTAAACGGGGCCCTGCAGCCCCTGCAGGGTCACCCCCGCTGTTCCAGGGCGTTTTTTCTCCTCCCGCACTGATCTGTTTGGTAATTCAGTTCCCATATGGAAATGGGACACTTTTAGTTGGACAATAGTCACCTGTTGTCTACCCCAAGAGAGATCAGTGAAGGCGATAATCACCATTTTGTGAACAATTTGTGTTCAATTTTGGAATCAATTGCAGCTCGGGTACGATATTCACATACACAGTCTCGGTTGTCTTTAATAATTTAATTTAATTTTTAGTCAAAATGATCAATTTTTTCTATGGAAAACACTTATTCTACCATACCTAGAACATGGGCAAAATTTAATCCAAATCGAAGACTATCGAGCACGATTTTCATTTTTTTCGACCCATTCTGGATGGAATTCGTCGTCTTATAAGTTCGATATGCCTTTATTTTTTATTGCAGTTCAATAAAACATAAATATGGAGGTCTAAAACAGTTTTTTGAAGATGAGTTTTGTTCCTTCCGTTAGAGACAACTTATATCAATACTAGCTCATAGGTTTTGAGCAAAACAGAGCCGCTTATAACACTTATATGAAATCTCAACCACGGCTCTCCAATATGAGCTATTTTATAGAAAATATGTTGAAGTCTCCAATGACCCAGATATGAAGCAATTCTATCATTTGTTGTGGGCGAACGCTGGAGAAAAGGCATTGGAAGAATCTCACACCATCGTTGATGTTTTAGAAACTTTTATCACAAAGATATCGAACTCGACGACTGCATGATAAAATTTGAAGGTAAGCTTCCAAATCCTCTCAAGTATGGGGAAATTAACAGATAAAAATCATGTCCAGAGCGAAAAACTGAGTCTTAATAGATTAAACAATACAAGTAATGAATAACATTAATGTTTCGTTTCTATATAAAAACTATCATAAAACATGATATGAGGATTTTCCCATTTTTATGGGCCATACTGTATCTGTTAAAATTACGAAATTTGTGAAATTCGTGATTATTGCTATCGGCATTTGTAAAACAAGTATTTTCTAGCTATATATTCTCAAACTTTTCCGAATCTGAAATTTTCCGAGCCATCAATTGTATCGTTACTCAGCCAAAGAAATGATCTAATATGCGTTTCGGACTTAATTTTCACACTGTAATAGAGGAAAGGTGAATGTCGTTCATATTTTATATTTTGATGTTATTTGAGTGTCATCCACACGTGATTCCCAAATGCTTTTTCATCGAGTTTCTCCCAGCTCAATGGAAGAAACGCCTATCGTTATGCTTGCAGCTTCGATTCGTTCACTCTGGGTGATCGATTCCTCTGGCGTTAGATTCTCTTTCTTTATGCTCACTCCGTTTGACGAAAACATCGAACAGTACCCTGATGCTGAAGAAGTAAAATACTTCGAACGCGGTTATTATGCTAAATCCGAGGAACAACCCCAAAATTCCCCCGAAGGATGCTGAAATGTGTAAAAGTGTTATGAATAAAACAATTTATTCAACCTAATTTAAGCTGTAATGAGCGTACCCAACGTTCCAAGCCAGTTTTGATAGATGTCCTTTCGGAAGCGAGTAGAAACCAAATCGTTAAAATAAATATGCACCGCACTTTGATTAGTTAAATTGATATCTTTGCTGGAAAGAAAAGGTACATTATAATAAATATTAGCAAACGTTAGATACCGTAATCCGAATTAACATTGATTTTTTATTTCTTTAAGCGTTCATTCAAAAAGACAAATTGCAATAATTTATATTTATAAATCACGTTACTAAAAAGTCCTTAATATGTGTAGCATGTTATTTATGGAAGTTTGAAACTTGTTCACAAAAAAGTTCATTAATCACATTCCGCAATCTTTATAACAATTCGCTATTTTGCTGAATTGAGCATATCTATGAACACTTTGAACTTTGTAGCTGTTTGAAAAATATAAAACTTGCAATATTTGCATTCCCAAGTGAAATTTTTGAAATATATCTAAAAAACTGATCAATGTTACCCCGTTTCACTTTACTTACAAAAAAGCCAACGAATTGTACGAAAATGTTCGGTTCAATTTTCCATAGCTCATCTCAGTGGGGTACTGGACCGTTTCGCAGCTCGGAAGGCAATCGCACACTTGAGGAACCCTGTCCCCCAGTTTGGTCACTGAGTAATTCAGCAGCGGGATGGCAGTTTGGTAGAGCTCCCAGTTTTCCGACAGGCAAGGCATATCGATCATTTCACAATTTTTCATCGTGCCATTGCTCGGAAGATTGTACGGAACGCATCCACATTGGCGGAAAATCTGATCAGCCCGGCATTCCACCATACAATTGACGAACGAGTAACGTTCCATGGTGCTCATCTGAACCTCATTGTAGGCGTAGCAATTGCGATCCGTTGGATTCAAGGAAAACGCATCGATCGTGGTGTAGGTTTCCTCTGAAAAACAAGTATGTTTGGTTTGTATTTTCAAACAACGTATAAATAAAGGACAGGATACTTGGAACAATCGAAACGTAGGCTTCCGTAGCGGAACTGACTATTTTCGTCTCGGCATTTTCGTCCGGAAAGTCGTAGGGATAGTGAATCAGCAGTTTGAATCCTGTGGTAGCAATGTCGGTAGTATGGTAGTTAGCAACATCTGGATTGAGAATCAGCGATAGTCCAGTTTGGTAACCACTGGCGGTGACGCGCCTTGGTTCGGTTGGGACGCTCGTTGATAATTTTCTAATTAAAGGAGAACGGATGACAACTGTTATTTAGGATGTAGATATCTTGTGGGAGGGATTAGGGACATGATGAACATACTAGGCTGTGGTAGCTACTGTTGGTGTATAAAAACGTCGATTCAAATGACCAAATTTTCATGATTATAGTTTATTTTGAACGTTTAATTGAACGATCCATTTCTGCCCCGTCCAATAAAGTGCACGTTACTCCAATCGAGAGCCTAACCGAAAGTATTATGGGAAATAGAATCGTTGTGCTATTTCACCAAATCACCTCATCTATAACCAACCCATTCTTCAATCATCTGTTATATGGTTAAAGGTGGTAAAAAATCTCAATTCATCACTTTCAGTTTGCGATATCCAGTTTGTAGTGTCCAGTGAATCGCAAGTCAAATTGAGTTGATATCAGTTTAAGGCCGCACGGGACGTCATCATAATCACCCTATTCATTTCAAGAAGCAAATCCCAAGAACCACTTCATATATCGATGCGAAAATGTATCACTATGATTCTATATATGTAGTGCACAACCCGATAAATTTTCAGCTTTATCGGTTCATTAAAACTCGAGATTTGCTTCCACAAAGTTTTGATGATGATTGTTAGAGTGAGACGAAAGATAGGAAAAATAACACGGTCTCCCGTGTCCCCTTAAAACATACACTCCAACGATCTTTCAGTTGCACTTATGATACAGCACGACTGTTTCTGTTAAATTAGGCAAAAAGTGCATACACTTCTTAGTACATTTTATCTACGCCTGCTTTTTACATATGGGACTGACTTGCGATTCACGACAGTTCAGATTTTTTTAGTTCTTATTAGTTTGATTTCTGCGAAGAAATAAACGGTAGAAAATAGACAGATTTACAACATTTTGATGTTTTAATATGTAAATTATAAGACTATATCCCAGGCAGTTATGTTTCACAGTTTGATATAGTTTTCGTTAAATATGTATGAGTGATGGCTCGGAAATGGATATCAATTTCGAATATTATATAAATCACGGCGCGGTAAATGGCTGGGCATGGCGTACCATTGTACTATGGTCCAGAAAGCAGTTTTTCGCGAAAAGATGCATTTTGAGCTCTAGAATTAATTATTAGACGAAAACAGTCTTCTACAAAGTTGTTTGTATTAGTAAGGCCCTTTGTTTGGTGTTATTGAAAATTAGGGTGGTCCACGTTTTCATAGAAATGGTGTAACTAACTTTCTTATTTGTAGAAATTATATTATACATGCTTCAGAAAAGATGTAGACCAATCAATTTCATGCAACTTTGCCAATAAAGTTTTTTTTGTATCTCTTAAATTGACCGATTTAGAGATTTTTTCCTACGGTGGCATAGGGTGGCCCTAGCAAAATTGGTTTTCTGGCTCTAGCGTTTTCAATTCTAATATCTAATAATATAAAAAATGCATAATTTGGTGAGTGAAGAAACTCGCTATCTTCTTCCGTTTGGGAGTTATTGTTGTTTTTCTCTCAAAAACATGCCTTCTTTGATTGGGGGTCATGCACAAATTACGTCACGCTCCAAGGGGGGGGGGGGGTCAAGTCAAGTGTGACAAGCCTTACAAAATTTTCGGAGGACTCATACAAAAAGTGTGACAAAGGGGGGGGGAGGGTGTCGAAAAAAATGAAATTTGGCGTGACATAATTTGTGTACCATCCCTTGTCAATATCTCTGATTGGGGCATATATAAAAAATATCTTTTGACGGCATTCAAAAGACAAAATTAAATTGTATATTATATCAAACAATTACAGATGAGTTATTTTTGTAACTCTAATAAAATGCCTTGAAAAACAAGTATTTTTTATCACAAAAACTTTAACAAATGAACAAATGGTGGGTAGGGACCTGGTACTCAAGGCATTTTTGGAGGATTTGCCGCACGGAAAAGATCTGGTCCGTTGTCGAGCGGCCGTCGATGAAACCTGCTTGATAACTTCCCACGAACTCGTTTGCTATAGGTGATAGACGGCGGAAGAGAATCTCGGATAGCACTTTGTAGGCGGCGTTTAGGATGGTGATTGCACGATAATTTTCACACTCCAGTTTGTCGCCCTTTTTGTAGATAGGGCATATAACGCCTTGCAGACAAGCGGCCAACCTGTCCGGGCCCATCTTGATGAGTTCGGCGCCGATACCATCCTTGCCAGCGGCCTTGTTGTTCTTGAGCTGTTGAATGGCATCCTTAACTTCCCCATCGTGGGAGCTGGTTGGTTTCCGCTGTCCGCTGTGCTGACGTAGCCATCGCCTTCGTTGTCCTGAGCTGCTGTGCCTGTGTTCTCTGCGCCATTCAGGTGTTCATCGTAGTGCTGCTTCCACCTTTCGATCACCTCGCGTCCGTCCGTCAAGATGCTCCCATCCTTATCCCGGCACATCTCAGCTCGCGGCACGAAGCCTTTGCGGGATGTGTTGAGCTTGTGATAGAACTTCCGTGTTTCTTGAGAACGGTACAGCAACTCCATCTCTTGGCATTCCACCTCTTCCAGGCGGCGCTTTTTGTCCTGGAATAGGCGGGTTGCTGTTTCCGCTTCAGTCTGTATCGTTCCACGTTTTGCCGCGTGCCATGCTGCAGCATTGCAGCCCGCACTGCATTCTTCTCCTGTAAAACCTCCTGGAACTCCTCGTCGAACCAATCGTTTCTAGAGCTCCGTTACACATATCCGACAATGCTTTCGGCAGCGTCGTTAATGGCTGTCCTCCAGCAGTCCTCAAGAGGGGCCCTATCGAGCTCGCCCTCATCCGGCAACGCTGCCTCAAGATGCTGCGCGTACGCATTGGCGACATCCGGTTGTTCCAGCCGCTCGAGATTGTTCCGGGGCGAGCGTCGGTACCGTACATCATTGATGACGGATAGTTTTGGGCGCAGTTTCACCATCACCAGGTAGTGGTCGGAGTCAATGTTAGCGCCACGATAGGTTCTGACGTCGGTTATGTCGGAGAAGTGCCGTCCATCGATCAAAACGTGGTCGATTTGCGATTCTGTCGGCTGAGGTGATCTCCAGGTGTAACGATACGGGAGGCTGTGCTGGAAATAGGTGCTACGAATGGTCATATTCTTGGAGGCGGCAAAATCTATCAGTCGTAGGCCGTTCTCGTTCGTCAGCCGGTGGCGCTGAACTTTCCAATCGTCGGTCTGAAATCCTCCTCCTGGCCAACCTGAGCGTTCAAATCTCCTATGATGATCTTGACGTCGTGGCTTGGGCAGCGGTCGTACTCGCGTTCGAGCTGCGCGTTAAATGCGTCCTTGTCATCATCAGTGCTTCCGGAGTGTGGGCTATGCACGTTGATTATGCTGAAGTTAAAGAATCGGCCTTTGATTCTTAACTTGCACATTCGTTCATTGATCGGCCACCACCCGATCACGCGCCTTTGCATATCACCCATCACTATGAAAGCTGTTCCCAGCTCGCGTGTGTTGCCGCAGCTCTGGTAGATGGTATGATTACCTCTAAACGTTCGCACCAATGCTCCTGTCCAGCACGCCTCCTGCAGCTCTACGATGTCGAAACCACGGGTCTTCAGTACATCGGTACTTCCAATGAAGTTGAGAGATTTGCAGTTCCACGTACCGAGTTTCCAGTCGCTAGTCCTTTTTCGTCGCTGTGGTCTTTGCCGATTGTTCCGGTCCGTATTCTCTCGTTGACGTTCCTGTGCTGATGTGTTTTTACGGTGACACCAACCCCCTAGATTTCCGGAGCACCATTCCCCCTAAATGTTCGGAGGGCCATAGTGCGCAGTCTTAGCTTAGAGTCCTTCTCTGGCACTCGGACGATGATCAGCCGCCCCTGACATGGGGAACAGACGCTGTTGTGAGCCGCTCCTAACATGGAGTACAGACGCTCAAGGTTTGCAGAAGCAAAAGCAAAAGCAAACCCCCCCTTCCCTGTCAGCATACGACCAAAGTTCCCACCGGGGGTTGGTTACCCGATCTTCCCCAAGGTTACTCGTACCCCGGCCAGTACCACGAGGAGGTAGGGATAGGAGTTGCTGGACAAGAGGCTAAGGACCGCACAAAGGGTCTATTTTATTCTTGCAGGTACGCGAGGTACCAATGGTACGCCATGCCCAGCCATTTACCGCGCCTGCAGACTCACCATCTGTTTATTGATTTCAAGGCGGCGTACGACTCAGTGAAAAGAAATGAGCTTTGGCAGATAATGTCTGAAAATGGTTTTCCGGCGAAACTAACGTGCTACGCTGGATGGTTCGAAATCAAGTGTTCGGATCACAGACGAGGTGTCAACCTCGTTCGTGACGTTAGACGGATTGAAGCAGGGAGACGCACTTTCGAATTTACTGTTCAACATTGCACTGGAGGGTGCTATTAGGAGATCTGGTGTGCAGAGAAATGGTACTATTATCACAAGGTCGCACATGCTCCTTGGCTTAGCGGACGATATAGACCTAATTGGAATTGATCGCAGGTCAGTGGAAGAGGCCTTCGTGCCTCTGAAGAGGGAGACAGCGAGGATAGGCCTGACTATTAATTCTACCAAAACGAAGTACATGGTTGCAGGTAGAGATAGAGTCAGGCATGGTGGTGTAAGTGCTGAGGTAGTGTTTGATGGGGATGTGTTTGAAGTTGTTGAAGAATTTGTTTATCTTGGAACACTTTTGACATGTGACAACGACGTTTCCCGCGAAGTGAAAAGACGTGTTGCGGCTGCGAAAAGAGCCTTTTACGGATTGCGTAACCAGCTTAGGTCCCGCAGCTTACAAACGGAAACAAAATTCGCTCTGTATAAAACATTGATTCTTCCGGTGGCTCTCTACGGGCACGAAGCGTGGACGTTGAAAGAGTCAGACCGAAAAGCTCTCGGTGATTTTGAGCGTAAAGTGCTGCGGACAATACTCGGTGGGAAGCTAAAAAATGGTGTGTAGCGCAGACGCATGAATCACGAGCTGTATCAAGTGTACAAAGATGCGAATATTATCAATCGTGTAAAATATGGCAGACTTCAGTGGGCTGGTCACTTAGTGCGAATGTCGGAAGAAAGAATTGCGAAAATAATATTCAGCAGGGAACCAGGTAGAGGTCGGCGGCTTCGGGGAAGACCACGAATACGCTGGCTGTACGCAGTGGAAGAGGACCTGGCGACCCTAAACGTTCGGGGCAACTGGAGAAGTTTTGCCCAAGACCGACGAAGATGGAGCTCTACAATACGCCCGGCAATGGCGTGACATTACGCGCTGTAGCCATCAAGGTATCAAGGTAGGTAATGTGCTAACGAGTCTTCAACCTCTCTCAACTCATCGAAATGCTAGTGTGCTGCGTTAGCTGGAGTCTGAAAGTGCGCGCTAGGTGTCTACATGGTCTACATCTGAGAGGGTGAAACCGATACGAGATTCCTGTGCGTCAAAGTGAGCCGATATTCTGCTGTCACTGTGAGTCGTGATCTCAAACAAAGGACAAACATGATAAAAGCGTAATTGATCAAAACATATTTTCGCATTTCATCAAAGGTGACAAAAATCGAATGAGAATCAATTCATTCTAATTTAAATGAAATATCATGAGAGCTCCTTTTATTCTGATTGAATATTAATTTTAAAAATACGCATCTTTTTAATTGTTCCAATAAAAAGGCAAATTGATTGCATAGCAAACTTTGACCCTTCTTCCATGTTTGTCCGAAAAGATCGAAGGTGTAGAAGAAAACAAACAATTTGAAAAAAAAAACTTTGTTTCGTATTTCTGGTGTAGTATCCTGCCGTTCTACGCATATTTGTCTCGCGGTCCATAAGTTTTACATAGAACATGGGACAAGTAGGCGTAGTGGGGCAGTATCTGTGCCTCCCTTCAGGTCTACATGATACAGTCGAAGACTCGCGATCCGGGAGTTACAATTACGATTCTCGTTGAAAAAAATTGTCATCATTTCAATTATTGCGTTGAATTTTAAACAGCACATCGCGAGCAAAATGGAATAGCTACTTAATACCAAATTAAGGTATTCCATACCAGATAATTTCTAATACTAATAACCTGAATGAGCTATGAATGAGCCCTGCATAAGAGGTAAAATACCTTAAATATTATTTATTTCATGCATATTCTACTAATACTAAGCTGATAATTGGATCAGGTATTGTACAGTGACCCCACGCAGTTGAATCACCCACAATTAATTAATCAGCTGATTTCAAAAGACAAAATTATGATCAAACTTGTCACAAAACATCACAGAATTATTTTTACACATAGTTTCTTATCAGTAAAAATAATTCTGTGATGTTTTGTGACAAGTTTGATAATAATTTTGTCTTTTGAAGTCAGCTGATTCATAAATTGTGGGTGATTCAACTGCGTGGGGTCACTGTAATATCTGAATGGATTTTCTCATAAATGTGAAATTTTTCAATACTAGTCCAATATCTCAAACAGTCCTCAATAGCTGTTGAATACCTCAATGAAGTATTTGAAATTGTTTTAAACATTTTTTTTTTCAATGCCGTTATAAAACCAAATTGAGGTATTGACTAATGAACAATACCTAGTTATGGTATGTATAGAATATTGCGAGTTATGTGTTCCTTTTCCCGTAACGCGGGTAGATCACCTTTTCGAGGTGCGTTACGGGGTAAGATCTACCAAATTGTACTCTTGCTGTATCTGTTCTTGTGAATACTTATAAGTTACGGTCGGAAGAGTATAAGAGAGTAACAAGCCACTAAGACCCACCTATTTGTCCTAGATGATGAGGAGGTCGAAGTGGAAAAATGGCTCAATCAGCATCTGAGGTTGGTTTCAACGCATGAGACAATTTCTTTCCAAGTTCAAGAGTTTATCTTTCGATATCGATGAGGGAAACGATTCCGAATCAGTGGAATAGCAGACCTCTTAACTTTTAAAATAAGCTTTTTGTTTCAAGGAATCTAAATGTCTCATGCGATGGAACCTGTTCACAGTTTCAAAAAACGACTTTGAACCTTATAAGTAGAAGCAATAATTTGATACGCTAGAGTACCGAAGCATGGTCAAAATCAGTATCATTCGACCAGCTTAGTGGCTGAACCTGATTAAGGGGCGCGCTTTTGAGAGTTTAATGGTGACAAACTGTTTTCTCCAAAAGGTATAAATAGCGGTATCTTTTTCTAAAGAGGCTCTATGCAAAATGGTAAAGAATGATATTTGTATAAAAAACGACTACTTCATTATTTCTCAATAGTAATGGAGTAGAACGACATGCACTAAACGAAGGACACGGGTATACCACAAAAGATCAAAGAAAACTGGTCGCAGTGGTTCATCCCGAACAGAAACAGATGTGTTCCTTCTCGGGGTGTGACGGAGCGCATGAGACCCCACCAAAACGGTCTCACAAAGTACCTACAGCGCGTCCGTGTTCCTGCAAGCAATGTGGCTCCTGCACGAATCTATGACAAAAGGTCTAAAGACAAAATGAATTGTAGTTTTTCGACTGGACAATTTAGCTATCTGAGGATAATTTCGGCCTTAGCAGTCTTGAATAACGGCGAAAACAAGTTTGCCTTTACATCCGACGGTTTCGGATGTTTTATTCAACCTTTATCAAGGATTAAATCCTTGATAAAGGTTGAATAAACAACTGAAACCGTCGGATGTAAAGGCAAACTTGTTTTCGCCGTTATTCAAGACTGCTAAAGCCGAAATTATCCTCAGAAAGATAAAGACAAAAGGTCGAAAAGGTCAAAGAATAAAAAGGAAGGGACAAAAGGTCTAAAATCTTTTTTCAAAAAAGGAAAAAAAAACCCACCAAGCAAATCACTTTCGACCTTTTGTACTTTCGACTGTTTGTCTTTCGACCTTCTTTCCTTTCGACCTTTTTTCCACAAACCCTCCAGTACATAAGGCTACAGCAAGTGTACAGTAAATCTAGTTTTAACCAAAAGTTGTGGCAAAATCTGAAGAACCGAAAAAATGTATTTGTATTAAACCAATCAAAACATTTAACAATTGCGTAAACAGTTTTTGAACTTAAGCGTTTGGCACTAATATTGGGAGGCCTATTACTCATAGATGAACAAATTTAAAACACGTCAAATTTGAACATTTTGTGTGAAGATCGTCATCTACTTTGTACTATTGTTTTGAACACACAATCATACTTATCAAAGTTGCTGCCCCTCGTTCCGTAGTAGTTGAACGAACAGCACAGCCCCTCGGTGGTATTGACCATCTGGAACAGGTTGTCACATCGCCATTGGGTGCCCTTCCACATGCACCGCTCGAACATATCCGAGCAGGGTGGGGCAAACTCTCCTATCAACTGGGGAACTTCCAGATTGTTCAACAGCAGCAGATTATGCAACCCATCATATTCCCGTTTGTCGCTTTCGGCCAGTCCATTTACGTGCAGCATAAGCCGGAACTTGGCTACTAACTGCAGTGCACTTATATTATCCGGACGGATCCTTCAAGATCAAGTGTGTTAGATAGCAGATATTCGAAAAGATACAGTATTGGACAATACATTTGCAACTTTTTCATTTTTCCATACGAATTAGTTAAGCTTAAATCTGAGTTATTTATAAACCGATTTGGATGAATTTTTCACAGCTCTTCATGTATAACTTAAATTTCAACGCATATTATTTAGTGATTTTTTCATTCACGAATTCAACAGCAATAACGGTTCGACTAAAGTAAATTTTTCAGACAAAGTTTTATATGATGCCTATGTATAACTCGAAAAATTGAAGAAATAGCTTCATGGTATCTTCATCAAAGTTGTGGATTTAACCCGTATAGGCCTGAGTGAAAGCAAAAATACTGAAACCCTTACCGCTCAGCGAATTCTTAACGGATTCAATTGATTTTTGTCAGTTCACTGGTCCACATTTCTAGTTATTAGAAGTAGCCAAAGGAGCTCGGAAATATTCCTGTGGCCGGAGTTATTCCGATGGGTCACTGGGTCAAGTCGGGTAAAAAAGGGCTATTTTTTGGGACATGCTAAGTTACCTTTATTTATTTGCAATGACAATCATTTTAATTTGCATAAATCATTAAGATATGATATTCAACATTATAAATGAAGAGTTTTGCACCGTTTAAAATATACCGGATGTGACCAAAAGGTTTACACTGATGCAATTTCCTAAAATTTCCGTCATGTAGTGGCCACATTATAGCCGATTCCGGAAATTATCTGTGACTTTGCCTATCTGTGACTTTGCCTACCTCCAGGGGCACAAACGCACAGTACTTTTCTCACCCGACCTGACCCAGTGATCCACCGGAATAACTCCGGCCACAGGAATATTTCCGCGTTCCTCTGTCCACTTCTAGAAACTAGAAATGTGTGCCAGTATACTGACAAAAAATCATTTGAATCCATTAAGAATTCGTTGAGCGGTAAAGGTTTTAGAACATTTGCTTTCACTCAGGCCTATACGGGTTAAACAAAATAATCGTGTTTGTTCAAGACAGTATTTGTGTAGGGATTTTATGGGAAAATTAAGAATCAAAAATAGTTTGCTTTTGAAAACTCATCAATATATGATGAAATTCAAGTTTGTCTGGTGAGCTTAAAAACTCATTCAAATCGGTCTTCAGGTAACAGGGATCTGAAATAAAGGAAAAGTTTCAAATGTATTGTCCATTACTGTGCTTAAAATTAATCGAACGTTACATGCTCTCAGCCCGTTTCAACGCACTGGCGTAATTGATTTTGTTCAAATTGCAAATCGTAACCGCCGGAAAAGGGATATTCCAGGTGGCATAGTTGGTGCTCTCGATGACGGTATATGTCGGCGTTTCGGCATTCCATGTCCACGAAATCCACAGCAGAACTATGGCAGTGATGAAAGCCGAACACACCGAGAAAATCCAGATTCCACGCTCAATAGGGGTATATCCTTCGCGGACTATTTGACTGTATCCATGCAGAGCAGTTGCTTCACAAAGTTCTTTCAATTGGTTTTTAAACCAGGGCAGGAACACCGATCCGGTGTTGATCAAACGGTCCACCGGTGCTATTTTAATGGATTTTTCGACAGTTTTTTCGGGTGGAACTTGCTCTACGTTGATCGTGTCAATGACTTTCCTACTGAACTGTTTGAATTTCATTGTAGATGAATGTGGTTGCCGAATAAATGCTACACTGAATACGGACAGTGGTTGACTGCAATGAAATCATATATGACGGTGCTCTTATGCGTTCTAACTGAGGCGATAATTGCAACATTGTACCATCATCAAATATTTAACGCTGACTAATTGTTAATCCTTATTCGGGCTGGAGTTAAAATCGATTGCCCTTGACGCAGTAAACTATTTGTGAAAGTTTTATCAAAAAGCAACATACATACACTGCCGTTATACGCATAATTGTCCCATGTTCCAAAATATGCAATCGAGAAAAACGCGTTTAAAGATTTTGATACATTTAGGCCTCGTATTGACCAGGTGTGTGGTAAATTAAATTAAAATCTTTACAATAGTACAAAGAATAGCGTGTTCATTAGAGACAAGAGTTTTTATTATGGAAATAAAGTAAATTTAGCTACAAAATTCAAAGTGGGTCTGTTATGCCTAGAAATGCAGGGTTTTTGGTGAATTTCTACGCATAACAGTCCCACTGATAGTAGTGACCAATGATGTGCTAAGCATACTGCTGTAGATGACCGTTTTTACGTATAGATTGTACCGAATGTAGAGGCCGTATATCCTCAAGACAATGTTAAGGCACCTAATGACGGCTCAAGTGACATGTGCCAAACGGAGCCACGTGTGGGGAAGTGAAAAAATACGATTTTATAGTTTAGGATGGAAAGCAAAGTTTTCTGTATGTGTGATAATGAGACAGTTAATGAGTTAGTGAAAAAAGAGTGGAAGAGTTATTTAAAGAATTTATAAGATATTATAAATTCATATATCGACTCTTCCAGCTGCAGGCAAGACAGAAACTCATCTGCGAAGTCAAGGTTATTCTACGGAGTAAATATTTAACTCAAAATTCACGACACAAATCTTCACACGATTTGACATTTCTTTGGACTGGTTTGGCAAAATCTTGATATTCGATAAATCGCAAATTAAGCTTCAGAACCACCAACATATTTGCCACTTGCACCGAAGAACCAATAATTCGGAATAACCCAGTATGTGGCCAGGTCATTCAAAACCTCTTCAACTATTCTTCTTTTGACTTCTTCTTGACTTTATCAAGTTTGATAAGTCGCAAGATAGTTCTCAGAACTGCCAATATAATAACCACCTCCTCTGGAGAACAGGGTATTCAAAACAACCTGGCATGTTATCAAGTTATCCAAGAACCTTTGAATTACCCTTCTTAAGCCTGGATTTGGGAATTTATGTAGTTCGATGTTGCCAGCTAGGTTTCAGAACCGACGGTTTAGATGCCATTTCTCCCAGGAAATCGGTATTTGGAACAACCCAGCATGTGGCCAAGTCATCCAACAACGGTCGAACTATTTTTATTTAGACTTGGTTTGCTAAATCATGAAGTTAATTAGTCGCAAGCCATGGACTCGAAATTAAAGTGGTTACATTTTCTTCAAGTGGGATTATTTCACTACTCCCCGTGATAAATCCAAAATTACGGTAAATTTTTAATCGATGACCGCGGTTCCAAACACTAGAAGAATTTTGTGATCCACCCTGAAAATTCAACTGAAATTCCTTGAAAAACGGATGGGAAATAAAATTTTGATATTGAAAATTCCAATCAAATCTGACGTCAGGCTCGCATGAATGATGAATGCATCCCGATAATACAAACACATAAAACAGGTTGTGTTCCACAAGGAATGTAAAGCCAACGTAAGAAGGTGTTCAAAACGATTTTCCCTAACAGTTGTAGAGTTGTAGAGAACGCACCAGACATCGTCATCAAGCACATCCTTTGGAGATGGCCCAATTTTGATTGGATTGTTCTCACTTCGCCCTTTTGCCACCACACAACACATTCATATGCCAATATTGGTCGAACAACTGTTATGTAAATCCATTTGATATATTTGGGTTTGAGGCCCCAAGTTTTACCAAAGGTTCGCCGGCATTGACCGAAGGCCATGCAAGCTTTTTTGACTCTGAAATCAATGTGAGGTGTCCATGAAAGTTTGGAATCAAGAATGACTCCGACATACTTTACTTGATCAGTCACATTAATCTCAGTGCCAAAAAGACGTAAAGGTCGAATTCCATCGCGGTTTCGTCTTTCCGTAAAAAGAACAATAGATGTTTTATTGGGGTTAACCGAAAGGCAATATTGGCGACACCAACTCTCGACTACCTGAAGAGCACTTTGCATCAGGTCGAATAGGGTGCTTATTAGAGTGATGCAAATTTTGAAATTTTGGCTCCCCTATGCTTAAACGATTTTTATTATGGTAAATAGCATCCTCCCAAAATTTGAAGTGATTCGGAAGAAATTTGACTGTGCACACGTCATTTGAAGTTTGTATGGAGATTACTATGGAAAACGCTCACCTTTTGTGTTCAGCCCTATATATAGTCGTCATAATATTTTATGGAAAAGTGAAGAAGCTCTACTCATGCGAAATCCTTGCAGCTACAACTTTGCCGAAGACCACATTTCGATTGGACGTCAGGATAAATTGCTATTCATAATCATAAAGTGGGTTTGCATTTTGCATGCTCAACCAACTGCTCGACAGGCAACAGTGGTGTTCCTGGCGGGTAGAATAGATCAAAGTAATCCAGGCTACTATGTTCTACAGCAAAACAGCAGTGTTGCTCTGAAAGTAATTGAATGATCATCTCAGCATGATTCACACTTTGTTATCAATGATAACAAATTATCCTTACGTCCAATTAAAATGTGGTCTTCGGCAAAGTTGTAGCTGGGACGAATTCACATGAGCAGAGTATGTTCACTTTTCCATAGATTATTATGACGAGCAGTTAGAGCACTGAACACAAAAGGTTTAAACTGACACTTATATTGAGCTGTTCGGTAATCCAATCCGCATGGTTATTAAATTAATTAACTCATTACGCGTGGTAAAGATGGACAAATTATGGGTGAAATTATGAAAAAAATCCACGTGCTCGGCTGGGATTTGAACCCAGGACTCTTGTATGCTAGACGAGCGCTTTACCAACTAAGCTACCGAGCCACTTGGTGACCCAATAACTGAGTTGGTTACAAGTTTAGAATTCAAATCCCTACAGACCACGCGGACCCCTTTCATAACCAATATCCATCCATCTCTTGTTCCTACACACGCGGAGCGAGCGAGTGCGATTTATTTAGTGTTGAAACTGTTTGCCTATCGTACCTACATCGCTTCCACAACAACTGTATTGTGGAAGAGTAAAGATGTGGGAAGGCTATCAACGTGTCGTTCTCACTCAAGTGACGACATGACTACTACAGAGAGGCAGTACACTCTAATATAAACTGACACTTATATTGAGCTGTTCGGTAATCCAATCCGCATGGTTATTAAATTAATTAACTCATTACGCGTGGTAAAGATGGACAAATTATGGGTGAAATTATGAAAAAAATCCACGTGCTCGGCTGGGATTTGAACCCAGGACTCTTGTATGCTAGACGAGCGCTTTACCAACTAAGCTACCGAGCCACTTGGTGACCCAATAACTGAGTTGGTTACAAGTTTAGAATTCAAATCCCTACAGACCACGCGGACCCCTTTCATAACCAATATCCATCCATCTCTTGTTCCTACACACGCGGAGCGAGCGAGTGCGATTTATTTAGTGTTGAAACTGTTTGCCTATCGTACCTACATCGCTTCCACAACAACTGTATTGTGGAAGAGTAAAGATGTGGGAAGGCTATCAACGTGTCGTTCTCACTCAAGTGACGACATGACTACTACAGAGAGGCAGTACACTCTAATATAAACTGACACTTATATTGAGCTGTTCGGTAATCCAATCCGCATGGTTATTAAATTAATTAACTCATTACGCGTGGTAAAGATGGACAAATTATGGGTGAAATTATGAAAAAAAATTGGGGTGGGTAATGTCTATTACATTACCGCGGGGTTGACGTAGAACTACGATGATTAGTAATTTGATTTGTCATGTGCATGAATTTGTAAGTGTACTAGTTTTGTGTTGTTATTGATCGGATGAAGTTTTCAGAAGTTAACTCTTTTTGGACTCATTTTGGTAGTCCTGAAAAGAACCATTTGTCGTTCTGTGGTTTCGAGAACCAGTGTATGGTGTTCCAGGAATAATGCCAGATGATTGAATTTGTTTGTTTGGTCGTTGCTTCCTTGTGTTGCTTGGTTGGGTGATCGGTTTCTGGCTCCAGCTGTAGTTCACCAAACTCCTCCAGTAGATTAGATGTTTGATAGCTCGGGTGCTTCGATCGTGGTAATCGATTGAATCGGTCCAGTGCTTTGGTCTGTAGCAATATCCATTGCATGAGCATTTAGGCTCTGTACATTGATACTCATCAATATGCAGGCTTGGCCGCTATGATCCAGTATTTCACGCAGTTCGTCTCAAAGCGTCACTAATCGATGATTGCCTAAGCGCTGCAGCTCATTCCTCAAGTCAACCCTTGGAATTGCTGCCTTTGGCGTGATGGAACTGGGAAGAATTGGTAGAGTTTGTCAAAAATAGTCCTTGCAGTGATGTAACCCGCGACAAACCAACATATACCAATTGCTGATCCTGGCTTTTGTCATAGTCGTACACGACCTCGGGGAAAGTTCCACCTTGCGACTTATGAACAGTTAAAGCACAGGCACTAACCATCGGGAACTGAATGCGTTTGCATTTGATTATGCCGCACAGTTTGAAAGTAAAATAAAAATTCTCTATACAGGAGTGAAATTGGAATTTCAAAACCAAGAGCCTTACATTGGCATGAAATATTTTGAACTCTTATAACTGTTTGCTGGTTCAACGAAATTCCTTGAATGGCACCTCAATTGAAAGACAAGACATCAAAGAATCATGTCGTTTACTTACTGAATCCCACATACCTGTCCAAATAGTTTAATAACTGTTTTAAAACAGAACGTTGATTTCAAGCAAATTTATAAATAGGGGTGCTAGAGAAAATTTGACGTCATTTGCTTTCAATTCTCCGCTTCGATCGCATCTCAGCAGGCAACAGATCGTCTTGCTCTGACCGGGCGTGCTTCTCAGGCACAGACATCGACAGCGAGGGACCTCCCCGTTTGTCTTGCTTCGCTCAAATCAAACTGTCAAGCGAGCGAGAGAAGATGCCGTCCGAAGCCAAAGTCATCACCGCTGCCGCCGCCAAGAAGAAGAAGAATATGAACCAGTCCACAGGACGCTGCTGCAGTGCCATCGGGGTGAGTGCTCAGCATTCCACAACAATTGTAAAATAGAGTGGCATTTCCAACAGCGTCTTTGATGTTCCATATTTTGTGGGAACACTTTGATTAGCAAAATTATCACATGTAACAAAATTGTGACATATTAAGAATGCTTTTGAAAAGAAATTTTCATTGAACAATTTTAATAATTTTGGCACCCATGGATCAGAAATTTACCGTCATAATAAAGAAAACTATTGATTATCAATATCTCTTATTGAATATTTAGTTAATGTCAACCCTTCCAGCAATTCATGTTCGACCAATTTCTCACGCATTAGCATTCTCCGCAATTTTCAAGTAATTCTAAGCCCAACACATTATTGGCACATATTCATTTCCCAGATTGGTCGATCAGAAAGCGAAGAGCACAAAAGGGAGGAGCATCATCTGCTATTATGAGGTTATAAAACATGCTGCCTTCGTTGGATTCAGTTACATTCCATTTCCGCTTTCGAGCTGGTAAGAGCTCCTCCGAACTTGCTCAGCGAGAAGTACCTCGCTGCTAGAAATCTGCTGAGCTGTCATTCTTCAAGCTGCCAATCCAGCATCTGGTCTGTGAAATCGCTCAAGATTTCTAGGTTGACCGATCCGCGCTTCTAGATTTCGCCTCGTGGTAAACTCGTGGTCACAGCATCCAAGCTCAATCGGCCCTTTTCAGGGCCAACATACGTTCATAAAACGGTTTATTGGATGATATTTACTGATTTATCTATAATGATCTAAATATCGCGGTATACTACAATTTGGTTCACATAATTTACCCCACATAATTACATGAATTTGAGAATTTACCACTGCAGCGCCGTCGGACCGTAATAACATCATGCTACTCAGCATTGTATGGTATTTCTAACAGCATCGTTGATTTATCATATAATGGGGGACACTTCCTAAATTCTCGAGTATTAAATTGGAAAATGTATTAAAATTGCGACAGATTTTAAATACTGTTCAATAAACTGTTTCCTGACCAATTGTAATAAGCAACTATTGATCTGAAATTTTTCTACATGTTAGTCTATTGCGTTAATCTGAGAAATAGGCTATATGAAATTGATGCCTTGGCAAGGGATGTACAAGATGAGCATTATGTATTAATTTTCCAATTTCCGTACTCGAGAATTTTGGAAGCGGGGGCCGTGATGCTCGGGATGGATTGTCCTCCATGACTGGTCCTGGCTGGAAATATTCGTGGGGAGAAACTCGACCCTTTGATGCAGGAATTTCATTAACAACTCTTTGGTAAAGCAGAAATTTCTGATAAAAGTGAACTTTTTCAAAACAACTCTTATTGATTGGAATATTTATCATCTTCTTCTTTCTGGCGTTACGTCCCCACTGGGACAGAGCCTGCTTCTCAGCTTAGTGTTCTTATGAGCACTTCCACAGTTATTCACTGAGAGCTTACTATGCCAATGACCATTTTTGCATGTGTATATCGTGTGGCAGGTACGAAGATACTCTATGCCCTGGGAAGTCGAGAAAATTTTCAACCCGAAAAGATCCTCGACCGGTGGGATTCGAACCCACGACCCTCAGCTTGGTCATGCTGAATAGCTGCGCGTTTACCGCTACGGCTATTTGGGCCCATGGAATATTTATCAACAACTCTTTGTTAAGTAAAATCATCCTTAATAACTCTTTGCTCCATCGCCAAACCAAACCATTTCATTGAATTAATCAAGTACAAGAATATGAATGGTAAGGAGAGGCAGATGGTGTATATTTTGCTGGCGTTACTTTCCAACAGGTCGCCGGTTGGCGCTGACTGCTAATCCGTCCACTGAATGATTTTCAGTTGTTGCTTTCGCTCTCTGGTTCCGTTCGCTACTCGCACACTGCTGTGGCTTTCACGCGCTCTTCTTTGCTGCTCCGCTGCTTGATCCGTTCGTTATGCCGTTCGATTTGTGAATGAGCTGGGAGCAGAACAACCAGTGGTTTTATTTGCTCGAGCTTCGTTCACCGATGGCGAGTGGTGGGGCTCTCGCTTGGTTGTTTCGTCACTCCGTTCGCTACTCGCACGCGATTGGTTATTGCTTTCGCGCTATTTTCGTTGATGGTGTGATTCTTCGCTGAGAAATAAAAACTTCAACTCTTTTAATTTTTCATGCAAAGTGACCAACTTTGATAAACTATATCTCAGTTATTTATGGACTGATTTGAATGAAATTTTAACAAAATATCAGAAATAACTTAAATTTTACCATATGTTTTTGAGTGATTTTTCCAATCACACGTTGAAAAGCAGTAACGGTTTGACTAAAGCGAATTTTTTGACGATTTTTTATGATTGACATTACTAAATATATTGAAGGAATAGCTTCATGGTATCTTCAGAAAAGTTGTAGATTTTGACGAGATGAATAAGTTTGCTGAAGACAGTTTTTGTGTAAGGCTATCAGATTTTAAGATAAAAAGTTTTGAATTTTTCGTCGAAAATTACAGTTTAGTCAAACCGTTATTACTTATAAACTTGTGATTGGAAAAATTTTCAAAAATATATGTTAAAATTCAAGTTACATCTGATGTTCTGTGAATGTTTCATTCGAAAATATTTCCATAAATAACTGAGATCTAACTTACCAAAGTTGGTCATTTTGTATGGAAAATCGAAAGAGTTGCAAATGCATGCGAATAAGTTGGGGCCTTCCTTAGCCGAGTGGTTAGAGTCCGCGGCTACAAAGCAAAGCCATGCTGAAGGTGTCTGGGTTCGATTCCCGGTCGGTCCAGGATCTTTTCGTAATAGAAATTTTCTTGACTTCCCTGGGCATAGAGTATAATCGTACCTGCCACACGATATACGAATGCAAAAATGGAAACCTTGGCAAATAAAGCTCTCAGTTAATAACTGTGGAAGTGTCATAAGAACACTAAGCTGAGAAGCAGGCTCTGTCCCAGTGAGGACGTTAATGCCAAGAAGAAGAAGAAGAAGAAGAAGATGTGAATAAGTTCTCTGTTTATTCGACAAACAAACCTAATATTTCATGGGTACACAACAGCAACAGAGTACATACACAGGGATTTAGTTGAAATCTGGAAACGTAGCTCAATCTTGAAATCTTGAGCAATTTCACAAACCAGATTCTGGATTAACAGCTCAGCAGGCTTCTAGCAGCGAGGTACTTCTCACTAAGCAAGTTCGGAGGAGCTCTTACCAGCTCGAAAGCGGAAATGGAATGAAACTGAATCCAACGAAGGCAGCATGTTTTATAACCTTGGAATAGAAGATGATGCTCCTCCCTTTTGTGCTCTTTGCTTTCTGATCGACCAATCTGGGAAATGAATATGTGCCAATAATGTGTTTTGCTTGGAATTACTTGAAAATTGCGGAGAATACTAATACGTGAGAAATTGGTCGAACATGAATTGTTGGAATGATTGGCATTCCCTAAATATTCAATACGAGCTATTGATAATTAATAGTTTTCTTTATTATGACGGTAAATTTCTGATCCATGGGTGCCAAAATTATTACAATTGTTCAATGAGAATGTCTTTTCAAAAGCATTCTAAATATGTCGCAATTTTGTCACATGGGATAATTTTCCTAATCAAAGTGTTCCCACAAAATATGGAACATAAAAGGCGCTGTTGGAAAAGCCACTCTATTTTGCAATCGTTGTGAAATGTTGAGCACTCACCCCGACGGCACTGCAGCAGCGTCCACGAGTACAATCTCAAATGGTTGAGTCATAAATTATTCACGACAAATGAAATTTTGTATGAGGCCGTGAAATTGATTTAGGAATACTAGAAGTTATAAATAAAGTCGGAAATATTTCTCTTTTAACTCTTTTCCACAAATTTGTTGGCTCTGAAAAGAACCGATGGCTTTGTTAGCTTCGATGTTGTTACGAATAACTGCTCGGACCAGCAAAACTCAGGGGGCTTCTGGTATTTGCTCCTAACGGGATTGCTTCTTGACCACCAATGATGATTTCATCACGAGTCGAAATTTTGAAGCGCGGGTCAACAGCTCCTCGGCCGATGAAATTTACGGCGGCGATGACGATGGCTGGGTGAACGCAAACAAGCGGTGAACGCAAACAAGCGGTGAACCACAAAGCGAGAATGACTCGCCCGACCGTGTTCACAGTTCGACCGCAATTTCTCCTGTGGACTGCTTCCTCTACTTCTTCTAGGCGGCGGCAGCGGTGATGGCTTTAGCTTCGGACGGCATCTTCTCTCGCTCGCTCGACAGTTTGATTTGAGCGAAGCAAGACAAACGGGGGCGTCCTTCGCTATCGATGTCTGTGCCTGAGAAGCACGCCCGGTCAGAACAAGCCGATCTGTCACCTGCTGAGATGCGAGCCAATCGGAGAGTGAAAAGCAAATGACGTCAAATTTTCTCTAGTCACCCCTATTTATAGATTTGCTTGAAATCAACGTTCTCTTTTAAAACAGTTATTAAACTATTTGGACAGGTATGTGGGATTCAGTAAGTAAACGACATGAAGCTTTGATGTCTTGGCTTTCGATTGAGATGCTAATCAAGAAATTTCGTTAAGCCAGCGAAAAGTTATAAACGTTTAAAATATTTCATGCCAACGTAACGCTCTTGGTTTTGAAATTCCAATTTTACTCCTGTATAGAGAAGAGAGACGTACTTCTACGTCAAAAATCCACGTGCTCGGCTGGGATTTGAACCCAGGACTCTTGTATGCTAGACGAGCGCTTTACCAACTAAGCTACCGAGCCACTTGGTGACCCAATAAGGCAAACAGTTTCAACACTAAATAAATCGCACTCGCTCGCTCCGCGTGTGTAGGAACAAGAGATGGATGGATATTGGTTATGAAAGGGGTCCGCGTGGTCTGTAGGGATTTGAATTCTAAACTTGTAACCAACTCAGTTATTGGGTCACCAAGTGGCTCGGTAGCTTAGTTGGTAAAGCGCTCGTCTAGCATACAAGAGTCCTGGGTTCAAATCCCAGCCGAGCACGTGGATTTTTTTCATAATTTCACCCATAATTTGTCCATCTTTACCACGCGTAATGAGTTAATTAACAAAAGGTTTGCCTTTTCCATAGTAATTTCCATGTAAACTTCAAATGGCGTGTGTGGAGAATGATTTTTATCATAATTGACATCGTTTAAGCATAGGGGAGCAGAAACTTCAAAATTTGCATCAGTCTAGTGCTTATGCACATACCAACTATCAGAGCTAGATAGTCGTCGGCAAATCCATAGGTTGGAAAACCGCAATTATTGAGTTGCCTCAATAGGGTATCTGTTACGAGATTCCACAAAAGTGGTGACAAGACTCCCCCTTGGGGGCATCCGCAAACACACAATTTTCGAATCGCTGATTGACGCAATGTCGAGAAGAGATGTCGATTTTTGAGCATTTGGTGAATCCAATTGGTAATCATTGTAGGTAGCCCATGGTTTCGTGCGGCTTCAAATATGGCATCGAAATACACGTTATCAAAGGCACCCTCAATATCCAAGAAAACACCCAAGCAGGATTGCTTCTGAGCGAATGTTTTCTCGATATCGTATACAACTTTGTGTAAAAGAGTCACAGTGGACTTTCCAGATTGGTAAGCATGTTGATTCACATGAAGAGGCATGTTTGCCAAATAAACATCACGGATGTGATGATCGATAATGCGTTCCAGACATTTCAGAAGAAAAGAGGTCAGACTGATTGGTCTAAAACTCTTCGCATCTTCATACGACGCACGTCCCCCTTCCGGGATAAACTTTACGGTAATATCACGCCAGGATCTGGGAATGTACCCGGTAGCAAAACTGCTTACAAGTAGCTTTTCAAAACATGTTTGATAAACTCAAATCCCTTTTGAAGCAGAACAGGATAAATCCCATCCGCTCCTGGAGATTTGAAAGGAGCAAAACTATTAAGTGCCCATTGAATTGATTCAGTAATAACGATATTGTGAGCCGAGGCCAGAGACTCGTAACTACATGAAATGACATTTGGTTCATCCGTAGATGCTATGTCCACACATCCGGAGAAGTGTGTATTGAATAAACATTCTAAAACTTCTTCATCGGAAGAAGTAAAGTCACCATTAGGTAAGCGAATTTCGTTCACTTGGAAATCCTTAGATTTTGCAAGGATTTTGTTCAGCCGACTGACTTCACTCAAACTGGAAACATTAGTACAAAGGTTTTTCCAGCCGGATCGTTCAGCAGAACGAAAGGCCTTCTTGTAAGCCTTGCGAGCCGACTTAAACGGCTCTGATCCAGCTGAACGGCGTCTGTTCCAACTCCTTCTACATTGTTTCCTGAGTCTAGTTAGATCGGAATTCCACCATGGGGTCCCTTTTGTAGTCTTTACAGACCGCAGAGGACATGCTTCTTCAAAAGCTTCCATAATGTAGGATGTTGTAGTATCAATGGCATAATCCAAATCACTTGGATTTTCAATGGACGGAGAATATCCTTGAAATTTGGTCGCAACTAATTCAATATAGTGTTCCCAGTTTGTAGACCGGGGATTCCTAAAGCGCAAAGTCTGCGCAGTTACATTTGAATGTTCAAAGAAGATGTAGCGATGATCAGATAATGATTCCTCATCTGATACATGCCAATTCGTCAACTCGTCACTGATTCCCATCCATGGGGATGGTTCATCATGTGGTAAATATACCGAACAATAGACGTATTTCCTGTTCAGGTCACCAACAGAAACATCGATTGTGACAGCACATACATCTCTGGTAAGCAACGATTGCTTTATTAACGAGCATGCATGCGCGGGACATGGAGCGC
Organism: Aedes aegypti; assembly: GCF_002204515.2. NCBI lineage: Eukaryota > Metazoa > Arthropoda > Insecta > Diptera > Culicidae > Aedes > Aedes aegypti. The sequence goes on from NC_035108.1 coordinate 305,089,392, forward strand.
GAGTTTGCCATTTCAAGTTTGCTGAAAGTAGCAAAAACTGGGTTCACAATGTTACCTAGATAGAAGTTCCCTCTACGAAAATAGGGTTCTTGAACTAGCGCCACTTGGGCTGCACCATTTTGTATGAGTCTGCAAAGATTGATCGTTGCTGTTCTTTTATGCTGAAGATTCATCTAAGCTAACCTAACCGTAGCCACTACCCAAACTAGGCAGGATTAAGCTTTTTGCAATCTCAGCACGAAAAAGACCAGCAACGAAAAAACCAGATCGGTATCTATTTAAAGTCGCCAAAGGCGAAAGAGCACAGAATACACTGTGTAAAACGCATAATGCGAATCCATATAGGTGATAATTTAAATTATATGTCAACATATTCATAATCCCACCCTGATTAAGGTGAAGCGGCGTGTAACTCAAAGAATCATTAGAATCATCATTGATGTAACAGTAGTAGTGTCGCCTTTCCATGTATATTTTCAAAACAAACAAACAACAAATATAACATTTGTGTTAAGCATATTTTTATGTAAACACATGGGAAATTTAGTAGATTGACGAGTATTGGAAATCAAAATCAACTGTTCAATCGTACATATCGAAAGAAAACATTACAATTTAATGAAGGGCAATGGAATTTCTCTGTTTTTTATTGGATTTATCGCATATTTTTGTTATGCATCGGTACGGTTTATGTTTGCAAGGGATGACGGTGTTGCCAGGTGATTGGTGACAGATTTTTCTAGTAATTGTTATATGCTTGTTTTCGGAACATTTGCTCCATATTATAAAAACTTATAATTTTGCAAATAGTTTTCCATCACAAGATCACTGATTTAATAAAATTTCAATAATTCTTGTGATCAATCCACATTAAATGCTATGATTTTACAGACAGCAACTCTGACATCACTGCGCTCAACGATCGCGATGATTGTGCACACACGATAGACGCGTCCCGACGCATTCCGACGCATTGCACTGTGGAGCTTTTCAATTATTTTGGGTGGTCCAAATTGATAAACACTTGGTATGATTTTATGCTTCGTAGAGATGGTTTCTGTAATTTGAGAGAATCGAAAAACAAACAACGTATGAGTTTCAAGTTTCTATGCTTTGCCCAACCTTTCCGCACTGCAAATTAAAACAACAGAAAAAAAGTTGGATATTTTAGATTATAAACACAGGCATGTCTCAGTGTGCGGTGGCGGTGTCGATTCGCAACAAGTGAAAACCATCGCCATAACAGTTTTGAGTGAGGCGGTTGATAAAACTTTATAAATATTGAAATCCCGGTGGAAATGTGTTCCTTTAAGGAAAGTGAATAAAAGATTTGTTCAGTGGAAGTGTAGTGAACGCAATATGGAATCCAAAACACAAATGCTTGCCGCTGAATTACAATCGAAAAGGTAAGCACCTTCTCTTTGCAAGTGTAGTTGTGTGAGGCAATGAAATGCGGCATGAAATCGGAGATTTTTTTTTGAGAATATAAATCTCATGTATATTGTCGCTAAATTGATAATGCTGTATCTGAAAGTGTTGAATAAATATTGAAATACCACCTGAAGCATTTTTCTTCGCATAAATTATCCATTTAATCAGGTGATAAGCAATTATATTTCATCGATGTTGCAAATACCAATACTATCATAACAATATGTTAATGATTTTGGAAGAAGCCATTTTGTGATGACGCACCAAAAGGCCTTAAGCCTCTATCCTGAGACTGAAGAAGGGCAGCCGATTATCTCGGAGAAACACAAGGTCACCTGCACCATTGCTCCGGATAGCACAGGAAGGACTCAATACTGTGGAGGGCGCCCTGGTACCCCACAGGCTCCGTTAGCGGTTAGGATTTATTTAGACCCCCCCCCCCCCCAACCATTCATTCCTAGGCACGGTACTCATCACACCATGAATTTGGGGGCACCTGTGAGGTGGACTTTTACCACCGGAACAGACAGTCCGTAATGTTAATTCTTAGCCAGTTGAAACAACCGCTACCGACACTACGCGGCTATCTTGGCTGCTCGGGGAAAGGAGGTTAATATTGATGATTTACTCCTGACGTGCCCAAGCAGCCAAGGTTTGCGTTATTTCTGCCCTGCTGTCTACTAACTGTTACAATTTTACCAGTTTGTTATCTAGAGAAGTTTTGGAGCTAGACTTGATAGTACTTATCTGGTATTTTTTCACATCGGCCTTCAATCTTACGATAAATAAGTATTATGTTAAACAAGTATTTGCTTGGGCACTTCCATGATACACTTGGTCATAGAGGCTTTTCTTGGACGAATTGCCTGAAATTTGGTAATGAGAAGCACTTTAATAAGACGCATATTGTGATCGACAAAGGATACAGAATACAATATGGTGCTTCTTTCTTCATAACACACCACGAAAAGGGGATCTACTCACGGTACGGGGTTTACTATATGAAAACTGATGCAATAATCACCCGATTACCAGTTTCACATCATACATCATATCATCGCAACGCGAATGTTCATAGTAGATTTCGCAATATGTCAGTAAATCCCAGCTATGTATAGTAAATACACAAACACTAACTAAAAACGCAAAATAATCATAATCCCAGAATTGCAATCCGATCGGATCCGATTCAACACAAATTGGTCTGATAATCCGAACTTGCGCTCTCCCCACATCGAACTTCAGGCAAACTACGTCAGCGATCTTTTTCCCATAATAATTCCAGCAGCTAATCTCGTAAAATATTGCTTACCCAGGCGAGCCTTCCTTCATTTCACTCCATTGACGTCAATCTCGGGCGAGTTTTGCTTTCTTCATTATGTAGGTATTCTTGTGTTCATACAAGTCCACGCAAACCTACCCAGGAGGGAAAAATTGTAGATCACTATGAAACGATTGTTATGGTTGGGATTTTCATTCGTGCAATTAAGAAAAGAAGTCTTTGCAAGACAATCTCACAATGATACAACTGAAACAAAAGGAAAAAAAAGGTTATTTAGAGCGAAAACAAATAACATCTGATTCGCTGGTACTGATGTACCGAAAATCAATTAAAGGCGATTAGGCTTGGCTAGAGACGTTCCGATACTTCCGATTATCGGAATATCGATATTTTGCTTTCGATATTCGATATTTTGGTATCGATATTTCCTATTCACTATATCGAAGATATCGATATTTCCTTCCGATATATCGTAAAGCAATATTTGAATAACAATTGTAGGGTTTTCTCGTAAAATAATTGATTTTTAAATATTTGAAAGCAGTTCACATACCAATTGTTATATAATGTATCGTAAAAGAAGATATTCATGATATTCTATATCGATCAAAATGCCGCTAATTTTGAGGGTTCAAAGAATTGTTTGCAAATCGTATGAAACACAACGTCAGTTAACTAAGCGATACAAATATTTTGCGCCCTTCAAATATATCAAATGATATTGCGATATACACGTAAAAAAATCCGTTCCAGGATCCCTGAACAATGAATCACGAATAACGAAACATATCGCTTGTTAGAATTCGTGATGTGTTTCCAGTAAACGTGATTCTGTGTTCTAATTTTCAAGAAGACACTTCCAAAATTTAAGAACACAGTTCCCGTTTGCTCTCTCGCTCGACTCATTTAGTAACGCATTCATAAACGTGAAGCCTGAATCATGATACCGAGCGCTGAAATAATCTTTTTCGTGATTTTGTTCCTGTTTACGAGAAAACCATTCATGCGCGCTGTCATTGTACGTAACGCATGCGCTGAAGTAAACAACCGGTAGTTAACGAAAGTGTTCTGCAAAATACAAAGTCGTCTTCGAATAATTGGTTCTAGTTTTCACTTTTGTTCACTAAAAGTGTGAAAAATTGTGTTTGCGGAAAAATAATTACCAAATGCTGAAGCTACCTGATGGATCTGATGCGCAACCAGAACGGAACAGGATGTTATCGTAGTTTGCCTAGTTTGCAGTTTGTTTTCTTCCCCAATGATGGTGCTTCACGAATGCAGTGTTAATATGATGCGGTGATAATTTATTGAGTGAACCAGGAGAATTCTAAAGTTATTTGAAGAAATAAATTGAATGTGGTTTAAAATGGATACAAATATGGTTATTTAATTATTCCTATATTGAAAACATTCCGATTTAAATAATCACGATTATCTACATAAAATCCGGAACGACTTTCCCGTTCTTATGAACAGAATCATGGATCCTAGAATAAAAATCATGTTTTCATGCTTTTCTTTTTGATCAGGCAGGCGTTACGTTTGGTTTTGCAGAACGCTGTTCTCAATTTCGTGATTTATATTCATGGTGTACATTTGTAAACGAAAAATTCCCATGTTCAAGATTTCGTGACTGAAGGTTGATGATTTTCGGAACAGTTTTTTTTGCGTGTATCGATATTTTGATTCAATATATCGGTGGTATCGATACGTCGATTCGATTATCGTATCGAATTAAATATCGATACTTCGCAATATCGGAACGTACCTAGGCTTGGCATTGAGAAATAGGAAAAAAGAAAAAATGCATAAAAGCTATTTTTCAATGAAATAAAACAAATCAGCTTAAGTTATGCAATCGTTTTTTAAATGATCCCGCTATTATGCCACGAAACAATCACCACCCTTTTATTTTTTTTTAATTTGATTGTTAAAGAACTGTCATTAAGATGAATTTTGACAAAAATCGCACAAAGACTTAAAATGATATTTCATAAAAGTATGACGATAATATTTCTAAACTTTTTTTCAATCTACTACAGATGACACGCCGGCTTCGTCCTTTGGCGAAGAAACCTTTGTCACAGCAAACAAGGATTTTTGACATCCCTGAGGTAACTCAGGCAAGTCAGATGTGAAAATATTGTATAATATTGGCACCAAGGCAGTATGCTTTGAGGACCCCACATTAGGAGAGTCGAATTGGACATCTAAGAGAGTTGAGAGAGAGTTGTGAAGGAGAATGTGGGTTCGTGACGGGCTTTGGTTTCAGGTTGGCCGACGGCGCTGCGAAATTGTTACCCGTTCTATGGCGTAGTTGGTGAACGCGCCCAGTCTCAGCGTATTGGGAGTCGTGGGATCGAAGCCCGCCAGAATGATTCCATTACTTTTCACAATTTTACATCTCAATTTGTTCAAATTGACTTTTGTGTCTACGAACTTCAACTTATTTTTTTAGTCAGAACGCCGTCGGCTGGTTTAAGCCATAATAACCATGACAACCTAATTGAGTTTTTGAGCTTTTACGCAATTTGTTAGTAATAATTTGTTTTCCTCTCTTAATGCCAGAATTGCTTTCTGAGGTTTTTTGAAATTTTTCGATAATCTCCAAAAGGGCTTTGAGCCAGGATCCAATTTAGAAATGTTATTTACATAGTTTTTGTTTCTTAATAAAGTAAAACGTTTTTAATTTATTTTTGCAGATCCTGCCATATCATTTTCGTAGCAGTATAGCGAGTGCGTTGAAGTTGCCTTTCCTCACGCGTTGATAACGGATCAAGAGTTTAAGATCATCGTCTATAATCATGGATTCGAATATAACTTTACATTTTGGTATTGCTTCAACGATGGAAGGTTTTAATGTTTTGAGAGCATTGTCCATATCATGTTTCGTTTTTTAAAGAAATGTTAACATCAAGATTAGAGTCAATATATGTTTCATATATATTTCAGTCAGCTCGAAAATAATTGAAAGTGGAGGTGATAGGATTGAGAATCGCTTAATGGGATATTTGAAATGTAACAGGGACATGATCAGAATCGAAATCAGCATGAGTAATCAGTTGGCTACAAAGATTACTAGAGTCGGTTAAGACCAAACCAATCGTAGATGGATTTCTAGAAGAGGAAAAACATGTAGGGCTATCAGGGTATTGAATTGAGAAATATCCTGAAGAGCACTCATCAAATAAAATTCTGCAATTGGAATTGCTTTGAGAATTATTCCATGAACGATGTTTGGCATTAAAGTCACCAATGACAAAAAAAAATTGACTTATTGCGAGTCAATTTTCGCAAGTCAGTTTGGAGCAAATTAACTTGCTGTCTTGCATTGAAAAGCCTGCCTATTTGCCTATGAAAGTATATTTACCAAGCTGTGTTTCAACAGAAACACCTAAAGTTTCAAAAACTTTAGTTTCAAATGACGAAAACAGTTGATGTTTTATACGCCTATGAATGATGATTGCAACTCCCCCACATGTCCCATCAAGTCGATCATTACGATAAACAAAAAAGTTAGGATCTCTTTTGAGTTTGGATCCAGGTTTTAAATATGTTTCAGTAATAACTGCCAGTGGCGCAACCAAGAGGGGGGTTTTGGGGGTCAAACCGTCCACCTCAAACACCTTTTTATTGACCCCATGATCTTCACATTTTATTCGGCTTTTATTTGACATAAATTAAAACAACATTTGCCTTGGAAAAAATAATTTATTACATTTTTATGTGTGATAATTTTATAGGGTAATGTAGATTAAAAATAGCCATATATACCAGCGTCACTTTTCAAACATCTGATTATTTAATGGATTCCGCTTCACAAGGGACGGAAGGGGACTCATCAGTTCGATTGCCTTCCAATGGGAAATTATATTTTAATGTTTCGTGTAGGTGTTTATTGCAATAGTAAAAATATATAATTGATTTCGAAATTATCAAGAAAAGTCTCAACTTACTAATGATTCTGGTTTTAGATATTTCTTAACATCAAGTACTTCAAAAATTAACATTTTCACTGCTATTTTCACGTTTACAGCTCAAAACAAAATGGCAGATGAGCTCTTTCTCACACTGATTTGAACTTGTCAGAATCAAAAATATAAGAAACTGGAACAAACAAATCTTTAATTTAAAATGAAGTTTGTTTTTGTTGATTTAAAAACTAATTTTATTGAAATGCTGCTAGAAAATTCAAAAATATTTTTGTTTTGTTTTAATAAAAATCATTGTTGTTTAAACACAATTTGTTTAATCACTTCAAATTGAATGCATTTGTCAAAAACAACAAAAACATTTATTGTTTTTAATAGCTGGTAATTCTCTTCGGGTTAATTACACGAAAAAGCATGTTACTGCAACTACTTTGGCAATTTTCCCGCTCAAATAACGACTATATCATATTTGAACTTTAATTTAAAAATTGGGTCCATAAATCAACCTTGACAATTTTGATCACGCTCGCTTAGTCGACAAAACACCACAGGGGTTTTAGTTTTGACACTGGGGTTGTTCCTATCTGACATTTCGGAATGTGCACGGAAACAAAATGCACACAAAATGGGAGTTTAAGCCGAAAAACCTTAAGAAATTGAGTAAACGTGTGTTTTTGAACTAAACTTAAGCGTTTGGGTCTAAAATTGGGACAGGAATTTAAAAGAACGTAATTTTCTCGTTTTTTCTGATAAATAAGCCACAGGTTTTTCAATAGAATTTTTAATATGTATGCATATAGAGACCGTTTGAAAAGCTGATTGTGACCTCCAGAAATATTGAAAGTGTAGAACTAGCCCTCGTGCGTTAAAATACACTCAAATAAAGATTTAAAAAAAAAAAAAAAAAAAAAAAGAAATATTGAAGGAGGTCGTGGTTCCGTGACTAAGCTGAAAAATCACAAATTTTCATTTACAATCTGGAAATACTTCGAAATCTGCAATTTTGAGTTGCCTTCAACTACTAATAAAAAAACGCAATGCTTTTTACTGTGACCTGCGCTAATAGATCATTCTGTTCGTTGAGAAACTTGAAAACGTATGTAAGGTACAGAACAGATGAAGAATAGTTGAACGCTATTCAAATGTAGTTTGGATAAACTTTCGAACCATCGACGTAAAAAGTAGATTCAAACGATATCAGATTACGTTTAACCATTCATATTCAAAAAGTAGCATCTAAGGCAATGTTTAAAACGAATGAAATTTTCTTTGGAACCTGAAGATTTTCCATATTTGGGAAAATTTTGGAAGCCAAATTTCACCAGGTACAATAGATTTCCTTTGAGTAGCGTTGTAAATTCATATAAAAAATTATGCCCAGGGTGGACGAAAAATACTTAAGTTTGCATATGTTGTTACGTTTTTTTCTTTAATCTAGCAATATTTTTATATATTTCTTCTCAGAAATTTTCATACTCATTTCTCTTTCTCAAAACCACAAGTTCACAAGTTGCGCTACTGATAACTGCTATATGCAAGTTATTAACTGTAAGAAAATTGAACAGCTCGTCCTCTTTACCATTCAAAGATCGAGCATTCCAATTTAAAATATTTAAATTATAATTTATTGGATCCATTAGAAAAGCGTAATCCAATATCAATTTGATTAGTTAATTTTACACCAACTTATACTGCTTCAGTCATAGTGGTGGTTTTGAACATTGCATCAAACATAAGATTAAATTGTTCAGTTAGAAAATTAAAATCAGAAGCAGACATATCACTTGAAGTGGGTACATTTGATGATTTTCCGTTAGAATTTTCGGTTGACAAAGAGGCGGAGTATAAATTTCCTGTGACGGCAGGTTGATTTGAAACAATAAGAACGGGTACTCGTAGTATGAAAAGGGGAGGAGTTCAAATTACCTGCTACGATATCGGCAAAGGATTTACCGTGGGTAGATACATCAAAAATTAAAAGATTCGAACGGCTACCCGACGGATTAAAATTAGTTTGTGAATGAGCATGATTAAAATCTTCCTAATCAAGATCCAGATCCTAATCCTAACTCCGAATCAAGCGATCGTTAACTGAAAAATGAGCATTGTTCGAAACTCTACCAGGGCAATTCCGGAAACGACCGTTATTGTAACGGACATTACCGTTCAACTGCCTGGCACGAGCTTCGACGACTCGTCTACAAGAAGGGCAAACCCAAAATTTTTACTTATGATTGCCCCCACAATTCGCGCATATGAACTTATCGGTATCTTCTTTCACTGGACAGACGTCCTTAGCGTGAGAAGAATCTCCCCAAATCATGCATTTAGCATCCATGTGGCAATTGTTTGTACCATGACCCCACTTTTGGCACCGACGGCACTGAGTGGAGTTTTGGCAATTTCCTCCAGGTTTCTGGTAATGTTCCCATGTCACACGGACATCGAACTTAATTCTAGCTTTTTCTAAAGCTTTAATATTTTTTAGATCTATTTTGTTAAAGTGAACTAAATAAAATTCTTGAGAAATCCCTTTCCAAACAATGCCAGATTGGGTTCTCTTTTTCATAATGATTACTTGGACTAAGGAAAATCCAACTAAATCATTTATTCCATTTTTGATCTCTTTATAAAGGTGAGTATAGGTGACTAATAGTCACTTGAGAGACCTTTCAAGACGACTTTGAACAAACGTTCTGTTTTGTCATCATGAGTAAAAAATTTGTGCTTCTTCTCTTCAAGTTCGCGATCTTTAAGAGTTTCCGGCAAAACGTGACAGTCCCCATTCTTTGAGATTTGGAAGGAGAGCTTGATTCCTCTAATGGAGTTAAAAATCTCCTGCCAAAAACCTCCAAATTCGGAACAACTGACCACGATAGGCGGCACTTTTTGCATCCTCACTTGAATTGAAAAGCCTGGGCTAGAGGCTGCTTCAATTTGATGCTTGGAAAATTTGTCTAGAGCATCGAACTGATTGCTCATTTTGATGCAATTATCAACATTATCCGTTTCACCCTTGGAAAAAAGTTCGCATTCCGGAGAAACGTCCTTTCTTCCATTCTTGCCACGTTTAGTGACAGTTTTAAATCCTACTTTTCTGGGAGGAAGTTGTGAACTCAGAGATTCACCCTTCCTTTTGTTTGTAGTTGCAACCATGTTTAGTAAATAAACGAATGAAGAAGTTTTTCCCAAGACGGTGTACAAGACGGATTACCACTGCTAGCATTCGCTAACGGATCCAACGAAAAATCGAAGGCACGGATCCAAACAAGTATCGTAAAGGGATCAATAGCAGGAAAAATAATACTGTAAAGAACTGTTTTTGTAGCACTGAGAAATACAGTTTTATTACTATCGGCAGTTCCAAGAGCAGAGCACAGCACAAAGGTACGATGCGCACTGGTCGACTTTGCAATGATTTTTTAAAATGTGTGATTAGGTTTCTTGCAATACCTCATCCCTTTTCATTTCAAAATATCCTAGGTACCTCAGCAAATTTGGAGCTCAATCCGAAACCGTCACCTCATTGGTGAATTTTCTTGAAAATTGCATAGTAAAGGATCGAACGATGGTCAAGCTACAGAATTTTGGAACTTCGATGTCGGAGCTCAGTACTGTAAAGGTTAACGGACAAAAATCCTGCTGAATCTTCTAGCTATGGTCCAATCAGCTTGCTTTCCTCCATCAGTAAACTTTTTGAAAAGGTCAAAATGGTGGATCATATCAATGAATAGTATATTTTTGCACACAAACAATATGGATTCCGACATGGACCACTCGACCACTCATCAACTTTTACGTATATTAAACTAGATTCGTTCCAACAAATCTGTAGGCTATTCAACTGGTCTTACTCTTCTAGGCATAGAAAAAGCATTCAATTATATGTCATGTAATGCAGCAGGATCCTGAGTGACTACATGATTTATAACACATTTTTAGATGATTTCAGACTTAAATTTACATTACGTCATGTTTACATCGCATACATGAAGTTTACATGGCGTGTAATGATCATTATTTTTAACAGTGAGAGTCGATTAGGACCAAACCAATAGAAGGGTTTCCAGAAGAACAAAACCAAGTAGGGCTATCAGGGTATTAAACTGATAAATATCCTTAGGAGTGTCTAATCATCACTAATATCCTATTTCATTAGATGATCATGTAATAGTGTCGGTATAACTTTGACAACAAACGATAGCAATTGAACGTACTCGCGAGGTGCTTGAGCCGATACGAATCCGTCGGGCTCTCAGCTCAATGAGAATTACAACAAGAGAGCATAAAGGAGCCGCTGCAGACGCTTATGCATCAGCTGGCATATCGCTTTCATTGGTTCGCATATTTTCCCAGAAGACAATCAAAACGGTCACCTACCGCGAAGCCGGCCCTCTCCGGCGTACGATCGTGTGCGATCCTTGACTGGGGAGCTTCTCACAGTGAATGACGTCAATGGATACACGAAATTGGCATTCCAACAACAGTAACATATAGCTCCCTGGCTACTGACCGACAATTGCCCGACGTCTGGCGGTGCTGGTTGAAGTGGGCTCGCTACCGGTCGGTGGGCTGAATTTGCTTCGATAATCTAAATTGATTCTGTTGCCTTGTAGCAATGTAATGACCATCGGCCGATTTGTCGGTTCTGCTGTGCGTTTGTCTCGCACTTATCGATGATTCAGGCCTGTGCACTATGGGTCAGAGACTAAAATTTCGCCACAAAGTTCCAAAAGCTTTCATAAACAACAAAAATCAACCTTAACCAAGCTCAAATAAACATGAAAAAGACGTGATTAGAATGATAATAGTGCCATTTGTATTGAATTGGGAATAAGGGCCCATTCATACACCACATGGACACGAAAAACCAGATTGTTAACTCTCTCTTCCCTCCCATGGATCCTTTCCAAGACAACTGTGAAGATGCAGAGGTATACTCGCTCTCTGGTAACAATGGTGGTCTAACTAACATTCCTACCCTTCCCTGATAACCGTAAGGAAGTGGCCAGTACTGTTATTGACTTTTAAATTTTGAGCTCTCGATTTGTGCACATTGAGAATCCCAAGCTCCATTCATTGAATCTCTGTGCAACTTAGATTATTCTGGTCAACCACAGAGTAGCAACTACGAATTGTCATCTATAATCATGCTCATGCTGAAGCATCTTGGGGATACGACATAATGTGTGCTTGCATGTTAAAAACACGTTCAAATTTAAATTATTTGTTTGTAAAAATAAACAATGTCCACGTGAACGTTCCATTTACCCTAACCTCATTCTCCGCCGATTTTTTTGTAACCCCTAACCCCTCTAAATTTCCCACGTGGTATATGGAAAGCCCTCAACTTTGTTTTCCAACCTCGTACTCACAATAATTATTCAAACATTTTTTACCACAAACTATTTTTTTCTTAAAATATGCTGAAAATGATTTTTTTTTTCATTCAAACAAAATTCATCAACATAAACAGTAATTCTGTGATAAGTCGAATAAAATCGTTGTTCTTAATAATTAGAAAATCAATTCAGATAATTTTTTCAATGAAAATGAAATAAGTTTTTTGAACTTTCGTATCCATATTTAGATTTCTAGCCCATAGTGCTGCGGTGTATCGCAATGTGATGCAATGGGATTTTACTTCTGGGGAGGGGTGATCCATGTATGGGGGGATATATTATAACGACCTTACGGTACCGTTTTTGGCGCTAGATGTGATTCCGTCGACGTCATCGTGTTAATGGTGCTAAGATCCAATCGATTCAATGATTGGTGAAAAACCCGCCGTAAGTAAGTGAGCTAATTGGAAATTTGAATTTCATTGGCGAAAAGCCCACCATTACGGTGCCGACTTGGGATGCACACAGGCAGCTGGTCGAGATCGAGGCACATTTAGGGAAAGCCCCAGTCTAATGATTTTTGAACAAATTGTATTAAGAAACCTAACAGATGACGTATACCTACATGGGAAAGATTGAACATTCGCGTGCGTATTCAACTACAATTTGCGGCACCTAGTTTGATAATTGTAGTTGAGATCGAATGGTAAAACATTAGCTATAAGATATGTGGGGAAAAAAGTAATATAAGTTAGAGCTTCACACAAATGAAAACCTCTAGCAATTAAAGATGACATTCTGGTCGATTTATTGTTAAACATACAGACAAATAAGTTTTTGAACAGCATTTTAGAAAAAAATGCCATCAATCAGGGAAAATTACATATCTAGCTTATTTTTTTTTTTTTTGCTCCAGACATTTTGTATAACAATTTTCAATTAATTAAAAGGTGTTTTTTGCCTATCTATTCTTAACAATCTCGGAATTAATTTGGACATTTACGTGCAACCTTTGCAAAAGATTTGAGAGCTTGCGATCTCTCACAACAATGAAACGGGGGCAATTGAACACGACATGCTCCGCTTTTTCCTCCAAAACAGCACAACTGGGTCACGCAGGAGATTCTGAGTGTCCGAACTTATGCAGGTACTGCCTATAGCAATCATGTCCTGACAGAAACTGTGTCAGGTGGAAGTTTCTTTTATGCCAATCTGGCACATTTGATACTAGGCGATGAGTCCATCTACCTTTAGTGGAGTTATCACATTCCTGCTGCCAACTTCTGAGCGTTTCCTCTTTACGCGTGTCGCGGACTCCTCTGGTACCTCTTTGTATGAAGCATTGCACATCTTCCTTGATGATGAGCCCGACGGGCGTCATCCCGGCTAAGATGCACACGGACTATGTAAATACCGTTCGGTTTGCACTTGCTACTCTTAAGCACATGATCCTATTATACGTGCTTTCCACCCGCTTTAGGTTTCTGCACGTTCTAAGCGCCTTTGACCAGATTGGACCTCCATACCTCAGTATGAATAGTACCACGCTTGCCAGGAGCTTGCGTTTGCTGGCAATTACAGCAAAGCTGTTAGACATCACTCTCGAGAGCGCCGCTTTAGCCGTAGATGCTTTTTTACAGGCACATTCAACGTGGCTAGCGAAGCTGAGTTTGTTATCGATCATCACCCCAAGATGCCTTAGGAATCGCTTATACTTTGTGGTACAATGACCTACCGAGATAAGCGCCCGTTGCTCGGACTTGCGGTTATTGATCACCACCACCTCAGTCTAGTTTCCTAGACTTCATCCATTCCTCAACTATGGAGATAGAGTGCACTGCTATCAACCTCAGCTGTCTGAACGAACGTCTCCATGGCAGATTTACCTATCATGAACCCAAAGGCGCCCGCACCTTCCGTGTACGGTACTCTAATCGTATCTAGTAGACAGATAGGTTTATACGCCGACAGGTCACCTAGTAGTTTCTCCGCCTTTGGTAGTAGCATCAATTTCTGTAGCTTCTCTATATCTGGTAAGATTCCTTCATCTATGCAGCGTTGCATCGTGGTTCTGAACATGTTCAGATCCACATTCACTGCCGCAACATTCGGGATGCCATCGGTTCCCGTTTCCTTATTTTTACGACTTTCGTCATCCTCGCCACTTATTTTCCTTCATCTGCCGCATCGGCGCTGGAGACCATGGGCTTGTGGAATGATGCGAGTACATCGATTATCGATCGCAGCAACTCGGGCACTTTGGGGCGCTATGGCACCTTTGGTCTTAGTCTGGGAGGGAGGCACAGATACTACACACGAAATATAGAACAACGTTTGTTTGAACTGCAAGATAACTTCAGCTTGCCAACAACAATCAAGGCAGACTTGGGGAAAATCGCTAGTTTTCTTTTGTTGTGTACTTTCGATCTTTCCTGACAAACATGGAAAAAGGGCCACAGTTTGCTATGCACTAAATATTCATTTTCATTGGAAAAAGTAAAACAATGCGTTATTTCTATGTTTTATATTCAATCAAATTGAAAGTTGCTCACGTGACATTGCTTGCATTGTGTGCATAAATAATAGAAGCATTAACCTAAGAATGCTAATGTCGCTGCTGTTCGTGTGACCAACATCTAGTTTGCTGCGATGTGACAGCGTGAGTACCGGACTTCAAAGTGTCAAAGGCCAAAACAAAACATTCTCTGTTGCGTGGGATCGATCAATCAATTGAAAATAACAATTAATGGTAATAATTCGTTAAATCAATTTTGTGTCAACAGCGCCACTAGCGTTCTACTACTAATATTTCTATTGCATAAATTGATTTTCATTCGATTTGTGTCACTTTTGATGAAATGCGAAAATGTGTTTTAATCAGTTACGCGCTTTTTCCATGTTAGTCCAATGTTTGAGATCTGGGCTCACAGTGACAGTTCGTGACAGCGGAATTCTGGCTCACTATGACGTACATAAATTTTGTATTGGTTTCTCCCTCCCAGGTCTTAGCCATTACCAGTTCTGTAGGCGTCACCCCACGGACTCAAATTAGCTCTCTGGCATAGACTATCAAAGCATGCCCGTTTTCGACTCTTGATTTCTGTTCGCTTACGTGAAGAGGATCTATGCGACGTGTATGCATGGCTTGATCATTACCGATAGCATCAACCATCATCTTTCATCGATAATGGATCCCTGCAGAAACTTGCGTTTTTGGACCATCTCGCTCTATCCGGTCAACCATGTTTTGATGGAGCGACCCGTTATAAAAGCCGAAGAGGAATCGTGTTCGGTCTATTTTTACAACGACAACTCGACACCGTCTACAACCATCATCATCAGCGAACGAGAGTGATCAGTTTACCACCCACTAGAAGTGAATATCGTTATTTTGAATTTTTTTTTTTCTTATCTTTATTAACGAGATTTTTAGCCCTGGGCTAGTTCATCTCGGGACCAACGGCTTTACTTCCCTTCCGAAGGAAGACGTCACTGAAATTTTTAGTGACTATCTCGGGGATGGGATTCGATCCCAGGTCCTCGGCGTGAGAGGCGTGTGTTCTAACCACTACACCAGGTCCGTCCCACCAGGTTGAATTATCAGTGCTAAGTTACGTAGTTTTTAGGTCAAGTTAAATTAAACCAAGTTATTCAAATAAAGTGCATTTGAACTCAATAAACTTACCTGTGTGAATGTGAACCCTAGTGTACCTGTAAGAAAAAGAAACGTTGTACTTACCTGCAGTTGAGAATTGTGTCCCCGTCGTGCGGTGTGGTGTACAGAAAATTAGCACAGAATCGCGATTCAAGCTGAGTTAATCGTACAATTTCCATTTTGAGGGCTAACTTTGCCTCTCTGAATGCTGCGCTGCGTTCTTCTCTTTGTGCTTCTGTGCGTGCGCGTTGTATTCTTCGTCTAGCCCGAAGGCAGATTGCTCGAAGATTTGCAATTGATTCGCACCATCAGTACACCGGCGGCCTGTTCACTCTAGGTGGGGCCTTTCTCGCCATTGAAGCATCACAAGCTCGTGATAGCTCTTCTCCGTTCAGGTCCAGAGTGTTCCGTTCGCGCCTCAGGGCTTCAGTGAATACTTCGCCGTCGAAGCGCGCTGTTTTCCAACCTCGGGCTTGGGTCGAGTTACATCGCACTGCTCTCCGCCCACCTGATTGATGATCGCTATGAGTATAACCGTCATCAATGCGCTTGGTAAGTATATGGTACGAACTACGCGTTCATGGTAAGTATATGGTTAGAACTACAGAGCATCACGTCGATAATAGATTCTGCACCATTTCTGCGAAAGGTACTCACTGTACCTACATTTGCTTGCTCTACATTTAATGCGACTAAGGAGTCCAACAATAGTTGTCCTCTTTGGTTAGTGCAGCGGCTACCCCCCTTGCTTCATTCCATCTAACGTCACAAATAGGAGAACACTTCGTCTATCATCCTAACATTCGATTTTGAAACACCCAGCGTTGCACACATCAGCCTAGTTAGTTTTTCCGGAAAACCATGATCTGGCATTATCTGCCACAACTCAGATCTTGTCACTGAATCATACGCTGCCATGAAATTAATAAACAGATGATGAGCCTACAAGTTATATTTTCGGTTGCGTGAGTTTTGCTGGACAGTGATTTTGGTGATTTATTATGGTTGTAAATTATGTTTGTGTGTGTGTTGAGGGTGTTAGTGGCAAAATTGAAGGTGATTGGCAGCTGCCCTGCCGACGATGTAGTATCAATTGGTGAGCTCGTTTCAGGCTTATTTTTCAAATGTCAAATTGGATTGTCCGACATTTCCCCGAATGCAATTTCCTCGAATGACGTTTTCCCGAATAAACTATTTCACCGAAAAATGTTTTCCCGAATGTACCATTTCCCCGAAATCATTATATAACTGACACACTGAAATCTATTCATGATCCTGCTGCCAAAAAGTATTTTACGTGCTGGCTAATGCAAGATTAGATAAAAATTGAATAATTTGTTATAAAACCCATGTGTTTTAAGTAACAGATGTTCAATATAATGTGCCACGTGCATTTGACTCAAAACAACTCAGATTTTTTTGTGATAGCCTAGTGAAAATAGCGTGCGCATGATCGGCACTTTCATTGGAAGCGGTATTTTTTGAATATAGATATTTGGCTTATGGACATTTGACCGAATGAAGATTGGGCTTAGCTTTGTTTTCTTCGCCTTCGCTTAACATGTAAACCACGTTTACTCATGTAGTTAAACTAGGTTTAAGGCCTAAACGATGGTGAAGAAACCGCTTATTAGAATAATAGGCTGTTCTTTATATCTTTACCGTTCCAATATTTTGTGGCACTAAAATGATAATATTTCAATTTGAATTTGCCTTTTTTTAATAATAGGCTATTCTTTAGCATTGTTTCCAATTATTACTCAAAGAAGCCTTATTCAGCCAAACGTCCTCATGACATATGTCCACTAGGTTAAACGTAAGTTCATTATACTTAGTGACTGAAGCTACAGTGAGTCCATTGATCCGTTGAATTTATTATATTTTGTACTAAATCTTTGTACTTAAATCTCGAGTCTTTTTTTCTAGAGACTTTTGAAAGCCGAATGATTCTTTAATTATTTTCTGACAATCAATATTAGTCTTTTTTATGTTTTGGATGGACACAATTTTGCCGAACATTATTTTTTCCGAAATGTTCCTAAATGGCCCATCTGGTTGAGAACGTCAAATACAGTGAACATGTTAGTAATGAATAATGGAAATGCTGGAAAAAATGCCTCTTTGAAAAAAAAAAAAAACAAAAAAAAGTGTAGATCGAAAGCATTGAAAATGTTGGGTCAAAATATTAGAATCTGTAGTGTTCGTTCTTACAATTACATTTAAAGTAATAGCATATCATCACCAGAAAAAAATCTTTGTGAAGTTTCAGAAGCTCTGTTAGATTATTGACATATTTACACTCTTCGAAAATATCACGTAAAATTAAATTCATTAGGATGCACATAAAAGAAGCGAGCCAATTGACGCTATTTTATGTCCGTTCTTAAAATTACATGACACAGAAAAACCAAAAAAAAAAAGATACACGCCGTGACTTAAAAGTAAGATTTAAGACTTACTTTTACATCATGACGTGTAATCCCTCAAGCTAGAAGCTTTTTTCGTATCACATTTCTAAATAGTGTACTATAATGTACAAATAGAGAAAAGAAAAACTTACCAATCAATTACCAGTAATAAGATTCCAGCCTCCCGATAACATCCGCTACAAGCTATCGAGTTGTACCGTCAAAACTGCACTGATATTTTTGCGAACAGATCTTTAAATACACTTAAATTTCTATTTGATTCAAGATGGAACTGCATGGGATCCTTACAAGATCTGGTGGTTATTATGCACAAAATATGTTTTTTATATAAACCGTCTTCGGCAATAACACTGCACTTTTATTCCGTTGGTAATTTGTTTTGGTCTTGCATCCAAATGCTTCACTATAATACATTTTAAAAACCAACACTACAGGGCAACATGGGATGAAGCCTTTACTGCCATACAAAGCGATTTGCATCTTTCATTCTTATTTTCAATCTTCTCAATTTAATCACTAACGTTTTCACTAACCATTCGCGCACCGGTAGCAAAAAACAGCACAACAATCACCACAAATGTGTTTTTGCACAAGTTTCACAAGTTATCACGAATAATGATGACTTTTCGTTAAATTACTTCTGCTTAAAAAATGATACACCCGCGAGAACGTCTTACCGCGGTCATGTTCGAAAACAAACTTGACGGTTCGCATGATGCTATCAACAAAGTTGATAATCATGTAAATTCACGTTCTGATATATCCAATGTTAAGTGTTACGACAAACTTTCATGGCTTAAAATAGTTGAATTTAGTACCCTCACATTTTTTTTTTTATGATAATGTAAAACTAAGTTATAAGACACTAACATTTTCTAATACATCAATTAAAACGTAAAATTTAGTTTAAAATAACTTTAAGTTTAAGTCACGTGATATTAAATTGCAATAAGGTTTACGTCATCTGTAAATCTCATTATTTTTAAGAGTGTATCTATAAAGAACAGCCTTCTAATGAAAGAAAGGCAAATTTCTGATGAAATCAGTATCAGTTGCAACTAACAATACTTATACCGCAAAGCATCAAAGAACTGTTTACGATGATAAGAAGGCGAGACTATCTTTAAAAGGTTGTAGGACATTTCGCAGAAAGTAAAACCCCAGAATGACATTCCCCAGAATGACGTTCCCCAGAAACTCATTCCCCAGAATGGGACGTTTCCCAGAAATCCATTCTCCAGAATGGGACATTCCCCAAAAAAGTTTCTTTTACGTTGTAAAGAGTAAAAAAAGTTTGTTTTTTTTTTTATCGATAAAAAATGTACCTACTGAATTGATTCGAATTCCCAGAAGCTTCGAATTCCGGGCACAGACATCAAATCAGCCAAAATATTATTTTGTCAAAACTATTATTATGGATCACAAGCGAATAAAATCGAAGCAATCGAAAACGAATGCAATTTCCTCGAATGACGTATTTCCGAATGAACCACTTCCCCGAAAACTGTTTTCCGAATGTACCATATCCCAGAAAAAAATCGTAATGTAAGCTACATGCTGAAAGCTATTCATAATCCTGCTGCCAAAAGGTTTTCAACGTGCTATGATGTGAGATTAGATGGAAATTTGTTACATTTGTTATAAAATCCATGTGTTTGAAGTAATTGATGTTCAAAATGATGTGCCGCGTGCGTTAAACTCAAAACAATTTAAAAATCGTTCGCCTGACATGAAAAAACTAGCTTATGATAGGCAGTTTCAATGTAAGCGATAAGTTTGGCCTATGGCTGTTTGGCTTATGGACATTTGGGCGAATGGACGTTTGGCTCTTAAAATAATGGGCCATTCTTTAAATTCATACTGTTGCAATAATAATTTGCACTTAGCTGATAATATTTCATTTTAAATTTTACCTTCTTTCAATGATAGGCTGTTCTTCCAAATTTGTTCCGCAATATTTCGCAAATATACATTATTCGGCCAGACCTTCTAATGTCGTTTATCCAAACGTAGTCAAATGATTATTCTTTCATAATACTTAGCGTGACATGAAGGACTGTAAATACATTACACACATTGAGCTTTAGTACGATAGTCTAATGATAGAATCTATTGTAACATGCCCTACATAATTAAACATCGAGTTTCCCTTCTAGATACTTTTCAAAAGACTCAACACCATGCTTTTTTTTAATTTTCTTACAATCAATACCTATATTCATCATAAATATTTTTCTATGTCTTCATTAGTGAAAAATTTTCCGAAAATGATCCTAAACTAACAGTTGAAAACATCAAATAAAAAAAAACATGTTAATAATAAATACCCAAAATGCTAATAATTACTACTTAAATAATGCATATTCATTGTAAAACTTTTATCAAAAGTAGATCGAAAGCTGTTGAAAATGTTGGATCAAACCATTAGAGTCTGTAATATTTGCGTTTACAATAAAAAAAATAAAGGCATAGCATATATTTTCGGGTTAAAGTTTCAGTGGCTCTTCATAGATAAATATATCGATTAGCTATGAAGAACAGCCTTCTAGTAAAAGAAAGAAAAATCCTGTTGCTGTTAGTAGCAGCTCTAAACATAACAATGTTGACATATAAAAATTTCAAAGAACTGCCTACTATTGAAATTCCCCGATTAAAAATTGTCAACCATTTTGAGGTTAGGGGCAGCCCCCACCCCCCTGCCCACCTACCCTGTTTCTACGCCAATGCCTATCATAGTCAGTTGTTCTGGATTTGGAGGATTTAAGCAGGGGATCTTGAACTCCATCCTTCTAAATCGCAAGGCAATGAGACTGTCGCGTTTTACCGGAAACTTTTAAAGATCGCGAACCTCTTCTCAAGCATCTTGCCAAAAGTGAAGTCATGGTACCAAACATTGCTACATGGATGTTAAATGCTTGCGGATGATTTTCTCACGCTAAGGACGTCTGTCATGTGACGGAAGAGTCCAAAAAAATGTGTATGCGCAAATTGCGGGATAACCGTAAGTCTAACTTTAGGGCATGCCCTTCTCGCAAACGAATCGTTGAGGCTCGTACCAGGTAGATGAACAGCAAGGCTTTTCGTAGCTGGAATTCTCCAGCAGTTCTCATTTTTTAGTTAAAGATCGCGTGCTTTTTTTTCTTTTATTATTGCATTTTTAGCTCTGGGCTGGCCGTTTTTATGTCGGATCAACAGTTAAAAATCATCATTTATAATCACTGAATCGAATTTACTTCACATTTTGGTATGGTGAAGACTAGAATGCGCAAAAATTGGTCGACATAAAAATCGTATCTTTTAGTCTAAATTCATCATACATATATCTTCTTATTTACTTTTGATAGCTTAATTCATATATTCAAAGGAAAAAATGTCCGTTTCTTATTTCGGTTTGTCAAATCCAGACTGTTATGCCTTCAGGTTACGGGACCCAGATAGCCGTGGCGGTAAACGCGCAGCTATTCAGCATGAGTAAAGGAAATTTTCTCGATTCCCAGGGCATAGAGTATCTTCGTACGAATGCAAAAATGGTCAACCGGCATAAAAAGCTCTCAGTTAATAACTATGGAAGTACTCATAAGAACACTAAACTGAGAAGCAGACTTTATCCCAGTTGGGACGTAACGCCAGAGAGAAGAAGATGCCTTCAGGTTAACCCCTTCAATAAAATTGTGCACAGTGGTTTTATCGACCTTATTCGCCGCCGAACGTCAGTTTGATTTGAACTGTTGCACGTTTTCCATGGATATATTAGTTATTTTGAAATTATTTCTGACCAAGGACCAATACCGTTCGATAGGGCAGAGTTCTGGGTTTTTGGGAGGGTTGTGGTCTTAGGGTACCAAAACCATGTTGTGCGTATCGCACCATTCGATTGCTTTTTTCTCATAGTGACAGCTCACCAAGTCTGGCCAGGACAGCACAGGTCTATTATGTTGCTTCAGGAACGGTAGCAGCCGCTTTTCAAGGAACTCCTAGACGCAGATCTTTTAATTAATGGTTCCCGTAATGATGAAAATGTCACTTTTTAGACCACACGTGCATATGACATGCCGGACGAGGTATTATTTCAGGTGTTTTGATAGTTTGATGGTTTTGAAAATTTTGGCCATCTTCCATTTTTGAGACATGAAACTCCTGCCCATGAATCTGCTTGAAATCAGCCTTCACATAAGTTTAAGTGCGAGAATGCCGGATTCTCTTACTGCGTGAGCAAAATTTTGCCATGCTGCTCCTTAGTCGACATTTTGAAAACTGGAGAGCAAAAGGTGAAAACTTATCATAGCAAACATTGTACATACACTCAACTTTTAAATGTAGCATTTCAGGTTATTTTCAATAGAAACACATCAATTTGAAGTTGACCAATTTTTGCGCGTTCCAGTCTTTAATGCCCCTTACTTCAACAATGGAGTTAGTTAAAGTTTCAAGAGCATTGCGAGTCGATTTTCACGAGTCAGTTTGAAGCGTTGAAAAGGCAAATAGGCAGCCATGAAAGTACCGTGGTGAATCAAAATCCGGACAGTACCAATATCCGGACACTCCCATGAGATTCATTATTTGAAGGTTATAATGAAAGCTTATAACTTTGGTTTTTATTTTTTAAGTTTAACTTTAACATTTCTGATCATTTGAGTATCATTTGTAATCTAGTTACCATCGCCAAAAAAAAATATTAAAAAATGAAACAAATGCGATGTTCCAGTTAGATGTCACGTCTTCGTTGTGCAAGTGCTTCCAGACAAAAAGCCGACGCACACACGAGCAAAGTTTGATTTACGATAATGTGCTTGTAGTATATATTTTATTATGTGTTTGGCACAAAATTGTGAACGGTATAATATTTACTCAGTTTGATAATACTATTGTCATGGAATATGCAGAAAATATATATTTAATTGTGTTTAAAGTGACTGTCCGGATTTACAGACAAGTGATTTCAAATCCGGACATAACAGAAAAGCCGTATGTTTTACTTGTTTGTGTTAATATTTGGAAAATTAAACCTACCAGACGTGTAAATGTGTATACAAAGAACTCCAAAGATTGCTGCTAAAACATTATAAGTGACCAGAATATTGCTCAATGCCGGAAAACTGTCGAATATGCTGTTCGAGCAAAAGGTGCTTCAGTTCAGGTGAATAAGTGACAACTATTATGTACGCGCAACTCTTGAGAACACTGTATGGCACAAACATGCGTCAAATGTGATGTATAATTAAGTTTTTATGCAATGCGCATAGATTTTTAACATATATCTGACCATGAAATACGGTTGTCCGGATTTTGAACCAAGAGTGTCCGGATTTGAAGACAACATTTGCTCAAGGTGTCCGGATTTAAAGACAATATATGCTACGTTAATTTAACGAATTTCGAATTAAAACGTAACTTTTTTCAGTAATGTTCAACACTACAATGAAACTATTGTATGAAATGACGTGTTGTGTGACAGTATTATGATTAAATGTAAATGAAACAAATTCAAACCAGGGTTTGAAGTTTTGTATTGCCTTAAGTGTCCGGGTATTGATACATCACGGTATATTTACCAAGTTGTGTTTCCACAGAAACACTCAAAGTTTCAAAAACTTTGGGTTCAAATGGCGAAAATAGTTGATATTGTATACGCCTATGAATGGTGATAGCAACCCACATGCCCCATCAAGTCGTTCAATACGATAAACAAAAAAGTTTAGTTTGGATCTAGGTTTCAAATAAGTTTCAGTAAAAACTGTTCTCAATATTGTTCTTGTACGACAGACAACGTGGCCTAATTTTAACATGGTCCTGTTCCATCAATAATCATGTTCGTTTTTGTAGAACCTAATATACATTTCCTCGTGGGATTCCGCTTACTTTATTCCCCACAAGGCCTGTGTCAATCTCCCAAATGTGCGCATGAGCGTTTGAAGGTTTCTATTGACGTCAGGGAGGTACCTACTGTTTCACCGGTTGCTCCCAACTGGTGCACAGACTTAATAAATTCAAATACTCCCCCAATTCTATCATTATATAACGATTTACCCTATGTCTACACCTCGTCATGAGCATTAATAATTCGAAAATTGATCGATTGGCCTCTCACGTACCCTATATTAGACTCCACCGTACATTACAAGGTCTTTTTCCGCTCACCACACACATTGAACAATCACTCTGCTCTACTCTGACATGCTCTTGGGTTTTCCTATGGCCGGCCGGAGGAACGAAAAGTATTGATCAATTTGCGTCATGAAAACGTTTTACCTCCAATGTTGCAAAAGGAGGAAAGGTCTTCCTCCTTCAAAGGCTAAAGATCAACGTGTTTAACCAATTCACCGTTAATTTAACTCATTGCAAAACTTAATTGCAGCCCTCGAGCGTGACGTTCGAACCACGCACCATACTATCGATCGGTTACTAAGCCAATTTGAGGTGCCCAAAAAGGGGGGGTTCCAAGTGACGCATTTACGTGAAAATCCACAATCGCCGCACATGTTTGGTAAAAGTAGTGCATTAAATAGCAACCCCCTGCCGGAGCAGCCAAGAGCCAAAGACGTCAGTGCGGACCTCTCTCAAGGCACTTTTCATGGCTCTAGGCGTAAGCAAGTTTCCGTTGCATCTATTATGAACCGGGCATATATGTGTGTGGGTACCAATGTACGTATGAATGTACGTACAAACTGACGTCAATATACTGGATCATCACTCGAGGTTGCATGCGCTTGGCCCAAAATACTCAAAATGAGTCGATGCGCCTTGAAGGTAAGCAAAATGGGTAAACCAGCGCGCGGAGAAGGGGTACCAAATGCGATAATTGAACACAGGTGAGCGGAGGATCGTTGGCCGATATGCCTATCTATTGCTGGGTCATTCGAACTAGCCATGCTTGGAGAGTTATTTGCTTTGGGGTAAACTAGCAGTTTGTTTTTGGCGCGTTGCGAAACATATGTAAGTGTCGGTATAGCATCGATAATCCCTGAATCAGGAACGCTTTTTGTAGCGCCTAGTGCTCATGGAAATCTGCAGTATATAGCGAAGTATGCACTTCAACAGAAAAAATCGCCTATCTCGATGCGTGGGAAATTTATTGCAAGAAATGCTCAAGAAAAGCTTTTTTCTTTGATTGCAGTACGCAGTTGAAAAGAAATGTCAATTTAAATGGAGCTCACTGTAGGAAATTTCTTGACTATTTCTTGTGCAGAAATTTTTACTTTTCTTGAGCGGACCAGCATACCTAGCTTATGTA
Organism: Aedes aegypti; assembly: GCF_002204515.2. Lineage (NCBI taxonomy): Eukaryota > Metazoa > Arthropoda > Insecta > Diptera > Culicidae > Aedes > Aedes aegypti. The sequence continues at coordinate 305,114,694 of NC_035108.1, forward strand.
GTTTCAGTTTATTTATTTCGACATGGTGACATCTCGAATACGCTTTTCGTTAGCTTGAACCTCATCACAACTTTGGAGACAAGGATAGTTCAAAATATTAATTTCACATCAATCATTTGGTTCTTCTTCGAAGTCGGATTATTAGTGTCCTCCCAAAATTTGAGCTCATTTGGATAAAAATTGAGACTGCTCAAAGCCTTTAAGAAATACTATGAGAAAAGCAAGTAATTCATTCAAACGGCTATAGTGTTATGCCCTTCACAATTTGAACTACGCTAACACTGTTAGTCTAATTTATCAACTACAACTTTGTCGAAGACCCTTTTCAAATCGAACGTCTCAGTAATTAGGTATTGATTTCCATAGGAATTGAAAATGTTTGGCTATAGAAATTAAACTGTTATGTAGGTATCGTGCATCGTAGTCTGTACTGTGCGCACACAAATTCTCTCTGCTATCGGAAGTTTTTAAAACTACCTTAATCAATAAAACAGTACTTTTCTGTGCTACAAAAACTGTACTTTTAATAACACTTAAGCTTCAATTTACGAAGTCTTTTTCTAGACAACGAAATTGGAAATTGTGTATTGGAATTAGGAGTTACACGGAAAAACCTTGATTTGTTTTCAACTTATGCTCTGTAGCTTACTGCACACGCGTTTAGTTTAAGAATTATTATAACATGTTATCCAGCTTTTTACGCTCGCCATAAAACAATATGCTATAAAATATTGTTGACAAATACTAACTACCACCGCTGAACTGAAACTTAGAAATATATCCTCAGCATGCCTTGACAAACCGTTAAATTTTGTTGTTTATTTTTTTCTGACAATCAAATGAAAATTTCGTTTGGATAATCTTAATTCGTTATTGTTATATTTAATAATAAAGAACTCTTTATTTTATTTTAGGCTTAAATCAGTTGGTTCACCGCCCCTCCCAACAACTTGAAGGAGAAAAAATTAAAACACCCGGATTAGCTTTTTGAATTTCGCAAGACCAAGGCTAACAAATTGACAAATCAAATGGATCAAACATATCCTCACTAAATCATAGTCTCACAGAATAATGTTAGAAGTTTTGTCAGATTTACACAATCCAAAAAGAAATTCACGCAGTATGTCGCAGCATGGTTTTCAAATATTTCTGGGTGGCATTTTGATAGAATCTTGGATAACACCTTTACAGAATCTGTGACAAGATTATAAGTTAGAATTTTGGAGAAGGTTCTGATGAAACTCGTAGCAAGGGTATTACAGATTCCACAAAATTCGGAACTTTATTTCAACAAGTTATATGGCGAGATCCTAGGATTATTGCAAAATCCTGGACATCATTCTCACAGACTGTATGGCAAGAATTTTCTTAAAATCCAGAGCTAGAGTTTGCGCAATATTGAGCACGGTTTTAACTCTGGGTAATATTATCACAAAATCTTGGGAGATGTTTTCACAAAATTTTGCGTAAATTGCACAGCAGCAGAGATCTCATTTTTCACCAAAATTTCATTCAATTTTCAAGACAACAATCCTTTGACTGGTTTTCATTTAATTTCCGGAAGTGTTGTACAGTACTAGATTGTATCAATGATTTAGCCTGCAGCTCTAGATGAAGCCCAAAAAAGGGAATGATTATTAAGCGATTGAAGAATTGTCTATGCAAATCGGAAGTTTAGATTTTAGTTTGAGTGACAGAAAAGCAATGAAAATTATTTCAGTGAAAAATGGGTTACTAAGGATTTATTTTCGAGTTTCAGTTCAGTGATGGTGGTCAGATTCTGTCAAATATTTTATAGCATGGCTAGCGTAAAAAGCTGGATTGAGAAGCTTGAAAAATAAATTAAACTATTTATCATCTGTCCAATATATATAAAAACGCGATCAACGTCATACTTATTCTTATGGAGAATGGACACGATAAGGTTTTTTGCATGGTGTTATCATGCATAATTAAGCGTGACATGATTTGTGCATGACCCCCAAAAGTTCTGGATCGTGAGAAGAATTATTGAAAATATCTATGGTGAAAATCCTGTGAAACTAACTTATAAAAACAAATGGAATTATCCTCTATAGCATTTCTGAAAGAATCATGGATTGGTATCTTCGAAATATCTATGGGCAGCTCTGTATATGTTCTGGGACAAATTAACGTGATCATTCGTGGAAGAAAGTTTCTAGAAAATCCATACAAAATTATTATAAGATGAACGAATTATCATCGGATGAAGTAATGGACTTAACCACGAGTATGATAGTGCTAGCGATTTCTGAACGTGCGATCACTCTTGAGTCTTGATATAACCAATCAAAATATTGAGCAGTTTCTATAGATCTCCCACAGCACACTCTCTAGAAGTTTTCGGCTGATTCAGAATTGCTGTAGAAATTGGAAGAAGTACTAATTTAATTCCAGAATTGTTCGCAGAATTGCTGAAAAAATTCCATCAAAATATTTGGAGTTTCTGCGCGATGAAACATTTTTCAAGCATCTTAAGTTTTTCTTGAAAACTTTTGCGATTATCCGGATTACTACGGTGCAAAAAAAAACTACACAAAATTCACAGTATTTTTGCTATTCATCTATTTGTTATCTAGAAAAAAATGAGGAAATTAGAAGACCCAGCGAGGGTTGTGAAAATAGTTTGGTCTTTTTTGTCAGTTTTTTTTTATTGATTTAAAAAGGATATAAACATAAAGGATATTAATATTTTTTTAATAAGTATGATAACAAAAGTTGATCCAATGAAAAATTCTAAAGACAAAGTGGTGGTAAATTTAATTTTAGAGACTTTGTCTCTATTTTATTGTAAGTCACTAAAAATTCTCAATTTTAAACGGATGGTCTCTAAAGTAACTGTTTTAACCAAAATGGTCTCTAATGTCTCTTAAGACTTGAGAGACATTAACAGGTTCAATAGACTCTTAGTCTCAGAATTCCAGAGGAAAAGCTTTAGGAATTATTATAGTGATTTTATTTAAAACTAGTGGTCCCGGCCTAGGACAGGACGTGACAGCTCAACCGTTGTTTTTCAGTCGATAACGTTGACGATGCAACAGCCAGTGCTACCAGTATCATTTTTAAGCAAATCTTGTGAACAAATTGAAGTACCATAATTTGGTTGTTTCTTGTACGCTTCATTCATTTAGTGCAATAGCTAGCTAGCTAGAATGCTGGCTTTTTCGAAAATCAGGTTAATACTCAAAACCGACGATGTTTTTTAAAGAAAGTGAACACAATTTCCATTATAGTGCTCTTAATTAGTTTTTTTTTTTCAATAGTATAAGAGCACATGCAGCCCATGGTTAACTTAACATCGAATGTAAATCGATTTGTGACAAAAAAAAATTTCATGAAAAATTTCAAAACTTTCGAATAAAACTCTAATTTATTAACTAGCCAGGCTAGCAACAAAGTGCCATGTTGCAATTAAACTCAACGATGTGAAAGTAGGCCTTTGCCAAAACGACCAATCAGAAGGATTTTTTTTGTCTGGCAAATTGGTTTCGTTTTTGTACTTTGACCTGACACGTCTTGTCTTAGGTCCAGGCAAACTTTGCCTTGTCATCAAGTAGGCTGTTGAAAAACGTACTGAAACGTCCCACACTGGGGCAGATTGCTGTTTTCGACGGCCAAAACCTCTAGTACTCTGGATATGCACCCTAGAGGTTTGGTGTCTTCGACAAAGTATTTTGGAATAACTTGTACTACATTTTGACACATTCAGATTTGATCTAGATAAGTGAAAACTGATCTAGATCAGTTTTATCTTTCGACAGGAGCGTCCTAGCAAAAAACTTTCTTCTGCAAAGTTGTTCATTGAGGCATTTTTGACATTTCTTCGGAAAACACTTACACTCTATCACTGACGTGGATAACGATACATGACAATTAAGTAAAAACTGTCAAAAAATCGATTTTGACCATTTTTTCATACAAAAAAATGGTTAAAATATATTTTATCATCAAGTATTAGAAGCTTAACTATAAAAAAAGTAAATTTACATCATTTACTAGCAAAATTTTCAGATTTTATTATATTTTTAGTAAAAACAGTCTAAAAATAGCGTTTTACAAAATCCAGGATAACTCATATGCGGCAGATGGCGGCAGCTAATTTTTTGCATACGACGAGTCAACAACATAAGTTTCATTGTCGCGAAGAAAGAAAAGTGGGGCCACGTGGGGCTTTTTTTGTTGTAGTGGTTTGAAAATTTGATGAAAATATATTAATAAATGCTTAATTTTGAGAAATTTTTCATGAACTTATATTTTTCAAATGTATATCTGAAACATATTGCATGTTGACGAAGTGTTTTGAAGATGTCATCTCTAAACTGGTGTTCCAATAAACATTTAAACGGAATTCAAGATAATTTGTCCCATATGTGTATCTACCTATCTATCTATGCTTCGATTTTTATTAGAGTAATAGTATTGTGTTTAAGCCATATTATACGATTCCAGTTTAGAGATGACATCTTCAAAACACTTCGTCAACATGTAATACGTTTCAGAAATACATTTGAAAAATATAAATTCATGAAAAATTTCTCAAAATTAAGCATTTTTTAACATATTTTAATCAAATTTTAAAACCACCACAACAAAAAAGCCCCACGTGACCCCACTTTTCTTTCTTCGCGACAATGAAACTTATATTCTTGACTCGTCGTATACAAAAAATTAGCTGCCGTCATCTGCCGCTTCATGAGTTATCCTGGATTTTGTGAAACACTACTTTTAGACTGTTTTTACTAAAAATATAATTAAATCTGAAAATTTAGCTAGTAAATGATGTAAATTTACTTTGTTATAGTTGAACTTTTATTACTTGATGAAAAAATATTTTTTTACATATTTTTTGAATGAAAAATGGTCAAAATCGATTTTTTGACAGTTTTTACTTAATTGTTATGTATCGTAATCCACGTCAGTGATAGAGTGTAGTGTCTTCCGAAGAAATGTCAAAAATGCCTCAATGAACAACTTTGCAGAAGAAAGTTTTTTGCTAGGACGCACCTGTCAAAAGATAAAACTGATCTAGATCAGTTTTCACTTATCTAGATCAAATCTGAATGTGTCAAAATGTAGTACAAGTTATTCCAAAATAGTTTGTCGAAGACACCAAACCTCTAGGGTGCATATCCAGAGTACTAGAGGTTTTGGCCGTCGAAAACAGCGATCTGCCCCAGTGTGCGTCCCGTGCAAAATGATAGTTCCGTCACTCCCGTTTTTTAAACTTTCCCGTTTAATATCCTGTGCTCTTTATTTATACGAATACGTTGAAACACGGATCGTAACTATGGTAGAATTTTCAAGCCATTTCATGAGATACAAACACAGAAGGGAAGGGACTAACTGTCCAACAAACCAACCGTTGTTACTAGAGACTGAGTATACCTCTGCATCTACACAGTTGCCATGGAAAGGATATTGGGTTAGCGGGATAAGGTAAAGATCTGGAAGTCACCTATGGTTGGTGACAGAGCGTTAATGATTAACGGATCGTAATGATTGATTAAGTAATGAATGATTACATTCAATTTTATGATGATTAATAATTATGATTATTGATTAAAATTTTTGAAGTCATGATTAATGATTGTGATTGATTATTAAACCAGAGTATGATTAATGATTATGATTATTGATTAAATTACAATTTTAGATGATTAATGATTATGATTAATGATTAAACTCAATACGATTAGTAATTATGATTAATGATTATGATTAACCCTTACATGCCTAATGTCAAATTTGTTCAAAATTTGAATTTCAAAATAATAGTTTTTTTTAATTATCATTTATCGTATTTATATTGAAAACGTTGCACTATACAAATCTCGTCCAACAAGTCGTTGGCGAGTAGTGTGTGATTGTTGAGTTGAAATCGAATTCAGGTTAACTTCTGCGTCCATGAGTCCTCTCGTGGTGTAGGAATAACGCGCCCTATATAGTGAACAGGGAGTCATGAGTTCGATTCTCACTGAGAAAACGTGTAAATTTATCGCAAATTTCACATCATTTTTTCCATTTAATCCATATGTGAAGTAGGGTTGGTGTACCAGTTATGGACATAATGGTTCCCTATTTCGCTATACGGAATAATTAGACTTTCTTCATTTTTTTTTATTCTGTGTGTCAAACTATTCAATATGATATCAAATATATCTTGATGTTGTTGAAACATTCAAAAATATTCAAAATGTGAATAAGCTTTTCATCCTATTTTGTTTGATATACATTTTGTTCAGTACAAATCATCGAATCTTCAGAAGACACTTCAAAACTGTTATTTTGTGCAAGATTTTATTTCCCATGCTTTATAAACCTTGTTGTATTTATATTAAGACTGCATATTATTCAATATTTTTTAAGCTGCTTCAATATTTGATGACATGATGAAGATTTACGTGAAAAAAGCTTTTAAAAAGATGAACTATGCTCTGAGATATACCGTTTTGAATGTTTGCGACTACTTTCCGATACACTCCTTAGTATTCTTTGTAAAGTGTAAAGTGACATGTTAAAACTTAATTAGTTGTTTATTCATACTACAAAATGAAAGTGAAGCACTATATTGGTAGTTCTGAAACCTAGCTTTCCATATATTAAACTTAATAAATATTGCAAACCAAGCCATCAAATTCATTTTCAAGGGAATTATTGAAGTATTAGACATTAGGTTTTTCGTAGGTTTTGTGTAGGTGTATCCAATTTTTTGTATATTCTGAATCTACATTAAAGAACTCAAAATTTCAAAATTGTCCGTGTCCTGAAACTATTTTAATAACGTTTGATATTAGTATGGAAATCACTTTTGCATCACCTCCAGCAAATTTAACTTCAAGCGAGCTGTCATTGTTTAAATTAAAATGTCTTTGAGTCTACGGATTGAAATCTTTTTGATATACTTGATATACTTAGAAAATGTGATCTTTCGAACATACTACGGAACACTGCAAATATGTCATTACTAAACAACCCAATTCTTGGAGAAATATTGAGCGAAATTAGTTTGAACATATGCTAGGAATTTCTTAACGATATCTTCATGGAACACTGGAAAAATATTTTTTCAAACGATGTTTTAAGTTTTAAAGGAATTTCAGCTCTTCCTTGATTTGAATTTAAATTTCAGTAAAAACGGTTTGCGATTAAAAATTTCTTGTTATAAAGTTCAAAAGATTTGATATCAGTTTTATTCCTAATCAAGAGAAAAAATCATCATTATGTAATGTACAACTTGTTTGCTGCATACTTCAAAGCATATAGTGCATACTTTTGGGCATTTAATCATTAGCCTTTTAATGATTAACCATCAATCAATGATTATCAATAAAAGTAATGATTAAATGGCATCTTCCTAAAGCACCGTCCACAAATCACGTAATGTTCGAAGGAGGAAGAGGTAGGCTCATACGGTGCGACTCAAACAAAATTTTGAAAATGTTTATACAAAAAGCATTACGAAGACGGGAAAGCTTTTTTGATCTCGAGAATGCCGAATGTGCCAATTTTCGGATTTTCGTACAAAGTATACAACGATCTTATGAACGGCCAAAAAACTAGTGCTAGGTCGAAATGTTGTGATCTTTCCCTATAAACAGCAATCCTTCATGTAGAATGGTACCATTCACAAGCTTTCAACCGCGTCTTCGGATTCGGATCAAATAAAACTGAGAAAGGGGCCTTCTTTAGCTGAGTGGTTAGAGTCCGCGGCTACAAAGCAAAGCCATGCTGAAGGTATTTGGGTTCGATTCCCGGTCGGTCCAGGATCTTCTCATGAAGGAAATTTCCTTGAGGGGACAAAGAGTATAATCGTACTTCCCCTGGGCATAGTGTATAATCGTACCTGCCACACGATATACGAATGCGAAAATGGTAACTTTGGCAAAGAAAGCTTTCAGCTAATAACTGTGGAAGTGCTCATAAGAACACTAAGCTGAGAAGCCGGCTCTGTCCCAGTGAGGACCGTCTTACACGGAGGAAATATTTAAGGGTCTTTTTTAGTCTTATGATAACGTCCGCGGATACAAAGCAAAGTCATGCTGTACTTGGTTGGATTTGGACGTTCCTAGGGCATAAACTCTCATTGTTAATGCCACAAGATATAAAAAATGCAAAATTTATTTATACATTAGAAGGCAATGTTGTAAAATTTGTGAAATTTTGTTCAGTGATTGATTGATGATTGATTAAATGTTTGACTTGTGATTAAGATTATGATTACTGAATAAAATTTGCAATCTTTATGATTATGATTAGTGATTAATGATTAAAACATAAAATTGCAATGATTATGATTAGTGATTAATGATTAACTCTTAATTTTTTATGATTAATGATTAACATTTTTGATTAATCATAATCATTAATCATTAATCATGATTAAATTTATGATTAATCATTAACGCTCTGGTTGGTGATGCGATCCATGATAAAATCACGCCTAGTCGGATTCGAGATATAATCCGATAATCGCATTGCACGCCGAACAAGTGTTTGTCACTCACACACGCAAGAGCAAGCGACGCAATCAATAGATCCAACACTACTCACGAAACGCGGCGCATTTCTATTTCACTACGCGAACAACGCGCGACATGTTTGCCCCCACAGGAGCAAGCGAAGGATCAAACACAACTCTCAAAGTAGGTAAATACTGCACACACTATGGGACGACTGCAAGACAATCGCATTTCATAGGACACACTCATGATCTCTGAAGCCTTTCATAAGAATCAATAAAGTAAGCTCACTTTTCACATCAATTATTTCCATTCTCATTTTGGAAATTATGCCTATCGTCTATTATGCCTAAAGTCCATTTTGCCTAACATCCATTATGGCAAACGTCCATTATGCCTATCGTATTTATGCCTAACGTCCGAATGCCAAACGTCGTGCACCCGGTAATACCTGCCATAAACTTCAGAATACTCTGGAATATAATCTCACATCCACTAGCGTGATCTACGAACCTTTAAAATCTTTGCATATGCAATGAAGTTTAGACCAAAATGTTGCTTCGATATTGTTGTTGCATTGTTGTGTTGCATTTATGATATTGTTTTGAGTCATCCAAGGACTTCTTGGATTATAGAGCTTAGAATATTACGTATGTAATTAGGTGAATAGAGGACGAATGCAGTACGCGCTATTAATAATCCAATGAAGTATTTTCATCAGATCAAAACACAGTTTCTTAAAAAAAAAAGTTAATAGACATACATACAATCAAGAACTTCCTGAAATATAGTGCTATAGCAGTCTAATAGTATAATTTTCAAAATATTGAAGAGTTTTGAATTTGGTACATGCTCAGAAATGCTTCAAGAATTTAATTGCGAATCTTGATGAAAACAGCGAAAGTAATTAGTCATCAAAGTGCTTCCGGAAAAACAATCCATGCGAACTACAAGATCTACCAGCGTAATAAATGTTTGTTTGATAAGCGGTACACGTCTAGAAGACTCATGCTATTAAAATCTATAAATTAGTGTGTTCAAAAGACTTTTTTATTCAATACCACCTCAGAATATATATCAAGAGTTCTACATCCGTAAGGAGTGACATATTGATAAATAGCCTACATTCAATGGAGTTATTGGAGAATCAATATCATCTATAAGCACAATATTCTGTTTACTTCTATGAGTAGGTCACAAATAAAATTAAAGTCAGTGTACTTATACGAAAGTTCAAGAGATATATGCCATAATTCAAAACGATCAACAAACAGCTTTTTATATATGTAGGTCTCAAGGCCTGTACTTCATGAAGTTCATGTAGCTTCACGAACATCGGTACGAGTCAACGAGTTGCTTATGTAAATAGCTGGGTCTGTATCATTATCAAAATCTATCAATAGACCACTGGATACGCTCATAGATACTGAGACCTACATTCGATGGTATCCATAGAGGACCAAGAACATCCATACAAATCACAGCAATACTCCGTTTAGTTATATGAAGGGTTAAGAGTCTATGCCCTAATTGGAAACCATCAATATACTTTTGCTATACAAATACTTTTGCTTGTAGATCCTTAGCCCTGTATTCCACTGGACTGGAGGACCAAGAACATCGGTATTCAACAATTTTATCCATACGCTATAAATTTTATCCATGCAATTCCCTGTATACATATATTGAAAATAAGGGGTTTGTGCCGTATTGAAGTACATCAAAAGATTGCTTATGACACAGTAGACCAGTAGATTGAAGGTATTTATTTCAGGTAGTTTTTGTATGATCTAGAACTGCTACCATAACAGGAATCTTGATAATGCAAACAGTTCTAAAAAAAAAATTCTAGGGTCCAGTATTGTGAGATATACTTCCACTTAGAAATGATATATTGATCTCCATTTACTGATGTAGAATCATACGCTCACACTCCAAGAAATTGAAGGAAGACCTTAACCTGCACACAGTCTGATTAAGAATAAAAAATATAAATAATATGCTCATAATACTGAAAAACTGATTCTATTCGTATTCTAGTTCGTAAATTGAGATCAAAGTGTACTATTGTTTCTACTATTGATCCTTTTTCGATCCTTGTTTGGAACCGTTCCTTCGATTTTTCTTCGGACCCGTTAGCGAAAGCAAGCGGTGGTAATCTTTCTTGGACACCGTCTTGGGAAAAAAAAACCTCTTAGAAGGTCACGTCTTCATCCCTTTATTCACTTAACATAGTTGCAACCACGAACAAAAGGAAGGGTGAACCTCTGAATTTACAACTTCCTTCTGAAAAAGTGAATTTTAAAACTGTCACTAAACGTGGCAATAATAGAAGAAAGGACGATTTTCCGGAATACGCGCTTTCTTTCAAGGATGAAATGGATAATGTGCCAAAATTGGGGTAATGGTACAAAACATTGCAGCATGGATACTAAATGCATGATTTTCTGAGATTCTTTTCATGCTAAGAACATCTGACCTGTGAAGGAAGATACCAAAACGCTTGTATGCGCAAAATGCGGGAGCAACTATAAGTCTATTTTTTGGGATTGTCCTTCGCCTAGGCGAATCGTCGAGGCTCGTGCCAGGTAGATGAACGGTAATGTTTTTTTATTTCCGGATTTCCCCTGGTAGAGTAAGTATCGAACAATGCTCATTTTTCAGTCAACGATCGTTTGATTAAGAATCATACCCACCAGGAAGATTCTAATCATGCTCATACACGAACTAATTTTATTCCGTTGGGTAGCCGTTCGAATCTTTTAATTTCGAATGGATCTACCCAAGGAAAATCCTGTCGCGATATCGTAGCAGGTATTTGATTTATGCATTGTTCAAAACCACTACTATGACTTAAGCAGTCCAATTTGGTGTAAAATTTACAAATCAAATTGTTATAATTACGTTTTTCTAATGGATTTCTAATTGGAATGCTCATTCTTTGAGTGGTAAAGAGGACGAGCTGCTTAATTTTCTAACAGCTAATAACATAACCTGATAGCCCTACATGTTTTTCCTAACCCTTCTACGATTAATTTGGATTGAAGTGACTCTAGTCATTATTTTAGCCAACTGATTACTCAGGCTGATTTTGATTCTGATCATGTATCTGTTACATTTCAAATATCCCATGAAGCGATTCTCAATCCTATCAGCTGCACTTTCAATTATTCTCAAGCCTATTGGAATATATATGAATCACATATTAACTCTAATCTCGATGTTAACATTTCTTTACAAACAAAACTTGATATTGACAATGCTCTTGAAACTTCAACAAAATCCATTATGGTAACCAGGGGCATTACAATACCAAAATGTAAATGTAAACCAAGAGTAAAATTTGAATCCGTGATTATAGACGATGATCTTAAACTCTTGACCCGTCTTAAAAACCTAAGGAGAAGGAAGTTTCAACGCACTCGCGATCCTGCTATGAAAATTATATGACAGGATCTGCAGAAAGAAATTAAAAATAGATTTTCACAATTAAGAAACAAAAATATTGAAAATAAAATTTCTCAACTGGACCCTAATCCCTTTTGGAAATTATCTGAAGTTTTGAAAAAAACTTCAGAGGCCAATTCCGACATTGAAAGAGGAAAACAAATTATTACTAACTTATTGCGAAAAAGCTCAAAAACTTGCTATGCAGTTTGAAAGTGCGCACTACAGGTATACCTCGATTTAGTGGACATTTTGATTTCAAAATTGTCCATAAAATCGAATTGTACATAAAATCGAAGCAAAATTTTTATTTCACTTTTTGCTTTCTATTCAATTAAAACTTCATTAGAATGTATCATTATCGCTGAAAAACTTATTTTCGATACCAGGGTCAATGTTCCAAGGTTAATTTAGCTAACAAATTCTTGATGAAATCAGTCCGTCAATGAAGTATTACATTCTAATTCAAAATATAAATACCGTCAAACGGGGCTTCTTTTGACATTATTTCCACATTCTTTTACTTTGAGGATTTGTAACTCTTAGAATTATGGATAGATGTTGATAATTTTTGCCTATATTTAAGTTGTATATGTACGTAACAAATGTGCAAAATATGAGGCAAATCCATCAAGAAATAACAAAAATGCTTGAATAGCGAAAAAAGTGTGTCCTTCAAGACAAAAAAGGGGCAACTTTGGACATTTTCACAATTCGCTAATGAAATGATATTTCCTTATAACTTTCAAACGGATTCAATAGATTGTCGTCTACTGTGATGTTATGGAACGTTTTTCATTGATAAACTTAATGTAGAAAATTGCAAAGCTAGTATCAATTACACATAAATAACAAATTTCAACGAAACATGCCATTCACTTTTCTCAGTTTGCAGTATGAAACTTAAATTTTCAACTTCCTCTTAAATGGAACTATCAGTTACGAATGCTCGATTTTCAAGTTGACATAAACGAACGACGTAACTACTAGGTACTGCGATGATAAATGAGTTATGTACAATAACTCTTTTTTTTCTATTCTTACTGTTATATGAACGATATGTTGAAGGATCATATTAATACCGGTAACTAATTTAATACCAGTAAGTTATTTTCATTAAAAACGCAATCTATGAAGTAAAGTTTAGCAAGATCGTAAAGAAATAAGTTTGCTTTTGTAATATGCTTTTAGCTTCTTAGCAGTTTAGAGCTGGCTTAAGAGTAGTTTAATTTAGGCATTTGAAGGATGCAACTGTTCTGTACTACAAATTCATGTAAAATATGACGAAAACTAGTTTTTTAGAGATTATGTTGTGAATTTGGCATTGGTACATATTGAAATATATGTGTTTTATGTCTATTCACTTTTACAAACATTTATTTTATTTACAAACCAAAACATTATAATAAAATAAAAGTCGCAAAAATAAGACCTTCGATAAATTATTTTAATAAAACAACAATTTTAAGCAAACCAAATCACAAGATTTTCATGAAACATGACGATTCGATAGTTTCGTGATGCTCCCAATAAGTTTCCAAGACATGGGTAAAATTCAAACAATGTTTGTATAGCCAATGTTTTTTACCTTGTGAATATTTATTCGGGCTTTTTTGAAATGTTTTCTTGTTTATCCTGTTATTGTTGATGTTGTTTCAAGAAAAAATCATGCCTAGTGGTAGAGCATATATTGGTTAATAAAAGTGGTGAAGACACAAAATAGCTCAGATTAATATTTACGCTGCTACTAAATACAAAAGGTGAGTGCCCAAAGTAGCCCCTGGAATCAAAAGTAGCCCCGTCCGACGGTATTATTCATAAGAATACAATTAAAAAGAACGACATAAACTATTTTTCGCATGTTTTACTTATTTGTTTATTCAAAAGCTCAAGTGCTACCAGGCATTACGGAGCCAAACCCATTTGAAATTTTATTTACAATTCCTTCCACAGCATAAAAAAATAACATTTCTGCGTATCTAAAGGATCAAATTATATGTCTCCAGTGAATTTGGGATTGCTGAATCTGATACCACTCTTAGACGTTTTCCAGCATGTAACAATTTTGAGCTACAGGTCGCCAAAGTTATACAAAATACCCGTTTTATTTATGTTTACATGAAATAAAATTATAACACATAGAAATTTTGCAAGGCTTAATAAAAAAAAATCTGTTTATTGAATTCAAAACCACAACTTTTTTTATAACATGTCACTCCAATAATCAAGGTTTGTCAAATTAACAATGTTATTTTGATATAACAATGCATTTTCTACACGCTTAGAATAACTGCACTGTGTACACACCAATCAAAAAATCGTTATTTTCGATATTCAAAAATGATACAATTATAACATTTGATGTTTGTTAAATTATGTAATTAAATTGTCCCATGTCCTATGTAAACCTTAAGGATCGCGAGACGCGTAGAACGGCAGCTCGGTAAAATTTTAATCAAGGTCCAAAAATTCCAGCAAATTTATTGCCAATGCTATGGTGCCATAAGCGGCATCCTATCGATCGGACATGACAGCCAACAAAACAAGCGTAATGGGACATGGGACAGTATCTACTCCAAATTCACAAAGGTAAAATCAATTTTACAATTTTTAATCCAGGAAAAATATAAATGAAGCTTTTATTGAGGTTTGCGTAAATTTTTCATTTAAAAAAATAAAAATGGTATATTGTTGCTTAATATTATAAGAATATGAGACTGGAAAATAAGATTTGACTTCTATTTAATCCAAAACATAATGAGTTTTCCATATTATCGATTGTTCAATACATTTGTGAAGAATTATTTTCGAAAACTTTTTTTCTACATATACCGTAAAATCGAGTGTAATTGATCAGAAGGGTGAAATTGATCATCGTATCACATGATTTTATTTATTCGTAATGGAGCACAAATATCAATGTAAGCTGCAGTAAATGAACGTTGCTTGTCGTAACTATTGTCGAATTGTGTGTTGTGAAGTTTTTTTGCGTTAAAGAATGTTTATTTCTATGAAAATAACGTAAAATTTCAAAATCATGCACGGTGCAGTATTGACAAACACCTATGAACTTCTATTTATAAGCAAGGATTTGAACATGGTGTAAACCTGAAAGTTTGGGAGGATGCTTGAGATATATCCCCAAACCAGATTTCATCACCAAAATTCGTAACAATTAGCTCATATGGTTGAAATAATTGAATTAATGTTAGATATCATTGAATTCCTTAAGAAATTGCATACATTCAGGCGTTTTCCGCGTAATTCTTGAAATTTAACTATTCGTTATTTTTATAAATATTGCATTGTTAAGAATTTTACAAGCATATTCGGGATTAACAAACATGTCAAACTGAGTGACAACAATTATGATTGTAGAACCAACGGACATGTCGGGTTGAATTCAACCAAAATGTTTGTTAGCCCTGAGAGTATCACCCAATTTTTCGTTGACCGTACAATCTATTTCTCCGCGTGTATAATTTATCAAATTTTTGACCTAATCCACCTAGCATGAAGAATAAGAGTTTACTTTCCATGTAGAATATAATTTAGTAAAAAATGCACATTAAATTTTTGATTAAATCGGTTTCAACAACATGGGTACCGTCTTCATATATTTCAAAAAATATACTAAAAGAGTTTTTCTAACTAAATCAAATATTTTAAAATAGTTAACTCATAACTTTTTTATTTCTGGTAAAGGTTTTCCATTAGAGTATCGTATGTAAGCAAAACTTTTTCTTGTAGCAAAATTTCATATTTTAATCTCGAGATGTTCCAGTACGACCAGTTTACTCAGTGTATTTCAAGTAACAAACGTATAAAATAATAAATAGAATTTATTTTTGAAATTTTCAAATAACTACTAGATAAATCATTATAAAGGTTTCTTCAACAATTTTCGAACGACTTCATTGTGGAATTTTTGTCTTTAAAAAAAACTCCAGGATCTTAGAAAAACTCTTGATGGAACCCTCTGAAAAACCCAACGTAGGGTAACGGTTGTATTTTGGACCCCCTAAGGAAGTGATTTTAGTTTTTTGTTCCAATTAATCAATTGCACAGCGTAACCAAGTCAAAGAACATGCTAAGAAAAACTTGTAGAGAAAAACTTCCTCTACGAGATAAAAATGCCCAAACGGTCCTGTAGGATCCACAAAGCGTCGAAAATAATTGAATCGTGAAGCATTGTTTTTCATTATTTTGGACACACCAATACATTTTGGACCCTCAAAGTATATATTTTGGACCCCCGGCATTTTTTATTGTTTGGCGTCAAAGTCCACGACACTGGTTGTATAATATGCTTACCCGTTGTCTAATCAATCGATTGACAATGGAAAACCAAAGAAACTCTTCGCTCTTAGTTCAGAAATTTGAAAAAAGTTTATGTTTACATTTGAAAAATTTCTGACGGCTTCAATTTCTGTGTGTAACGTGTTGTAACGGTTTCATGGATGAACCGATTGAATTAAATAATTTTCAGATAAAATAAACACATTTTCCATGTACAAACGGTTGGTACAAGTGCGGAATAATCCAATCTTTCTAAATGGCATGCGAATTGAGTTGGTCTTTCGATTCAAACGGCCCAGTGGGTCCAAAATATATAGAGGTCCAAAATATATTGGTTACCCTATGTATCGATTGGAGTGATTGAATCATTGTGCACGAATCATTCATAAAAAATCTTTCCTCATTGTAGTGCTTCAAAACGAGCTTATAGAAATAAAGAAACTACTGCAATAATTTCAGTAGGTTCGTCCAAATAATCCTGAAGAAAGACGCATAAACGTTTGAGTAATTTGTTGATAAATCCTTGCTTGATTTATCAACTTTTCCTTCTTCGAGAAAACTCTGGAGGAGCACTTGGATCAATCTCTGAAAAGTATAAAACCCCCTAATGAGAAATGCGAATTTGTGGGATTTTCGGAACAATCCAAAGAACAAAGGTAACTATTTTATTAATAATTAAAATTCCCACAAATCATCATAAACTTGATTGAAGCAAGTCGTGAATGGCAACATGTTAAAAGTTATCGTTTATCACTACACAGAGGGTGTTCGCTGGTTGGGACAAAATCCAAATTAAAAGCACTCGAAAGCCACTAAAACGGGTTGAGTAAGTCGAACTGAAGGCTCCTCATTTTTAAACTTTTCCCATCTTGTAAAAGCTTTGTTGTATATTTATTGATATTTTTTTTACATTTTTCAACAAAACATGATCCAATCGCTCTATAAGCATAGCTCAAATTCCTCACATTGTTAAAGTTTACATAACGCATGTTTAGAATGAGATAAACATCAAAAAATTAAACATGATATTTTAATGTCCATAAAATCGAGGTAAAATGTACATAAAATCGAAGTACATAAAATCGAGGGTCCATATAATCGAGGGTCCACTAAATCGAGGTATACCTGTATTTTAATTTGGGACTTACTAGTCCAATAGAAAATCAAGTTACTCAGGACTTCAAAAACATTCTTCATCAAGAGAACGTTTTCAAAAAATCCTAGGATACTGATTTGGAAGATGTGATAACAATTATTAAACAAATCAAAAATATGAAAGCTCCTGGCGATGATGGAATTTTCTACATCCTCATCAAGAAACTTCCAGAAAGTAGCTTATCATTCTTAGTTGATATGTTTAACAAATGTTTTCAATTAGCATAATCTCCTGACAAATGGAAAAATGTTAAGATTGCACCAATTATGAAACCAGACAAACATCCTGCAGAAGCTTCTAGCTATCGTCAAATCAGTTTGCTTTCCTCCGTCAGTGAACTTTTTGAAAAGGTTATTTTGAACATCATCCACATCAACGAAAATTCAATTTTTACCAATAACAGTTCGGATTCCGCCATGGACATTCGACCACTCATCAACTTTTACGTGTAACAAATTTGATTCGTTTCAACAAATCTGAAGGCTATGCTACTGGTCTTGCTCTCCTAGACATAGAAAAGGCATTCGACAGTGTTTGGCATGAAGGCTTGATCGTAAAATTGAAAAAAAAATCCAACATATATTGTTAGAATAATTCAAAGTTACCTGTCAAATCGTACACTTCAGGTTAATTATCAGAACTCCAGGTCTGAAAGACTTCCTGTAAGAGCTGGTGTTCGGCAGCATTTTGGGACCAATATTATACGATATTTTCACATTTGGCTTACCTGAGTTACCTCAGGGATGTCAAAAATCTTTGTTAGCGGATGACACAGGCCTCTCCATCAAAGGACGAAGTCTACCTGTCATCTGTAGTCAATTGCAAAAAAGTTTGAATATTTTTTCTTCATGCAAAAATTAAAGAATTTCCTAATGCTTCCAAAACTCTTTACTATTAATATTCCCACATAAACCAAAATCTCTTTAGTGAAACCTTCAAGTAGACATGCTGTCACGATGAGAGGGGTTCTAATAAAATGGTCATATGAAGTTAAGTATCTAGGGTTCATGCTAGATAAGAATTTAACTTTCAAAAATCGCATTGAGGGCATTCAAGCCAAATGTAACAAATATGTAAAATGTCTCTATCCCTTATTAATAGAAAATCAAAACATTGTCTAAAGAACAAGCTTTTGATATTCAAACAAATCTTCAGGCCAGCCATGTTGTATGCTGTACCAATAAGGACTAGCTGTTGTACTACCAGAAAGAAAACTCTGCAGAGAATTCAAAATAAAAATGATTTTGAAGCTTCCTCCCTGGTATAGTACTAATGAGTTACATAGAATATCCAATGTTGAAACATTGGAACAAATGTCAAATATAATAAATCATAATTTCAGGCAAAAAGCGTTACAATCTTCTATTGCCACGAAAATGCGTTATATATTTAGGTTAAGTTAGGTTAAGTAAATTTAAAGCGTTTTTTCTCTTATAAGCAGGTGAAATCAATTCAGCTGTAAAAATCCTAACTGCTACGGCAGATGAAATGCCATATGTTGTTAACAAAAACATATTAATTTTGTTTTACCAAACTAGGATGATAGTGTTTAGTAACACAGAACACCTAGAAATAAGAAATAAATTCAATGTTTGGAATGATACTAATAAAGAATTTAAAAAAATGTTCGATCGAACCTCAAGTGATTATCACTCGATTCCATCAGATCGGCAGATTGTTTAGATTGATACCAAAAATCACAAAACTATTAAGCATCATATCTCTAGTAAAAAAAAACTACGGAATAATCATATCTCGAAAGCCACTTTAAAAACCTGCTAATTATTAAATGATTCAGTAAATTTATATGGTAAGAAAAAAAATACAAACTTTTGGATACTTCGCTACCCCATTCACCCGAAGCTTTCATTCAAGCTCCCGATCATCAAAACCACACAACCACAACGAAAGCACTGAATGAACCGCGAACCCAAAACGGCTTAGCACACTCGACTCGGCCAGGTAAAACTGTTTTGAGCGCAAATCCCGAACGGACAACCAACAGCGCAGCAGCGTCCGAACACCTACCCTATCGCGTTCAGCTGCTCAACCACCAAAGCAAAAGCCAGCGCTAATCGTTCCCGGAGCTTTAGTTCACTCGCAGACGTCGAACGCAACGCACGGAACGTTTCCTCACGCTTCGCATCGCAGCGCATCGCATATAGTGTTTACGCAAAGGTGGTTCAGCGAAGATTGGAAACGATTTTGGGTTCGATTCTCGCATCAGGCGACGAGCCTCCCGTTTTTTTGGCGGTTTAGTATAGTTGGATATTATACAGGGGATGAAGTGGAAGAACAATCTAGGTCGATGCATTTGGTGGTGCATTCAGTGTTGCACATCGACTTAACTAGTGAGAAGTGACTCCGTTGAACGTGGAAGTTTCTATTACGGAGTGTGAGAGAGTGCAGATTGCATGCTCAGTGGTTGTTTGAATTGTGATATCGGAATTAGTTTCCCAGTTGGTGAACGCCCAGGAAGGATTTCGGAAAGCGATAGTGCAGGC
Source organism: Aedes aegypti (assembly GCF_002204515.2). NCBI lineage: Eukaryota > Metazoa > Arthropoda > Insecta > Diptera > Culicidae > Aedes > Aedes aegypti. The sequence goes on from NC_035108.1 coordinate 305,134,580, forward strand.
GAAGGCAGAGATTGTCAGCTCTCCGGAGCAATAGGCGTAGAAGTGGATGATTGCACAATCAATATTGGAAGAGCAAATTGTGGCGAAAACAATATTTGCATAATCTCTAAAAGGTGAAGAAAACAAAATTATAAATTAATGTCTGGTTAATGGGCGAAGCGTCCAATTGTAAGTACGAGTTGCTCGTTGCATACCAGCCGTACAAAACGACAACGACGACCAGGAAAGGAAGCTGGTCGGTAGCTGAGCGTTGTAAATGTTAATTACAAATATCTGCGGCCTCTAGGCAACTGTGTTGGCCTCTGTGTTGCCTCCGTTGAATGTGTTTCTGAGCAAATATGTGGTCTCTGGTTCGGTAAATACTGCGTATTGAAACAAAACGGTTGCCCTCTGCGCGGTGCAGTTCCGTTTGGTGCCGTGGCATTAACAGAGATCGATAACAGCTTTGTTGCAGCTCCTTAAAAGGGTGGTGGCTTGCAAACAGCATCCTCAAACAAGGACGCACGTGGGGTGGGGTAAACCTTGAAGACACGACGCTGATTATCATATATCCAGAGGTGGTGAAGAAATAGCATTCGTCAAACGAGGTTGAGAGTTTACTGTCGCCGCTCAGGAAGAAATCTCAAGTGGGAAGAATAAGAAGAAACAAGAAGACTAAACAATCGAAGGAAGAAAAGGCGCGAGAAACATTCACATTGTGATCTGTGTGAGGTATGACTTCGTCTATCTTCCTCACAATGGCCGGCTGGACTAGTGACAAGTTTCGACTGAGCTGCCTGGAGAACCAGGGTTTGAAGCGGACCTTGCTCAAAATGCTCATACTGGACAACGGAAATAGCAAGAATGGCGTAAGTATGCAATTCTTAAGTTGGTTTGGTAGGAGTTTTGATGCTTTCAAATTTACTTTTAAGAAAAACATATCCAAGTGGTTAGAGTCCACGGCTATATAGCAAAGCCATGCTGAAGGTGTCTGGATTCGATTCCCGGTCGGTCCAGGGTTTTTTCGTAATGGAAATGTCCTTGACTTCCCTGAGCATAAAGTATCATCGTTCCTGCCATACGATATACAAATGCAAAAATGGCAACTTAGGCAAAGAAAGTTCTCAGAAAGAAATTTTGCAGAGCATAATATGTTCGTTGCAAAATACGCGGTACATTGTTGGGATATCATAACAATTCTTTAAGTGATTTGACCCGCATTTATGATTATAGTTCAACAAAACAGCTCGAAGATTATATTGAAACTCTCTAGTTAACTCGCATCTGCCCAGCAAATGGAAACAAAGATCAAAATTCTGTTATTTTGTAAATTTTTGACGAATTTCCTTCATTTAAGCTTAAATGGAATCATGTGGATGTCTAGTTTTTCTGAAGGCCGTTAGAATTTTTGGAAATATCGACTGGTCCGAAATTATATCTGTGAGTCACTGTGCCAGATCGGGTGAAAATGAACCCAACTTCGTTTTTCGGCAACATTTACAATCAGACCATTTTGACACCGGTCAATTTAGAAGATACACAAAATTGAGCTGTTTGGACCCGGTTTCAAGAAAGTCCGATAGTAAACCGAACAATTACCCAAGACGAAAGCTAGACCAATAATCTAATTTAGTTTTCACATAACATCCGTAGTTGAAACTATAAATGCAAGTCGAATTGGAGTCAAACTAATGCAAATAAGCTGGGTAAATGATGTCGAAAAAGGAAGTTTTGATCTTTTTTACCCGATCTAACCCAGAGACCAACGGGAATAACTCCGGACCAGGGAACATTTCCAAAACTTCCAATAATTTACACAAAACTGGACAATTCCATTGAAATCCGTTGAAAACGGACGATATGGCAACATTTTAAACTTTTTCCATTTGTTGGGCGGATACGGGTTAAAAAATGTAATTATGTTCTGTTAACTGTTGGGGGCACATTTTTCTTTGGGCCGCAAGATATTTGAAGCAAAGCAAACACGGCCACAACTTTGGGAATGTTAGGAGCCACTCCTTTATACAAATTTGAAAACAAAAGCCCGAAAATGATTTGATTAGTGGGAATTAATTCCTTCTATGAAAAATGATTTCCAATCTGTACTTTCTCATTTCCTTTTCAACCTTTTGTCCTTTCGACCCTTTGTTCGACGTTTGGCCCTTTCAACTTTTTGTCATAAATTTAATGTTGAAGGGATAAAACATCGAAATAAGGTTGAAATGATAATAGGGCGGGAATGAAAGTATTCGTGAAAAAACATCTTTTTGAATAAAAAAAACATTCTAACTTATTGATCTTTCTGTTATTCTATATTTTACCCTTTCGAATGTTTGTCTTTCGTCATTTTGTGGCGCGTCATACGTTTAGGGACAGATGATAGAAAAACAACTTGTCGAAATGTAGAAAGGTCTAACATAAAGTGAGTAATTGGGAAAAAGTTTCCAAAATTACGAATGATGGATGTAAAACAAAAAAAAAATCTCAAAAAAAGTTCAGTACATAATTTATGACGACTATTTTCATCTGTCTTTCTTTATCTCTGCTGGGATTTTTTATTCTGTTTGTCAATTTACCACTTGCTTGAACCCAGCTGAAAAGAAATGGGTAAAAAAAACCATAGCAGAACAAACGAAAGACAAGTGGAAAATAGTCATTGATGCATGAACTTAAGTACATGAGTGAGATTACTTTTATTTCTGAGTGTACCAGCCTAAAATTAACCCACGTCTATGTAACTAATTTGCGGTCGTACTTGTGTACAACCTATAAATATGCACGCACATCAGCTGCAATTGACATCCACTGACAGATTGTGTCATTCATAGCAATCAATGGAGATTATTCGCTAAGTGAAATGTCAACATGTTGCACTTTCGAAAGTCTATTGACGTGAAAAAGGAATAAAATTTAGTATTTCAGATCTTTTAAAAATGTTCCGTTCTACGGTAGTCGCAGAGTTCTATTGCAGCTGACAAAGTTCTACCGCAATCTTGCGAATCATTTTATCACAGACAAACAGACGTAACACTAAGAACAAATCCCAAGCAAAATCATAGTCACGAACACATGTACGCCCAATGCTAAAATTAGTGTGTTTGGCCGACAGGCCAACAGATGGCGGTAGTACGTAAACGTCAAACGCGAACAAAAACGATGCGAGCGCTGCACTCAGAAATAAAAATAGTCACAGAATTACTACTAAAACGAAAAGTTATCTCTAAAATTGCAATTCCCGAAAAAAAAACGAATAAGCCATTTTACGAGACAATTCTTAACAGCTGACCGTCGCTGGAGACCTGGGATGTTGTTTTGATAAAATCCAGCGTGATTTTCAACAGCGCCTCATCTTACCAAACAGGAACATGGAGAAAATAACAAAAAAGAGGTTCAAAAATGTTCGTTATTGCAACATTACACCTGATTATTGTATAAGCCACCTCTTTGTCACCCATATTTCACATAAAATGGGCATTTTGTGATCAGAAATATTTTAAAAAATATTCTCCATTTAAGTTTTCGCCTGTGTGGAAAGCTACGCTAGAAATGCACAAACTTCGCAAAAACTGATACGATGATTGAAAAGATAAACTATAATCCAAGGTCTCCTGTCATTTGGCCAGCTTCGTAAAATGGCTCATTCCCAAATCATGATTTACAAGTCATGCAATTCATAAATTGGTTAGGTTAGGACCTTAAATCATGGTTCCTGCAGTCATAATCATGCCCAAGTAAACACTAGCTCGCTAAATCAACCTTACCGCTTTATATTATACGGATAATGTGGGGCGTGTCCGCTCTATAACAGCACTATATTAGCATGCAGGGCGAACTAAAATGCTTTTTGGTTACTTGGGTGATTCTTCATAAGCGTAACATCCAGAGTGACAACACTAAGCGGTGCGCTTTGCTTCAACTCATTCGTATCGATCACTTGTAATTCAACATGACGAAGTGGTTGTGTGGTAGAGTACGTGGATCTCTATCTCCTGGGTCCTGGTTTGAATCTCGCTCTAGCTTATTCTTTTTATTTTATCGAACATAAACGGATGCGTAAGTCACATTTGATTCATGATGACATTTGATTCATGATCCCGAGCAATCAGTAACAACAACATAACGCGTGAGCCGCGTTATGACAATCAGACTCATAATATCATGATCCCAAATCATGGTACATTTTCGTAAGGTGCACACACACTGGAATCATGATATCATTGGACATAATCTTGTTTTTGAATACGAATTTGTTCCCGTGTACTGCTACATCAACATTTAGTTACGTAACATCAAGTTACGGTAAAGATGGGCGTGACCAGGAATAGGGGTATTTATGATTTTGGTCTTCTTGTTTAAGATTGGATCAAGGAATACTTCCTTGTTTTTTTTTTTTCATAATCTTATCCAGATTGCTTGCAAGAATAAGGATGCAAGCAATCTGGATAAGATTATGAAAAAAAAAACAGTAATGTTGCTAGTGTCAATCTACGAAGTAAACCGTAACTACGCTAACGGATTTCTACTGTTACTATAATTGTTTCTGAGTGAGTACACTTTCCTGACGTTTTTACGTTTATTATAGAGACTTTAAATTATTGAATTCATTCGTCTCTTACTTCAATCCATATTATGTATCGAAGATATCGGAACTGAGAATAAACCTTATTTTCGCATTGAAAATCGCGTTGGTTAATATTTTTGGTTATGGTTAACACCAGAACCAGTTTCAGCCACATTCCTAACTTTGGTTACTTAATTGTTCAAACACATTGATGTCTGGCCAAATTAGAAACCATAAAGTAGATTTTTTTTATCAATTTTCACATATAAATAAATGTTGCTTTCTCATGTGAATGTACTCGACTAAACAAGGAATGTTTCGTGCTGATTCTCCGTGTAAAACGGTGTATAATCCAGCATAGTTATAATTAGCGCTATGGCCAAAATCGGTGCTTCTACCCTACAAGTAACTTTTAACATAGGAATATTAAGGTGATAATCGAATGAGGGAGATATTTAAAGAATAACGCGTGAGCAATGAGTAAACGATTGAATGGATCATCATAGTTTCCTAAAGAATCGTTTCTATAGGGATTCCGTGCTAAAACTTCGTGATCGAAAATTTCGAGATGAAGAGAGTCAACCGTAACTAACGGGACTTATAACCTAAGCACGATAAAAATATGTTCCACCACAAAACCACGTCTGATAAAAGCACCAACACAACTTTAGCCCCAAACCCCAACCACCATAGGAAAGTGCTGCGCTGTATAGACAGCGGAATTCTTTGTTCCGTCTTGAGATAAGAGACCTCCGTTGCCCATATTGTGAGTAGAGTACGCATTTACGATTCTCCATTTCCTTAGGAAAAAGTGCGCGCGCGTGTCGAAACTTTATTGCACCAATTTAGCAAATTTCAAACATGAACACGGCAATTCCGGAAACACAACTGATAATGGAATTTGGGTGCGCCCATGTCTATTTTTCTGTGGCATCCAGCCGCAGAACAAATACACCATTAAAGGCCAATACGGAATCTAAAAATCAAAACACTGCTCGACTGAAATCGAAATCGTCAGGTCGATCGGATTAGATCATACAGGCAACAACAACAGTACATTGACATGGTCATGGTTCAAAGCTCGCGCATCGAAACCACCAAATTTAGCCATTTGCGTAGGTCAACGTGCCGCCATTGACGTCGTACTCTCTGGACACGCTTCTTCGTTTCAACTTCTGGGATATCATGTTCCACAATGTAGTCGGACGAATCGAGCATCTTCCCCATGAATATTAGATGAGTCGCTCCAGCGCCGAAAAGAGAATAGATTATGGCTTGCTTCGATGATCACAGCGAAATGGCTCATCGATCGCGACGACGCAACAATTCTCCACCTCAGCTAGCCATGAATAAACCATGCGATTTCGGACGTAGGAAGGAGTTACCGCGAGCTACACGTGATTCGGTGCAAAATTTGATAACCTTACAAATGCGAGAAGTTTCGGGACTCTGATTCGTTGCTGTCAGTTGACGCGTTCGAATGAAAACAAGTTCCCCGATTCGCAATGTTGCTGTTTTGAGCTACAAGTGCTATGATAAGTACCTATGCCAAAACAAATACGGAATTGCGTCAGAATTAGATGGGACAAAATATTTGGCAATGTTTTGGCAAATATTATTGATGTCTTTTTTTTGCGATAATGTTGGAATGCTTTTACAGAAAACTGAATACTGATGCTAAAATTATGAAATTTGACGAAAACCGTAAGATGTCCAATACTCCAAGGACTTTCATCTCTCTGAACCTGCAGAACTATCACAAGACGTGTCAGAAAACACTGTACGGATTTCTATTATGATTTGGACGTATTGTGTCACTTACATCGATTCAAACTGTCAAATGACGCCATCTTGAAGTTTTTTTGCGTCTCTTTAAATTTGGTCAGTCAATTGGTTACTCAGCGGAGAAATGCCTTCCACAACCGCGGCGCCATTGACTGTGTCTTACAACTTGCATTCCCACTGAAGAAACCTATAATTTATTGTGAAAATAATCACAGTATCGCACTAAATGATCCATTGTACCACTCCGCGCCATTTGTCCACTTTCAATTCCCGGATCGTCGTGGGCGGTGCGTCATTGCACATTGCAAATACAGACCGGATCAATGATGTGCGAACGTCTCCTGTGCGGATCGAATTAACACTCCGTCTCCGCATATCTGTGTGTTATTGCGCTGCAATTGAATCGATCGTTCGTAGCCCTCGCACATTTCTTCCCGCACACTCTGTAAATTATCCACCAGAAGCCCGGTATGACGTTAGAGAGTGACCGTTCTATTTTAAGCCCCTCTCGATCGATGACTGCGATCATGATCCATATTGTAGTCCGGGAGTCTTATCAAATATTTATCGATCCATTTGGCGCAGCGATCGTTGACGTTGGTCATCTGCATGGGCGTAGATAGGTTATTCATCAGGGGACAAAACTTCTCGGTTGGGTTATGGGTCCAGTTAAGGTGAGAATGAACTTAAACCACACCTCAAATCTTCAAGGGCAAAAATCTGGAGAACCAGATATCCGTTCAAGCTGAAAACTTGATCGATTGGTCACTCGCTAATGGTTCTTTAGTCTATGGTGAAAATCTTCTAGTCTTCTAGGGGCCACTTTGTAGCAAAATCATGCTTTGTGTGTCAATGGTTCCGGCTTCAAACTATAATCGCAATATTTAAATTTTCTATTAGTATACTGGTATAAGCCTTGAAGTAATGAGAACCACGAACAAGTTTTTAAACTGACTATCCCTGTGATGATTGCTAATCATGAACGCTTTTTATCATGTGCGTTTTGCTTCCTCTCAATCCAAATGCATCGATAGCCGTGCGCTTAACAATCGCAATTCTTAGTTAAATTCTTACCTGCTGCAAGTTTTTAACCATGACTTTGTAATTTTTACTGTCGAAAAGGTGCCATAGTAAAATTGAACGCACAAGATAATCGAAATAAATACGAAATTAGTGGCGTTATGTATTCCATTTGACTCTCTGATGTTGTTTTTTCATTGCACCGCTGTTCTCAGTGAATTTTCCTGCATTGGCCCTTTCAACGAGTAGACCATAATGAGTGACGTTTAATATCAGGAATTGTAAACATATACGAAATGCTACCAATACATAATCTAATTTTTCCACAGATTTGGGTTGACGAAGAGAACATTTTAGTTGCCAACAATAGAAATTGCATTGCCGATAATAGAACAAGTGCCTCGTGACTTTAGTCAGGAATTATCGATGATTTTAAGAATAAAATGTTATTTTGTGTATAATAACCAGCAAACAAAGAGAACTCAAGTGTATCTCAGGTGTCTCCTACTAAGTTTTGTGACTTATGTTGTGTAGAATTGCATTTTAAAAAGTTCGGCTACTCAGCCTGCCGAGAATAGGTAAGTTCCCCTACATCCGCAACAAAACTATACGGAAATCATTGACAGACAACTGAAATTTTCAGGTTTGTTCCATTAAGATTATAAACCAAAGAAAATCTATGAAAATTTCCAGTTTATGGCTACTCTTCTTGGCATTACGTATATTTCAATCATTAATCAGTCCCTCCGGCTACGCCCAAGGCCCATCCGGCTCAATCCACCAACCACCAGTTTTTCCATTCAATAGCGCATTCCGGATCTCAGAAAGAAAGTGGGACCCATCGAATGGCGCACGCTTCATTGTGTGATCACGCTTTATGACACAACTGTGTAAGTTACTCCAGGTAGGAATTGAAGCCGGAATGTCTACCGCACTTTCATGGGGCCTTCTCCACCATATTTAACGACGCATCGAAGGGGGCAGCATTGAAGACCATAAAGCGCGTGTGCCTACTGCGATTCCGGAAAAGTGAAGAATCGTCAACGTAACGGCGCAGCAGCAGCCGCCGCCGCCTTGGATCGAATGGAATGTCTCAATGTATAAAGAGATTCGCTATTTATCGCTTAACGAGATGCGGCGCGCGGTGTCTGTTCCGTGTTTGCTAAGCGTCTGTCTTCTGCCAGGCCGCGGCCGAAGGCATTTTACAACCGTACGGTAATTCACACGGGTAAAAGCAAAGCCGCTAAATAGTTGTCTGCGCGATGACAAATGACAATTTAATGCGGAGAAACTTTTTTACGGCGGGATCGAGGTTCGAGGATGTGCGCTATTGGCACATGCGAGATCATTGAGCTGTCACGTTGTTGCATAAGCCCCATTCCGTTATTGGATACTCGCGCAGCTATCTACGCAAGCAGATCGGTCGAACACAAAGTGTTAGGTACCACGTGTTGCATGTCTAATTTTCACCGAAAATTAGTGACAGCTTGTAAATTTGATTTGTGCATTTTTCGTTTTCTTTTTATAGACGACAGCGCGGTATTTGTGAATGTTCGATAATAACGAACGATGACTAAGCATTTTTGCTGTTGAACGATTGTGACACGCTCCTCTCTAATTCCATGACGTTTATAAATTTAAATCCTGTGCAAAGCATTTTTGTAAAACCGGTTTCACGGGTGCCGAAAACCCTTTCGCTGGGGATCGCATAATGTTCGACACAACCACTCCTTCCAACATTCCACATAAAAAATCCCATATTCACTAATATTCTCAGTTTTGCTAAACTGGAAATACCATCTTCCACTCCGACTGACCTTCAGCAGTGTTTGACGTCACCAACACCTGATACAACCCTTGTATTGCGAAGAGTTTTCCCGTTCGCCTCGACAGAAATCGAGTAGAATCGATTCTGGCAGTGCAAAATAATCGCAAACTAGAAGCATTCGTGCACGCGATCGTTTTGCATGGCCAGCTGAGTTGTTTTGATTCTGAAACATTGCGAAACCCAAACAGATGGCGTCGGTCGTCGCCTACTTATGCACCTTATGATCGGTGCCCACTAGCCGTATCAGCTCCTCCGCACACGTATAGGGCGCCCTGACTCGTCATCGTCGCGTCACGTTCCACCACAAGCTCATCTTCCATCCGTAGCGAGACCCTGTTAATAACATTGACTTTAATGAAGCCCACTGTTTGTAAACAAAATTTGCTGTGACGGCCGTCGTGATTTAATTACAATACAAATGATCAACGGAAAGTTATTGCAAGGAATATATCGATTCTGCAGATATTTCAGCGTTTTACTGTAATGCGTCACAAGATCTTCGGCGATGATTCAGAATCGCTGGGCTGGTCATTCGCAATAACAACCAGCGATAATTTAGACGTTTGCGGGAAATGACAGTTTGGTGTGAAATAAAGCAACAAAGCAAGCGCGTGTGAAAAAATTAGAACCAAATTTGCTGATCTCATGACGTTGCGCTGGTCGTTAATGAGAGGTGGATACCTTGCTGATGTGTACCTGCAGTCCGGTACCACTACTGCAGTCACGACATTTAGCTTCCCTTCGGTATAATATTACTTCAAGGTCGTCATCACAAAAAAAAATTGCGTACTTGAAGAATAACAACACGATGATATCAGACTTATGCTGGTTATGCTCACTGACAGTTTAGTAATCAATGTAACATTCACGAATTCTTCTGTGAATTGCTTGCAACACAATCCTAGGAATTTCTCCAGGAGTTCATTCTAGAAATTCTCTTGTCAATTACTTCTGGATTTTTTTTACTGGGATTCTCCGAGGAATTCAGCCTTAGATTCCTCAAAAAGTCCAATATGAAGAATTGTGCGTCATGGCTACTAACTGTTGTGCGACTTCCATGCGTCTACACTAAGCATAACCGCTCTCAGATTGTGTTACAGAAACTCAGACATTTTACAGAAACTGATTGGAAAATTCCTTCATCACCTTTTCCTGTTAAAAATTCTCCAAGAAGAGAATTTCTACAAAAAGCTCTTAAGATTTATCCCAAGCATGGCGGTATGAAATTCTCCAGTAATTTCTTCAAAAGCTTTTAGACATACCATTACGAATCCTTTCAGGAATTCCATACCTCTCCAGAAATTCATTCAAGGAGTCGTTTATGAATTTCTTAACTGAAAAATCTTCAAAATTAAACTTACAGTCTATGAAAATAAAGAAGTTAATTTTATATCAGATAAAAAGTTAGATGAAACACAGATGAATGCATCTAAAAGTCTTATAAAAATCGCGAATTTCATGAATTTATCTGAAAATTTTTCAAAAACATCGAATATCTTCAGTAGTTTTCTAGATATATATAGTGGAGAGATCTTAAAAAGTTTCTTAGGCAATTCCACATGTTATTTTTGAGAAAGTTATTGGCAAAGAGGGGGAATCAGCAAATAATACCCTAGATATCAGCCACAAATTACAAATCAAATTTTTTTCTGCCAAAGATGATTCTAGGAATTTGTTCGGGAACTCGAAATAAATTATCCATTTTCATAAAGAATTGCTCCATGGCTTCCTTCTGATTTTTTCACATGGATTGTTTGTAGAAATTCGTAAAGAATCCCTCTGATAGAAGCCAAGAACTAATTTTCATCTAAACTGCCCTGGAGCTCCTAGCATGGGATACACAAATGTGTAATTTCTTCACAAGAAAAAAAAAAACGTACCGAAAATCTTAGCGCATCATTTTTATTAAACTTTAAATGGAAAATGTAAGTAAACAGGTTTCTTAGCATTTCAGCTGAGTTTCCAAATCTTCCGCTGAATTTTACCAGTAAATTCCTGCACAGTACCATTGTCTCACTTTTCTGCCTTTTTTTCAAAATTTTTTGTTCAGACTTATTTATTAGACTTACGCTTGATAATTTCCCAACATGTCAATAATGTTTTTTCTTCCACGGCTGCAGATAGCTTTGCCAGTGGATTTATCAGTAGAAACCTTTACGAACACCTAACACTTCACAAGGAAAAGTTATTGATTCTGAATCAGAAAATATAAGATTTTTGCCAATTTTGTCTTCCAACTATGTTGGGTTTTCAGGGTTTCACGTCTTTCGATAACTTTTGCAAATATGTAGAAATCGTCCCAAAAATTTTATCACTGATTAGACTATTCTTCCGGATCAAAAGACTGTAATAAATTTCTCGCTATGACAACTAGAGACGCCACAGTAATTAAGAAGGCGAAAAGGGAGCATCAGAGTGCTGATTTACTCGCATCTGTCTTGTTCGCGAGTAAACGAAGCTAAAATGCTTCATGAACATGTTCGGAGCTGATCAGAGTCAATTGCACTTTTGAGGAAAAAAGAAGCTGTTTACTACAAACTGGCAATTTGCTGTCGATTCGATGGATATATAATTGATTTGTCTGTCAAAACCATGATAAATCACACCTTGGTCGGTTAGTCGGGAGTAAATGTTCGCGAACTTTTTGCTATTTCCTTTGGCATGTTCTCCCGAGCAGGGGCGGTGCGAATTTACTCACACCAAGCCAGTTCGCAAGTCTGTCATGTTTGTTTTGCGTTGGTTTACATTTGGGAGGTGCTTCGTGATGTGAACAATTCCACCATTGGGTACAATGTGCATTAGATGATGTTAATCATTCAGGAAGGTGGTAAAAGAGAACGACATAATTTCTGAATCATTGGGCGCAATTTTCATCCAATGACTTTTGAGCTTTTTTAAAAAAAATCCGAATCATAGAAGCTATGCTATCAATACTTGTTTAGAGTTTTGACTACTCATGGGGGCATACTTCTCATTATTATTTTTTTTTTATTCTGTGGAGCTAGTTACTCAGTGACTAACTTGGAGTAACCACCATGACACATCTGCTCAGAAAATTTAATGAATATGGTTGATTACGTTTCATTATTTTCTTTTATGGTCGAAAAAACTTGCAATTACATCTGCGAAAGTTTATAACTGAACTCAAAAATAGTTTGGATGGCCTAGCATTCCGGAAAGAATATTCTTCAAGTTTTTTTGTTCCTCTCCATGTTATTGAGCACAGGAATAATCAAGTTTTTAAGCGTTGAGTTGTGAGCCTTATTGTTATTATTTATTTGCCCCCAAAAAGGTTATTGCCTTTTCGCTTCAAGATTGATTTCTAATCAAACTAATATCTTAGCCAATTCCCATCGATACCCACAGAAAGTAACATCCAGTAGGATATGTTCTGTTCCCTTTCCATCCATCAATAATTCAACGCACAAAATCACGACTCGAGCGCTTACAAACCGAAAAAAATAATCAAACCAACCCATCAAACTGTCCGTTTCGGTTCAATGTCTGATTTGACGGACCCAGCAGACAGTCTTCATGGGGATTGTACCGATCCCCGTGTTTATGCCCCGTCATCATCCACCGCAAAGGGAACCACCATTAGACGTTTGTTTGTATGGTGTGGTCTATAAAAGGTGTCAAACCGTAATCATCTTTGTCCATCTAAATAGGTTTCCCACCGTGATTTTGCGGGAAACAACTGTTCTGGCTGGGGACCGCCAACAACCGGGAAGTGAGCGTTCCGTGTTGTCCTTTTCTAAACATGTGACGTCTGGAGGTTGACGGTACCAATTGCTGAAGACGTAGTTTATTAGAACCCGTAGGTGGGATGATGAATGTTTCCTTTGTTTGAGATGAAACAGAAACACTAGCTCATTATTACGATGGAGCCGTCGAATGGTAAGATCATCACTTGCAAAGTAGGATCGGGTTCGAATCCCAGGATTAACGAGATCTTTTTTCCATTGCGACGCTTCTCAAATTCCATGCTTACTACATACAAATTAATACAAAATCCCCAATTAACAGAGCATTTCAATAAAAAAAATGTTTATTCATTAATATTCTTAACGAACATAAATATTTTCTCAAATTTTGGCAATACTATGATCAAAGAAGGTCTTCTCCGACAAGTAAGAAACGGTTCCACAATGCATCCTTGGAAACAAAAATTTAATTAGGGAATCATGAGACTGAAAGTTAGAGCTATTAGAGCTATTAGTGACCGTAATTGAAATGTAATAGAAACGAAAATGAGCATGAACCGTCCCAAAAAGATAATGACCCAAACCAATCAATCGGACGAGTCACCTGTGAAAGGTTACCAACAAGGGGGAAAACACCGTTTCTCGTTAATGAAGTGGGCCTTCGAAATCTCCCAGACAGCTTCTCAATCGAATGCCAATGTAATGGCATTGGCAAAAAAGCGGTGGCTGAACCGGAGCAGGTGCACGGTACATTGGCAAATTGGCGCCCCAATAGTCTGCCAGGGAGGTCGATTGCCAGGAAAGGCAGGTTGAACAACAGTCTAAGAGGTGTGTGGCCATAATTAAATATGCTGTTGATTGATGTTAGGGTGGGTCATAGAGGACGCTTTTTCCGAAGAATGGGGGTATTCCTAATGCTTGATTGAAAGCTTATTGCATCACCATTGAAGTTTAAAAATTTTCATAAGAGAGAAGTGTCGAATTCGAACTTTCTCTACTTCATGCAACCTTTAAGTTAAAACCTAAATATATCAAGATTTTTTTTTTTTTTTTGAAATGTGGTATGCATAATCTTCAACATTTTAATAGTAATAACTATTCAAAAAGAGTTCACAATTAACTTGATTTCTGATAGGAAGCAAACTTTTCGACGTTTTTCTTGTCACCCTTGACAGTTAATCGATAAGATCAAGAGGGGACCTGATCGATCAACTTTCAAACAACAAAAGTCGGATTGATTCCATTTGTCCCACTGAAAACTCAAACTGAAACTTAAATTCTGTCCATGCGTACTTTCAATTTCAGCAAACGTGCCCATAATTGTCAACCTTGTAGACTCACAAACAAACGAGATCTGGGCCTCGAAAAATTACGACACAAGATAATGAAATTAATAATAAAAACATTTCACACGAACTGGTTGCAGGTCGGTTATGTCTTTGTTTCGAACGTCAGATGGCCGCGTAATTATTGTAAATTGCGTCTTCAATTTGATCCCATTCAGAGTGTGACACTATTAATTGGGTGTTGTTTTTATGAACGCGTGCAGTCAAATTGTTTCAGTGTGTTAATTGTCGTTCTTGTTCGTCTCAAACGAGACAAAGCCAACTGAGATGCAGACCTCGTTTACAGAGTGTGAACCTTTACATGAACATCCGGTGATCATTCGCCTACTCGATTTTAGACTAGATGGATCCACTAAATATCTTCAAAAATATCTTGCTAGCAGTCCATAGATTTCGCTACATTCTACGCTAATTCTTGACTTTCATCCGAGACTCCAACTCAATTTCCACTCATCAGAGTTATTCAAAACAGAATAAAATCAGTATAATGATGCTGCGCGGTTCCGCGTAGCACTCCCAATAACCGTAGGCTTTATTAACTTTAAATTGACCCGATCAAAACAGGTGAGGAAATGAAAACCGATTAAAAGTAGCTCATCTCCGGAGTAGTCAGAACTGGTTCAAACTGATTTTAAACACTTCTATGAATAATAATACCCAGCAATGAAATTTACGTGCAAACCAAGCTTCTTCGTTCGCTTGTTTCCAGAAGCAAGAGAAAGAGATAATTGTTTCAAACCAATCGGCAGTTTGGAATTTACGTAATGTGTTTATTATGGGGGAATACATTTGCTAACCCACTACCCGACAAAGTTGCGTCAGATTGGCGACCATCATACTGGTATTTAAATCCAATGCGCCCTGTCACAGTCGGATTTCCCCAACAGCTGCATGTCAGAACTTCGGATTCATCGTTTCGTTATCAGTAACAACCTTAGTAAGTAAACCAGATAACTAACGATAACCATTCGAAATTGGATTTCCCCTAGTGATCCAATAAAATGACAACAATCGCAAATCGCCCAATGCTAAAAGGTTTGCAAATTATCAAATTTACTCACACATCGCCGAATGATAGCCCCCAAAAACTCGAACCAGATTATAACCGATTTATTGTTGTGGAAGCAAAAAAGAGGAGAGTGAAAATCGAACAAAAAATCCAATTCTCCATATCTACCGATGCAACTCACGGTGCTCCTCAGACCCTAATTATCTAAAAAAAACCTTTATCGAATCTGTTCACATGAGTTGTTTTCTTATGGTTATAAGCTGCATGTCTGGGCAAAATTCTAAAAAAAATCGTAAGACCCGTTTAGAAGTTACGCTTTATTTAAACATTTATTAAGGCGAATAAAGGCATAGTAGTCGGGCTCAGAATGGGTTGCACTTCTAGTACTGCATTCGGTCTATCGTTACTCAAGTTTGACAGATCGCAGTACAATTTTCACAGTATTCTAGATTTTGCTCTATGAGCCTATGCATACCATAAAACGTATGACTTTTACTGTGCGCCCTGTTTTTAAGTTACCCGTGAGAAAGAGCGAGATAGCATCAACACACGGCGCACAGTAAAAGTCAAAATAACAAAAGAATTTATGGCATGTACAAAGGCTCATGATCTCAAATGCCATACATTGTTAACGTAGAATCAGAATGTGTAAAAAACTGTATACCCCTAAACAAGCCAATTAGCAAATTTACAACATAGTACCACGAACATAAACGCCCTTTTCGCCTTACGGTGACGGTAGTACGCCAACATCAAACTCAAATAAAAGCGATACGAGCGCCACGAGTGACCATGTGGCACACTACCAAATATTAATATTGAGTACTATTTTGCTGTATGAGTAAATAATTCCGAGCGTTGTGTCTGTTATCTGTAATTTTAGTTTTCAATAGTCGATTGCTATCCGTCATACGATATAAAGAGCAGCGGTAAAAAAACAGGAAATATAGGTACCGTAAAACGGGGTAACTTTGATAGTTTTTTCGAAGAAAAGTTCAATATTTATGCATGCTGTTTCAAAGATGTACAATTTATATTTTTAAAACAAGTACTGGCATCCTAGCTATCGATTACAGTCGATAGATTGGCAAAAGATTTATAATGAATGGATATATAATTTTTCATATAATCGAAAGTCGGTTTTCTGTTTTGGGGTAACTTCGATAATGGAGTAAGATTCGAACAAAATTGAATGAATAACGAACATTTGTAGGGCATTGCATACCTCTAGGCGTTTAACGTTATATGGAAATTTGTGACTTAGATTACAAAAATGGTCCCAGTTTGTGATAATGCTTTTCGCTAAGAGATTTGAAACCGTATTCAAGTTCTATGATAACTAGGCTGTCAAAAGTAAGTGGCCAACTATTCAAAACTACATCAAATAGTGATCGTAGAACAGATTGTTTGTAAGCGTTTCGAAAATGCTAAAATTGTGTATTTTTTTTAAATTCGCATAAAAAGGCTAATATGTTCTTGATTCAAATGAAAACCGCTCTTTCATGAAGTGTCATACTAATATTCTTTAGTTTTGCATTCGTTTTGCTTAACTGATTAACAGAAATTATGATATTTCGTTTAGTTTGTGGTGGGTTACGCACTATCAAAGTTACCCGCATTATCAAAGTTACCCCGTTTTACGGTAGTAGATTATTATTTTAATGGATTTCAATGTCGTTATACTTGCACGCTCAAGAAAATGGCTCCCTTGAATTAATGTGGATTTGCACATACGTTGCTTAAATTTCCAAAATCATTAGTTTTATATGTGCCATATACACACTATGATAGTAATAAATACCTACTATTTGCAGCACATATACGCCATTTGAAACGTATTCAAAGTATGTGCAATGTATACATTCTTCTGAAGCACATTGTGTAAAAACATGGCGTCCGTAAAAAGTTTTCGCGGTGGTGATCTAAATAAGCTGCATTTGTTCAGCGATATTTTGTTTGAATTGGAAGGTAATTATGGCTGAAAATCAACTCTATGATATTGTTATAACTTAATCTACTTTTATGCAAAGAATATTACAGTAATAAACGATGACCAGGACGATAATCGACTGATGAACTACCCACCTCACTGCCCACAAAGATGTGATGAGAATAAAAACCAAAACGAGTTGCCTCAACAAGCAATTTTTGGTTCGTCTGCTTCACCTGCTTATTATAATTATTTTTTTTATCATACCGCATATTGAGGCTGTTGTAATATGTCTATTAATCTATACAATAAACCTTTCTTCTTTATTTTTGATCATTATTGAATATAACAAGGAAAACCAAAAACGTTCATTAATATGATTTGTCCAATCAATATACTCCATTGAAGCCGCCCATGTAAAGTATGTGTCTGGGTTATGGATTGGATATGAAATAATCGTACTTTCAATGGAAATAAAGATTGACGACAATCCATTGATTTCGCACATACCCTTCATATGCAAACCCCCATTGCAAAAATCCATATGGGTTGGCACATGCATCAAATGAGGACATTATCTTGAGTGCAGGGTTTAATTTCAAATGTTTGTTATAAAAATCAAAGAGATTTGTCAAATAAAAACTAGCAACAAGAAAAAAATATTTTGCAATTTAAGCTATCGTACAAGAAGTAGACCATGTTTTCAGCCTTTTTGAATTTTTTTTTTTTTTTTTTTGCTCGGAGCACCTGTCCTTCATCATAACTTCAATTGAAATTTTTGCACGATGACTAAGCATACTTTTTCATTTCAAGAACTGTTACAATTAGAAATCTAAATGAAACTATATTTTTTGTCAAATATTTCAAAATTCGTTGCTCAAAAATGGTTGGGAAACTTTCCGAACCTTGTTGTTACTTCGAACAATTGAGTGAGTTTCTGCAGCGAAATATTTCTTTTTTAAACCTTTATTAATGTGTCTGAATGGGGTTAACCACAAGTTCAGCACTCTCCGAAATATTCATGATTTTGAAGAAACTCGTGAATTTTTCTAATTTTGCATCAAGGTATCAACATTTCGATTATTATTAAATAACGTTAAGGTTTTTTTTTCTCTATATTAAATTTATGACACAGAATTTTGCAGCTAAACTTATTTCATACTAAATGTATGGGGAATTTTTCACTGACAGAATACTTCTACGGCTCCAATTTAAAAATATTAGCCCAAATGCTGAACGGATTCGTAAAAATATGCAAGGTTTATGGAAATTCAATAATGATCGAGATTTTGACACCATATGTATAAGACTTGAAAAACAGCGTTTCATCATCTTCAATAATGCCTAAAACATCATAAACTGAAGATTAGTGAAAACCAGTGCGCGTTATTTTTGCCGGGCAGTGCATTAAGAAAGCCCGAGCAAGCTTTATTTTTCTTCAAAAAGGTTGTGCGCTTTTTTTGCCAGGTTCTGCAGCGAAATATTTCTTTTTTAAACCTTTATTAATGTGTCTGAATGGGGTTAACCACAAGTTCAGCACTCTCCGAAATATTCATGATTTTGAAGAAACTCGTGAATTTTTCTAATTTTGCATCAAGGTATCAACATTTCGATTATTATTAAATAACGTTAAGGTTTTTTTTTTCTCTATATTAAATTTATGACACAGAATTTTGCAGCTAAACTTATTTCATACTAAATGTATGGGGAATTTTTCACTGACAGAATACTTCTACGGCTCCAATTTAAAAATATTAGCCCAAATGCTGAACGGATTCGTAAAAATATCCAAGGTTTATGGAAATTCAATAATGATCGAGATTTTGACACCATATGTATAAGACTTGAAAAACAGCGTTTCATCATCTTCAATAATGCCTAAAACATCATAAACTGAAGATTAGTGAAAACCAGTGCGCGTTATTTTTGCCGGGCAGTGCATTAAGAAAGCCCGAGCAAGCTTTATTTTTCTTCAAAAAGGTTGTGCGCTTTTTTTGCCAGGTAGTGCATCGAGAAAACCTGAAGTATTCCCAGTTTGTTTCCGTCTTAGGTTGCGCGTTCTCTTTTTGTTTTTGAGTGCTTTGATATGGCCCGAGCAGATGTGTCGGTTACGTGCCTCGTCGGGGTTTTTTTTCGTTTTTCTCGGGTTGCGCTCGTTTTACTTGGCGATGCTTCATGAAAGAGCAAGCATTCGTGATTTTGTTTGGTGTCATCAGAGCGGTATTTTGTATGAAAAGCAAGGGTTACTTTTCTCGCGACTCCAGGGTGATTGTTTTTCTCAGGTAAGCCTGATTCGCTGCTGACAAGTAATTTCTTGGCCTATTTTGATGCATGGAAAATTTCTGCAAGAAATCGATCAAGCATGAGCTGTTTTCTGATCGCAGTACGCAGTTGAAAATAAATGTCAGTTCAAATGGGATTCGCTGTAGAAAATTTCTGCAAGGAATGGGCGAGAAATTTCTTTGGCGATTCTTTTTCAGTAGCAATTCAGGCATTAGTCTATATGCGTTGAGTGAAGCTGAAAGTGGATTGTGGCTGCTCAGTCGAGGATGAAGGATCAATTGGTGAGCTCGTTTAAATCTTTTATTTCAAGTCTGTAAAATATGTAAAATGAACATTTAATCGTTACAACGAATCGAAGAGAAGAAATTTTCTTCCATTACTCACTAGCAAGAAAATTGTCTTTCCCTCGAAGAAAATACGCACTGGAACTCGCCTACAAATATGTACACTGCAAATGTATTCCAGGGCTGTTTTCTTGAGTGAAAAAATATTTAAACAAACCCACTTTTAAGTTCTCTCAGTATATTTCATCTGGTAATCTGGTTTTTGATTTCCATTGAATTTGTGGACATATACAGTCAACTCTCCCTTACTCGATATTGAAGGGACCATCGAGTTAGGGAGGTATCGATTTACAGTACACAAAATCAATACAACTGCGATCCAAGGGACCATCGAGTTAGCCATGAAAACCAACTTTTACTATGGTTCTCTAACTCAATATCGAGATACGGAACATCAAGTAAGGGAGAGTTAACTGTACCATCAAAAAGGCGTAACTTCGAAACAATACCTCATTTTTAATTTTCCCAGACTTACCCATAGAAAGCGACAGATAAAGACAGATTTGTAGTTTTTCCTGATAAAAACGGTCTGGGGAGCACCGTGACCTCCACCACAGTTGGTTTGCGTTGCGATCTGATTTGCTGCACAAATACAGTGGAATGTTTGTGCATTGGAGCGCGGGACTTCTTTCTCCTGTTCTGTGACCATGAGCGTATGTGTTGACCATGGCGGCAAGCACGTGTTCGTGATCTGCTGCATCGCCAACTCTACCCCGAATCGAAAAGTAGATCAAAGTGACCCTCGCGCGGAGTGAACTGTTCTGCCGCTGATCGCCCTTTGCTGCACTTTCAGTGCCAAGCCTACTGACGATGCCTCCGAATTACATTCATTTTAAAAACCCATCCACTTCGATGGGGCCTTGCCCATCGCAAGTTCGAAACCCGTCGCTAACTATTTCCCGCCCCTCGGGAAAACCGCTCGAGCCCGTGTGTAAACACAGCAGCGATGGTATTCCTCACAACTCCACCACTCTAACTCCGTCATTCGCCCCTCAGACACTCACTCACGATATCGCGGGAACGTCACACTGTCTACCAGCCGCATGGTCTCGCTGTCATCGTCGGCAGTCAGTGCTCTCGGGTTCTTTATTCGCTCAACATCCTACCGTATCCCCCTATAAGTGCCGGGCGTGTTTCAGGGAGGACCTCTGTCGTCACGACGATTGACCGGCCAGCTTTGGATTAGGCCGCGTACCCTCTGCATGATCCAGGTGTTCTTCGAAGAATGGCTCTGCTGTCGTGTTTAAAAGTGGTAAGAGTCTCGATTCGTGCAGGATTGAAGAATGGCGACCATCGATCGTAGTAGCCTGAAATGATCCACAAAAGCCATTATGCTCTGCTAGGAATAGATTTCCTTGTTCGCTTCTTCATATGTGTATTTATAGCACCCCCACGTTACTCTAAATGTGGAAGAACGGCTTTATTGTTGCTAATGCTTGGATTTTTGTGTGTTTCTTTATTTGCAGAACATCGAAGCCGATAGAACAGCCACCGAGTATCTGGTCGAGCAAGGAGCGCCCAACAACAAGTCGCTGCTGAGCTTTTTTGCAATCGTAAGTACATACATATTGATATACCTACTCTAATATTTAATTCATCCGCACGAGCTCGAACGTGTATTGTGACAAAGGGGGAAGACTGATGATTTTGTATTAGTTTTTTTTTTTTGTTGCGATGTTTTCTGTTTCGGACAATGAGTTAAGTCAAATTATGATTGATTGGTTTTGTATCTGATTATGATCATGAGATTTTTTATCGCTTGTGGTACACCATTTGTAATAATTCTCAGTAATTCAGGTATGACCATCAAAGGAAGTCGAATTTAAGAGAATTTTTGTTCGATTTAGCATTAAAATTTCCACAAAAAGTGGCGCCACCAGTCTATTATACTATTATATAAGTCTGACGATTCGATTTGCTTTTTACGTGATCACTATTGAGCTGGCAGTTTGCAATCTAGCCTTCTGATTGACAGCTCTGCTCGGTTTGCATACAAACAGACGTGAGAGGAGTGCAAAGAACACCTTCCAGGAGGGCGTCGTGGATGTTGTACGCTCTAGATGTTTCTGCATGTTGATTCGTTGTACTAGAGTACTTTTTATGGAATGTTTCGTGACTAGTTTTTTTTTCTGCTGATATTTAGTCTGCTAGATTTTTTTTTCTGTTATTAAAGATTTTTTCAATCTAGTATTCGTTGAAGATTGCTTCTGGTCCGTTCAATATCGAGATTTAAAAAACTACAGTGAAAGCTCCAAGAGTCTATGTTCTACGACTCGATATCGACTTATGGAACTATACTAAAAACTAAATTTCATGGTTACTGTGATTCAAATAGCTTTCCAAAGCTTTTCTGTCATGGAAGTTTGACTGTAGCTATAATTTTGATAATACTAAACTTCATTAAAAAATTGCTATTTAAATAAATCAAATACGTATAATTTATGAGATTTTTGTTGGATTCTCAAAATTCTGGTACATCTGATAAAGCGCTCTGCCATAAAGGTGGAAGTATTCATTGAAATGACAGTGAAATCCTTTTGAATATAAAAAATCTCAAAATCATACCGTTCTGATTAGTATTCCAGTAACAGTAGTCCAGGGACAGTGGTTTTCCAGTTTTTTCATCATTCACTTTAATCACTACTTGCAAATTTCACGGTTTTTATTTCGTTTATATCACGCTTCTTGTGAATGTTATAATTTGAGCGTAAATTGATCTCAAGATGCTCAAAAAATGTGTAATTTCTATAAGCCAATCTCTAAAAAAGGAATTGAATTCATCTGCAAGCATGATTTTTTTCTTCACCTCATGACACAAGATTGCATACCAACAGTGTTGTGAAAAAATAAAATTCAAATACGCAACTCAGCAGTCAAAAAATCATGAAAACTCACCGGTTTGACTCATTGCCTCGTATTTCCACAGTTTTCTCACACAAAACAATGATTCCTTGTTTATCTGGTAGAATTAAAGTAATCCTCGCTAACGAAAGCAACAACATTCGATTTTCGAGTTTTTGACGGGTTTCATACCTCAATCATTTTTGACGGCTTGAGTGTGATAGAGTGATTTTGCATGAAAATAGTTAAGCATGAGATCTGGGATTTCCAATGAGTTTGATTTCGCGGGAGAGCTCATTGATTGAGTCTATCAACATCGTTCTGAAATGTGTCTTGACTTGCTTCTTGTCACCTTTATCTACAGAAGAAAAAATCGATCATATTACTTACGCCCTTACTCTAGCACACGTTTGATATTCTTCTTCTCTTTGCTAGCTAAGCCTTACATCAGTGAATTGAATTCCATCAAAAGGCAACATAACTATTTGTTTGCCGAATCCCATTTATAATTCTTAAACCGCCATTTGCACAACAAAGTTCGGGAAGCAAAAAGGTGTGATTCAAATTATATAAAATTGGTTTCTCAGGGAAGGGAAAAGTAGCAATATCCCGTCTGGAGCAAAATTCACGAGATCTGAATCGGCTCCCCACTTTGACTTCGGCATTGGATACTACCATATTGATAGATACTTTTTCTACAAAATAAAGTCAGTGACAAAAATTAGCTACCAAATGCTGTTTTTTCATATAAAATGCTCAAATTTGGGGCTCTGTATCCCAGTTTCTGGTAGTCAGATATGAAAGGTATTTGAATGACGTACTACCAATATTTTAAAGTTTTGTCATTAAATTTCAGACATTTTCCAACACATAACCACACAATGTAATGAATTCACTACAGATAAAATTCCAAGTTATTTGTAATTTCATCATTCAAATTTTAGCAAAATCCGACTACCAGCAGCTGAGATCAGGGCTGGTAGCGATTCACTTGTTAGTGGGCTGTCGTCGAAATTTGTTCGCGCCATTAATGATCGTTACTTATTCATTTTATAATTTAAAGTGATGAAAATCGGTTGGTTTTGCACTGAAACAAAATGTATCGTCATATTTTCTGCATGTATGGCCCGAATCGATATTAACTATGATGAATAAGTTTCATTACTTTGAAATTAGACAGATAAATCAACATGGCTGCCAAAACAAATCCACACTTTATCGCTTTTAAAATGTACCACTATAGTGGTTATCACGCTCTATTGTATAATGCCCTAGGGTAGAAGTGTTTGTGAAACTTAGAGGAAAACAATATGTACTCTGTCTCGGAAAGCACCCAGAATCTGGGTGTAAATATTTCAAATTGGGTAATATTTGCATATGCATTTTGATTAGACTGGAAATTGTGTGCAAGTTTCGTTGAGGAAAACAAAAACAAACTGTGTATAATGACCGTATGTGAATGTTCGTGAGTTCAAATATCACTAAGCTCTATAATTTTACGTGTGTAGTGCTACAACCCAATACATATAAGCCTCATTGATCAATTAAAACTGAAGGTTTGCTTCTGCAAAGTTTCGATGATAATTATTAGAATGATACAAAAGATAGGAAAAGCAGCATGACCTTCTCTGTGGTACCTTAACCTGCTTGTGTTTTCTAAATTTGGAATTAAACTAATCTGTACAAATAGTATTCCTACAAACCCGATATTTTTAGTTTTAATTTTCTGTAATCTTAGAAATACCGTCAGTGACAAAAGTTAGTAATCAAATGTTGTTTTCCCAACCAAAATGTTCAAGTTTGAGGCTACGTATTCAGGTTTGGTAGCGACCAAGCTGCAAAATAATAGTGACTTTAGTGACTAAAATGATCCGAATAGTGACCAAACAGTGACTTCAAAACTACAAAGAAAAAATGCCAAAATACGGTACCTTTTGACCACGATCTTTAATCAAACACAATGTCAAATTAAAATTTGGCGAACTAAAACAGTTCAAAATATTTCCTAAGTTCTTAACATTTGTCACCCCGTCGTCGTTTTTGACAACTAAATCTTGAAACAATAATGGAATTACTATCTATTTTCCGATTGAAGTATCTTGTAATTTCACTGTCAATTTGCTCAGAAGAATAACGGCAAAATGTTTATGTTCGCTACGATTTTTTCTGTCTATTAGACATTTTAATTTATAGTTTAAATATGAAACTAGAAGTTCAGAATTGAGAAAGAATGGACAAATACACATTAGACTGTAAAAATAGTAATGTAAACTTTAGTGACCAATTTTTCGAATAGAAGTGGCCTAAGCTTTTCCTTGTGGCCAACTTTTCTGAAAAGAAAAGTAATCTCGATGCGACTCTTGCCAGAATTGTCAATTGTCTTTAATCGCAGTACGCATATAAACAAGTTAAATTTCATGCTGCCTTTATCGAGCAAAAATGCAAGAAAACCATAAAACCGGAAAAATCGTGTCACCACTGTGCTCGAGTAATTTCGCATTCGGGTTTGGAAAAACGTTGGGAAGAAGAAGATTACAGTTTTGAAGAGCCGTGACATTTTTTGTTTTGAACAGTCATGGTTTGCTTTGGATTTTGATGGTCGTGTAGAAACATGTAAATGTAGAAGCGGTAAATGTTTGCTACAGTACTTTTCCCATCCCTGGTCTGAATACTGCAAAATATCTCATTTGTGGTCTACACTGAAAAAAAAAAGATTTTCAAAAATCAAAATCGATTCAAAATAATGGTAATTTTTTATTTCGATGAAATTTGGTCTCAAGATAATTTTTCCAAGACTTTAAATTTTAATTTTTTTGGCCACAAATGATTTTTTTTCAGTGTTTTGATTCAAAAATTTAGACAATTCACTACAAGTCATCTAAATAACATTTTTTTGTAGGAGTTGCATTTTTCGGTAAACATTATTCTGAAAAAAAATATCGGGTAAAAAGTTTGGCCCTTTTCAGAGGATAGTCCACATAAATTTTGGAAAAGTATGCAAAGCAGGGTGGGTGTACGGCTGTCAACTACAAACAAAGCTCGCCTAACAATCATCTCTCATGCGGGCCGGCCCAAACAGCACAGGTCGAAAACATGGCCCGCGTTTGCTGATGCATTACAGCACTCAAAAAGCGGGATGCCTAGCAGCTTTGTGAGCCAAAATAACACACCCACAAAACATGAACGGTAGGCGAACCTCGTTGCGTATATCCCCCCTGATGCAAAGGGGCTTACTTAGTCAAGGTCCACACATCCAGAAAATATCATTGGTGCTGCCAGCTTGGAATACAAAATGGGTCAAGAACCGACCCTTTTCAACATACAGTTCTAAAGTTAATAGCTTCAATAAAGTGATACACTTCTAAAGGGTAGTAGACGAAACACGTAAACTTTGTAGGCCAAGAGGTGTCTGCTCAAAGTCAACGCTACTTACCAATTTTTCAATTTTATACGAGGAAAGGTCAGAGATGGGCCCCTGATGTATCTGAAATTAATCTACGTTATCCTTTACCATCCCCGTGAATAAACGTCCATATCAAGTCCACTTATCTGTTGCTCCATCGCAAAGGCAAAATGTGTAAAGCAAACATCGGGGCGGTATCGTTTACTACAGCGTCATCATCCTTAATCGTCGGACGGTTGCAGGCCATATATTGTTTTGTTGAAAGGCCATTGCCTCCAGTCAGTGATATGCAATTGAAATTCATGTGTTGACATTTCACAATTTATTGTTGTCGGCAAGGAACGATCGGCACGCGTGCGTCAACGATGAAAGACCATGCACGGTGGGGGCCATTCGTACCTTGCTTGCAGCAGTAAAAATAATGCAAGCCCGAGAGAGATTCCGTTGTTCGACGGTTTGGCCGAAGGTGCTTCCGATTTGCGCCTTGGTCGTTTCAAAAGGGACAAGGACTTCCTTTGGAACGGAACTGTTCCTTGATAGGGTATCAGAGCCCTGTCCCAATTTTATACCAAACGCTTAAGTTTAGGCCAGAAACGCATGACTACTCAATTTTTAAATTTTTTTTTTTATTGGTTTAAGCCCAAAAAAAAACAATTATTCCGGTTTTCGAGACTTTGCCACAACCCTTGGTTTAAACTAAAATTTTGGGTGAATTTTGTTTTCCGTGTATCTTCCGAAATGTCAGATAGGAACGACCCCAGTAATAAGAAGTAAAACCCCTGAGGTGTTAGTGTCAACTAAGTAAACGTCAAACATGATTCAAAGTGTCAAGGTTAAAATTTCGACCAATTTTTAATTTAAGATTTTTGACGTCATCTATGCGCGAATTTTTTTTTAAAGTAGCAAGAAAATGCTTTGTAGTGTTATACAATAAAAAAAAACAAGCAAATTTAATTCTAATTTTGTTGACCCTATTACACATTTAATTTTGAATAGATAAGCAAGATAGCATGAAATTTGAAACTAAATCTTAATATCACAGTTAATTAATAGTCAAGTTCTGGGCAATGTCAGCCTAAGAAATTTAGCTGTTATGAGGTTAAACTTCAAAACTTCAATTCATAACAGTAAATCTTAATGACTATTGAAGTTAAATACATAGTATTAATCGTATAGTAGAAAGAAGTTTTTTCCAGTGCAGTGTCGGATTGTCTCTGATCGAAATCTTCCTGCATAATGTTGGCACCTCGTCGATCACAACAAGCCATTAATTTCCGCCCATCAGAGCGATGATGCCGCCAGCAGCTTTAAGTGCCTATTGTTTGCGCGCAAAATTATACGACCAATTAAAACCGAGCAATAGCTGTATCAAATGGCACAAATCAAGGCTAAAAATAGTTCGCAATTTTGCGACTCCCTACAGTGATACTAATGAGCACAGGTACCTCTGCTACATTGTGTTTGCCAAATAGAATCTGCAAACTTACGTCCCGCCCACGCTTTTCTATCGCGGTTTTACCGGACGGAAGAAATCGTTAAACGCTGGTGACATTGGGATCGCGATTGTTTCATAGGTCGGCCGGTTAGTTCCCTGTCTCACCGCTGTGGCAGTTGGGGTCCACCAAAATGATTTGTGTAGCCCATTACCTTTAATGTGAAACAGCATGGGTCCAATCTGAGATGGTGTACTGAATTTTTAAGAACAAAGCTTGTTCTTTAGACAAAGTTTGTGGTGGTTTTAAACATTGTATCAATCATTTGTTTCAATTGTTCAGTTAATAAAAACAAAATAGTGGGAGCAATTTTACTAGCAGTAGGTGCATTTACTACTGTTTTTTTGTTGTGATTATCCATTAATGAAGAGACGGAATAGAAGTTGCCTGCGGCGGCAGGGGTTTTTCCATACGATTTGAAACAATTAGAACGGTTATCCATAGGAAGACAATTTAAATGAAACTGCCTGCTACAATATGGGCATATGAGTTTCCTTGGGTAAATCCATTAGTATTTAAATGATTTAAACGGAGAGCCTGTGAATGAGTATGATTATAATTTACCTGATGGGTACGATTCTTAAGCAAGCGATGGTTAACTAAAAACGAGCATTGTTGGAGTTTCTGCCTGGGGAATTTCGGGAACGAAAAATTTTACCGTTCATCTGCCTGGTATGCGCCTCGTCGGTTCATTTGCGCGAAGGGTAATCCCTATATTTAGGCTTATGGTTGCCCCCGCAATTTGCGCATACAAACTTTTTGGTATCCTTTTTCATAGGTCAGACGTCTTTAGCGTGAGAAGAACCTCCGCCAATCATGCATTCAGCATCCATGCGAAAATGTTTGATACCATGACCCCACTTTTGGTACCGACGGCACTGAGTAGGGCTCTGGAAATTTCCTCCAAGTTTCTGGAAATATTCCGATATCACAAATACATCTGACATAAGTTTTGCTTTTTTCTTTATCTTTAATATTTTTAGATCAGTTTTGTTAAAGAGAACTAAATAATATTCTTGTGATGATTTCAGCTGTATGCCAGATTGAATTATCTTTTTCATAATAATTGCTTGGCTATTTTTCTTTTTCTTTTTTCATAATGATTACTAGCTATTTTTCTTTTCGAAAAATCTTCAATCCAATTAAATGAGCTGATTAAAATTCCCCAACATCCGCCTAAAATTTAAGATCCCGTTCGAAAAGGCTTCCTTCTCATTATCTAAACTTAATTTATCTCCGGCACGATCAATTGCGTCACTGCATAATTCCTGCCTGGATCGATCCAGTTCTTCCCACCGATCGCAAAATCCATTCGTCCGTTTCACCTTCCACACCGCCCCTTCAGACAAAATCAACGGTTCGAAATTAAATGAATCCCCGCCAACGGGACAGCCCACATTTCCGCCCTTAAATCCAGAGCTGCCTCCCGATTGGTGGTCGTCGCTACTCCCCGAAACACAACGCAAACGGCCACACCTAAATGCACCACTTGTGGTGCAAACCCCTCCCTCTCCTTCAAGGTGGACCAGCAAAAAGCTAAATCAGCCGGTCGCCCGGCGATTGACGTCATTGGCAAGTGTGTCCGCCACCTCGATACGATCTCGAGAAACGAGACGACACGGACTTTATAGCGAAGATCACCGCGTACAAGTCGACCATCAACGCCACCCGAGCAGAAGAAAATACCAAACTTATAAGCTGAATAAGATATGAAAGAGTCCTGCATAAGAGGTAAAATACCTCAAAGAATATCTTATGAATATTCTACAAACTCCTAGCTGGTATTGCAATACCTCAATAATACATCATAAATTTTCATATAGAAGGGAAGTTTTTAAATAGTAGTTAAAAACAACAATAGCTTTCGAATACCTCAATAACGTATTTTTAATTGTTTAAAACAATATTTTCAATTAGGGTATAAAACCAAAATATGGTATGCATAAATAGTACTAGTTATTCGCTCCTGCTCGGGCCACTCGGACCTTCAATCCGGCTCACACGTGAAATCAAGAGCACTCTGATTCGGTGCAGCGCTTCTCGACTCCCAGACAAACGATTGCCCCTTCGTGGAGCCCGCGCTGTTCAAGAGTTGCAGCACCATCGAAACCCGCGAAAATCAACCAATCAACCAACGCCAACAGGCAAACGTAACCGAAACGGGTTGATTCTCAAAGTCCGTGAGCTGACTGGAACCGACCGACGCGCCGACTCGCTCATTCAGCCGAGCTGAAAACGACATTTCCATGCGTTTGACGTCAATCGAACTTAATTTTTATAACAAACACACCAAGTCAGGCCCCAACGCAGAGGCGGCCTTAGGCGAGGGCGTGGAGGGGGTTACTCATCCTCATTCGCTGTTCGGTAACGGTTTCCTTTGATAGCATTTGTAGCGCTCCAGATAACTGTATGCTGAGATGATGCGCTTGAGACCTTCACAAAACCTGTTCCTAATACATCTACAATGCAACGAGCAATCAATCTGAAATCGTGACTAAGCCAATTACACAATTGCCCAAATTCTAAATCATTAAGGAACTATGACTCAATTGGTATAAAGCTCGCATAAGAGTCATCCTTCTCCCATAGGAACGATATTAACGGCGACGACGCCCCTATGATTGGTGGGAAAGGAGTGGCTTCCGAGCACAAATTCCAGGTCGCATAAACTGGCGACGCACTATGGTACCGCCCATAGGTCATAAATTGAAAAATAAGTTGGTCTGTTTTTTAATCCTTTACCTTTTCATGGATCTATCATGATCTCAATAATATAGAAACATATTTTTATCAAGTCCCTGTGGGATATTTATAAATAGTAAGGTTGTGACTAATAGGTTCACTGATCACTGTTCTAAATTTGTGATAATCTATTGGTTTTCGCATTTTGTTCTTTGCCTTCGTCAACCAAAATAAATTGATTTTTTGAAAATTTGAAACACTCATGATTCGAGCATTTTCGTCTGCTCACGTAAAAAATCCGCAATAATTCTTCGCTTGCTGAAAGAAGAAATAAGCTTCACACCAAATGTTTGTAAAATATCCCTTGTCTATCTGTAATGAATCAATGAATGTATTTTAACTTAAAGATGTGTGTAGTTTCAAGTACTTGTTAACAGGTTTATTGTTTAGTAGTAATTACAAAACAGCAAGCTATTTTTTTTTAAATAAATCACAAATAAAACATAAACAAATGTTTGACAGCTCACCAGAGTGTCTTATCTCTGCGCTGGATATGGCCTATTTAGCTGTAATGCATCCTTAGTTCAAACGTTACACTGTTGAGTGGTTATAAGAAGTTATGCGTTTATTTTCTAAAATGCATGTATAATTCCAAATGGATCAGATAATAAGGTATTAAGTGGTTTTCAGATTCTGATTCTGATTCTGATTCTGATTCTGATTCTGATTCTGATTCTGATTCTGATTCTGATTCTGATTCTGATTCTGATTCTGATTCTGATTCTGATTCTGATTCTGATTCTGATTCTGATTCTGATTCTGATTCTGATTCTGATTCTGATTCTGATTCTGATTCTGATTCTGATTCTGATTCTGATTCTGATTCTGATTCTGATTCTGATTCTGATTCTGATTCTGATTCTGATTCTGATTCTGATTCTGATTCTGATTCTGATTCTGATTCTGATTCTGATTCTATTCTGATTCTGATTCTGATTCTGATTCTGATTCTGATTCTGATTCTGATTCTGATTCTGATTCTGATTCTGATTCTGATTCTGATTCTGATTCTGATTCTGATTCTGATTCTGATTCTGATTCTGATTCTGATTCTGATTCTGATTCTGATTCTGATTCTGATTCTGATTCTGATTCTGATTCTGATTCTGATTCTGATTCTGATTCTGATTCTGATTCTGATTCTGATTCTGATTCTGATTCTGATTATGATTCTGATTTGGTGAAGGTGCATGATGATATTGCTTCATCAATTGATAGAAAAGGAATAGCAGTTATCTTGTTGATAGATTTCGCAAAAGCGTTTAAACATGTTTCACACAATAAGCTGTAAACTTGGTTCTCTTTTTGAATTCTCCCTATCTGCTGTCAAATTAATAGGAACTAATCTCGCACATAGATACTAATCCTTTTTTTAATGGTGTTAGGCTTTAAGTCCAATTGATTCAGGGATACCACAAGCATTGGATCTAATATTGGACCCCTTTTTTCTCTTTTCATCAATGACCTTCCAGCCGCATTAAAATTCTGCTAAGTAGGGGGGCTGGGGGCAAGAAGGACACCTTAAGATATATAGGTTCAAATCATGGTTGATAAGCACAATTCTTGAAGATTATTCCAGTGTAGGGGCAAGCTCAGCTCTTGTTCTAAATGATGTTATCGATAGATTTCAAAAATATAAGAAACACATGATGATTTGAGATTTTTGAAAATGTCCCTTCTTATGAGGTTTTTAAACGAGGCACGGGGCAAGAGTGTCACTTGTATGGGGCAAGAAGACCACCAGAGCAAAATGCCACAAATTTTGTATATTATTATTTCCCCGCCTAAAGGATAAATTGTAGAGTAAGTAAGGATAAAAACTAAGGGATAAAAGTTGACTTATAGTTAAAAAGTAATTTTACAAAATTAATTTAGTTTTCATCTTATTTGACTGTAACAATAATAGTAAAAATTTTCAGAAACCATTTTGAATGTCCAAGATGGTTTATTTTGATTTTATTTAGTAGGAACCATTGATTGAATGCAATATTAAACAAGAAAAATAAAAGTTCATTTGATTTTATATGAGAAAATTGCGGTGTCCCTCTTGCCCCATAAGACATACTGTTATTATATATGTAAAATTTAATGTCAAAAGGACTTTTTCGAAAAAAAATTCCTCACAGCTATATTAAACAATTGAAAATCATCAATACTGTGTGGAAAAATCAATATGTTTTGTATTTATTGGTAGTCAAACCTTGTTTTCCAGTCTTACATTTTTATAATATTTCGCATATTTTGCGTTGGTGAGTTAAAGACATTTTTCTATTTTTTGTGTAAAAAACATTTTTAAGTGTAATATTTACACAACCCTCAATTAGTACTCAATTTATACTTATCCTGCGTTAAACATCAAAAAATTGATTTGAACTACGTGAAATTAGAGGTGGCACTCTTGCCCCGGGTGTCCTTCTTGCCCCATGTCCCCCTACACATGTTCGCCGATACAAATTTATTTCTGTGCTGATTCTAGAACAAGTGCCATGCAAAAGTCGATGTTAATCAACTACGATCTACAATAACACAACCAAAACTAAAGCCGTGTTTATCAATCGGCAACGACGATTCTACTTTTATATGCCTGAACTTATCATGAATAATGAACAAATTCAATTCACAGTCCAAGTAAACAATGTATGGATCATCCTTAATTCTAAATTAGACTGGGAACATCAAATAAATTCACAAGGTGGTAAAATATACGGTACTTTTAAAGAGCTCTCACTTACTGCTAAGCATCTTAGCTATCAAATGAAAATCAAATTGTTCAAGTCGCTTATTAACCCATATTTGTCTATAATTACTTTATTTACTTGAATGCTACCGGAAACAGTATTAATAAGCTACGTATTGCGCTCAATTTCTACATCAGGTTTGTTTTTAACATTCCAAGATTTGGAAGTGTCACCCATCTTCGAACATTTTTAATTAGCTGTCCTTTCGATAAGTTCCTCAAGTATACATAGATCATGTCGTCATATTTACAAAATACTTATATCTGATAACCTGGGTTATCTGTCGTCAAAGTTGAATCTATGTAGAAACACCAGAACAAGAAGTCTTTTTGTTCGTTTACATCACTCCAGTTACTCTCTGTTTGTAACAGGTTTAATTAATTGGAATCACCCACCATTGAATCTAAAAATTTCCGTTTATTTTTGGAGCCTTACACGGAATCTACTCTTGGAGTTGAATTGAACGCACTTAAAAAGCACACCGCAATTGATTAATAGCAAGATCAGCTGAATCGATGAATGAGAAATAACACATCCTACTCGATATCAACCAATTGTAACATTTAATAGGGGCCTTCCTTAGCCGAGTGGTTAGAGTCCGCGGCTACAAAGCAAAGCCATGCTGAAGGTGTCGGCCCAAGTAACCACAAGCATTATAACATTGCACGTATTCTACTGCATAACAACAACATTGATGCAACATTGCTTTTATTCAACAAATTTCAAGAGCTGTCAAGCAATAAAGCATTAACCCTACATTACACATGTATCAATGCACTAACATCACTTTATAAATTGTACTGATGCATTAATATAACTTTATAAGTTGCTTCATTGCTTCATCGTCCTTCTTGCATTAATTTAACTGTAAAAGTGCCCTTTTCCACTTTTAAACTACTTTAATGGTAGGCTTACGGCAATGCAGCTGCATTATATATGCAATGATATAATGCTCCATGGTTACTTGGGGGGGTTCGATTCCCGGTCGTACCAGGATCTTTTCGTAATGGAAATTTCCTTGACTTCCCTGGGCATAGAGTATAATCGTACCTGCCACACGATATACGAATGTGAAAATGGCAACTTTGGCAAAGAAAGCTCTCAGTTAATAACTGTGAAAGTGCTCATAAGAACACTACGCTGAGAAGCAGGCTCTGTCCCAGTGAGGACGTTAATTCCAAGAAGAAGAAGAACATTTAATAAGATTGTAAATCTTGCGTTACAAGAATGAAGCATAAAAAAATAAATAAATTGTCAATTTGAATGTAGAAAACTCTTTTTTTAGTTTGGCATCTGTTTTTTGACAGATTTTTTTTAAAGGGCTTTAAATATATAAATGCTATCGCTTTATAGCATAGCATAGCATAACATAGGCGACTGTACAAATCGTGGGTGGCTGTACAATTCTCAACTCTACCTGTTTTGAAAAATCTACATGTAGTGTCGCAAGCAAATGTTTTTTTTTTTTTTTTTCATGACGGCTTATTTCTACATAATAGAAATAAACCAAATAAGTGTCATACTGTAAACCAGGCCTCGTCTTTACAATCGCTGAGAAAGGGAAGGAACGTTAGCTCAAAGTCTACTTAAGAAGATACAGGGAACCCAAACTATTTTCATAAACGTTGCGGGATGGTAGGATAGAGAGTATGCTAGGCTGAGCTCAATTTGATAATTTAGAGTATAATTGGTAGAATCAATCTTCAAAGACGCTATCAATGGTACATTTCGGCTACAAGAAACTATTGCTTTTGCTTTATTTGTCTTCATTATTTAGAATTCTGGAAATGATATCCCAGTAAAGACACGATCGTACATGAACGGATATAATAGTACAAATGCGATATACGTATTTTTTGCAAGCAGCCTTATGGCACATGTATGTGTATAACCTCCACTTTTTTACTCTTGTGCGCTATCATATAGGAGTTTGGGTTTACTGGGATCAATTACAATAACCTCAAGAGCTTTTTTGATTGTCAAAATGTAATTGCTTTGAATATTGCTAACGAAATTATCAGATTTTATATAGGAGGCTTTATGACCTCTTCATAAAACAAACGGAACCACTGTGCGACGTCTGGTGACGGCGGTGGGCGGCTGTTGATAGCGTGCGAGAATCGAGCCAAACAAATCGATCAGTACGGTGTCGAGTGCGAGTCCCATTAGCCGTGTGCGCGCGAGTGCCTACTTAGATAGCGATCAGTGTTATCGTGTAAATGGCGCAAGTTTTGCCATCGTTGGATCGTGTGCGCTTCCAATTCCCGACCAGTATTGCAGCAGTTGCAGCCGCACTTGAACGGGTGGGTAAATTATGTCTCTGTAGAACACCCATTTCTCAAAAAAAGACGTTTGACATAATGAACATTTCGAATGAATCAGTTTCATACAATATCAGGTAGCATTTTGAAGAATGCAATGCGAAATCCATAACAGTATGCGAAACGTCCCTGCTAAAGCCATTTATTCTCGATTGATCGATTAACACATGTCCGATGGTTCAAAGCGCGATAGTTAGTGATTAAGTCACGCCGTTGTCGCTCTGTCACCGTTAGCAATTGGTGCTAGCTAAGCGCCTTTGCCAGTCGGTATGTGGCCCCATAGTAGATATGATATACAGCTGACGTGCGTAATCATCAACCACAGTGAGAGAGTCGCGTGTAAAACAGTTACAATAGACCGGCCGCGGCGGCGGGCGAGAAGAAACTGATACACGCAGACAGATTGACGTCATTGCTGACCGTGATGCGTGTGTGCACTACCAAGCAGCGGAAAGTTCGACAGCACTGACTGGTGCCTATTGTATGGTCGAAGTCGAACCGATGTAGAGTGGAAGTAAGTATCCGGAGAAACGCTCTATGGACGCAAATGCCACCGCCGCCGCAGCCAGCTCTGGTTCTTTGAAGGCTTCCCGAGCTCGCCGCTCGAGTTCACTGCTTTTCGGAGACTTTTGTTGGGAAGGCTTCTGGCATTGTCGGTCGGTTTGGGTGCACGACGACAATGACGTCAATCGGCTTCGAAGTGTGAGGTCTCACCAGGGAAGTATCAGTTGCTGTTGCGGCTATCGGAGACTTGGGGAAGGAAACGAGAGAAAGGTTTCCTTGCTGCGACGATCTACAATGTATTCGGTGTCCCCCGTGATGGTCAACCGACAGGTTTATGACGGTTGTTGCGAAATGGCACCGCATGCAGAGGGGTGAAGATGGGTTGAGGATTTTTTTATTGCAATTTGAATTCCTGTTTGAATTTAGAGGCTGATTAATTTTGTCATAAAACTGGAAGTCATACGACTGATCGCAAAAATATGTAAATTATGATTCGAATATAAATGATTAGATGAAAACCGAAGAATTTATAGGATTAATAGCGAACACGTTATTATACTTAACAATCGCCTTAAGACACGTGTTTCAAATATTCTTTACTAAACAAGGATCAACGCTTCCCGCCTTGAGACCATGTTTTGAAGTTTGACGGCTTTCACTACTGCTTCGTAGATAGACGGATATTAACGGAATATGCATTTAATATGATCCACAAAGTTTCATTCCAGAGATTTTGAAGATGTTTCTCCACGGATTCCTCAATAAATTCGACCAGAGATATCTCATGAAGTTCTTTCTGAAATTGCCCCAGGTTTTTTTTTCTAGATTTTAATCCATAAATTACTCCTTCAGTTTTTCGATACATTTCTCTAGTAAATACTACAGCAACTATTACTCTAAATTCTACGATCATTCATACACAAATTTGTTCATGGAGTTTTGGGATGTTTCAGATAATCCAGCAGATTGTTATCCAGGGGTTCTATTGATTAGTTACCAATAATTTCAAAAATAATCTTCCTATTGAGTCCAGTCCAGTTATCATTTTTTTTTAGAATTTTCTTTTACTTAAAAATTTCCTTCACAATTTTCTGAAGACTTTTCTAGGGACATCAATGTTTAGATTATTTTTTTTTACTAATTTGGAAGCTTTCCTGATGAATTTCTGGAGCAGTTCCTAAAGGAGTATTAGATGAAATATTTGGGGAAATTTTCAATTATATCCCTAGAAAAATTATTGATTGAAATCCTATGAAAATCCTAAACGGCTATTGTGGAGGACATCCTAAGAAATCTCTTAAGACTTCTCTCAAAAGTAAATCTTAGAGGGAATCCTAGGGAGGTCGATGGAAGAATCTTTGGATTATATCTTGTAAAACTTAGAAATTTCTTGGAAAATTTCTGCGAGAATGTTTTGAGACAATACTAATGCATTCTTTAGAGTAATTTCTGAGGTAATTCTTAGAAAAAATCAGGTTAAATTTCAAAAGGTATCTTTAACGAAATTCGTGGATGATTTGAAGCAAACTTTAGACAAATACCTATATTGATGTCTGATTTAATTCCTGGAAACAACCATGTACAACTATACAGTAATACAAGTAGTAATGCTTGTCGCTATGTCACGAGTACTTAAAAACTCTTTGAAATATCCTTAGAATTATATCTGGTCGAAATGGAAATTCTGATCTTCTTTCACCTGTTAGGTTAATTTAAGTTCTGCTTTTTCAAACACGAGATCTCTAAAGTTCCTATTTTCGCGAGGAAATGGTCGACTCCCGTTCCGACATTCAGTAGCTCCTGTATCGGATCCAGAATTTTAATTCATATTTTTTTCCAAAATATAAACTGCCACATAAAGGAATACAAACATAAAATTCTCATCACGAGAAATATAAAATCCAACTGTTTCGTGAAGGTAAAACTATCGGAAGCTAAATTTGTGTATTTTGGATATAATCGATGGTAGACTGAAAGGAAGGATTAGAATCCTATAGAGTTTCTGATGAATCCTCACAGGAATTTTTAAGAATCCTAACACAATTTTCATTCTCCGGATTCTCATTGGATTCCTCGCATGTTTCACATAAGATACTTCGCAGCATTTTATTTGAAATATTCTCAGAACTATCATCAGCATTATCGCAAGATTCACTACGGTTTCCTACCAGCATTCTCATGAAAATTATCTCAGAATTCTCATCAGAATCCTCTCAATATTCACATAAGAATCCTATTGGGATTCTCATCAGAATCTTTAAAAGATTCTTTTCAAAATCGCCTTAGGTATTTCATCAGCATCCTCTCTGAATGCACTTCGGAATCGCGTCAAGTTTTCAAAAAAAAATGTTTGGATTCGATGGAAAAATTTGACAATTCTCACCAGAATCTTTTCAGGATTCCAATCAGAATCCTCTCGGGAATCTTCGCTAGAATCTATCCGACATCCTCTAAGGATTGTTACCGAAATCTTTCAGAGAATTTGTCATGGATGTTCATCAGAATTCTTCCTAAATTTTCAACCGATTCCTTTCTGGATTTTTTTCACAATCCTTCCAGGAGCCACATTAAATCCTTCCACGATTCTTATCCAAACTTTCTAGGATTCTCATCAGAAACGTTGAAAAAATCTCATCTGAAATCATAATGTTCATCACATTTCTTCCAGGATTCTGAAAGAGATTTTTCCAGAATTTGCATTCGAAACCATCCAGTACTGCACCAGAAATTGTTTATCATCAGAAACCTCCAAGGATTTTCATTAGAAACCTTTCAGGAAACTTATCAGAATCCTTCCAGGAATTTCTATAAAAGCCTTCCAAGATTCTTATGAAATTCCATATGCGTATTCCGTCAAGGTTTTATTATGGACTTGATTGTACTATCTTTTATATTTTCTTTTTACAAAACCTTACACGTAACTTCAAAGCCTTGAAAGATACCGCAGTAATGAACGCTAATTTGCGGTTGTGTAATGCAGTCATATATTTGGTTGGTTCTCAATTAACTGCTTGATAAATTACTCGTAATAACTTTGATAAATTTCAGCTAAGATCCATAGAAGATTTCTAATGAGCGTTGCTTTACATTCCCCAGCAGCTTTCTAGAGGTATCTGGTGAGACAAACGATTGGACTCTTACAAAGATATTCTGTGGACCTTGATAAGATGAAAACGTCGAAATACTCCATTCAACCAGCAATGCAGAACTTGTATCAAATTGAACCTTATTTTCTCAGACATTGCCGGCTGTTTTCCACATCTACAAGATAATTTAGATGGAACTGAAATGTCGTGATATTTATTTTAACCCATATCCGCCCAGCGTCCTAAAAATAGGACAGAAGCTCCGAACGCCCAGCATCCTATAAATAGGACAGTACTTGTAGTGCAAATATCTTGAAAATAAAGAGGTTAACGAGAAAAATGTCTTCTGCAAAGTTGATCACAGGACTGCTGACTTCCACTTGGTAACTATTGTAATTCATAATTAACTCACCAGGTGGCGCACATACGCCAACAAATATTGCATCTATAAGCAAAATATGAAACAGCTTTCCGACGTACAAATATTTGCTTCGTTTATACCTCCGTCCAGCGATGAGATACAAAATTGGTGTCTTCGACAAAGTTGAACAACTAAATAATACCTATTCGCATAGAAGCTTATAAATTCGGAAAGCGCTCCCAAGATGGCGCTAGTGAGCCAAAACTTTATTTGCTCATATCTTAGCCCAGTTATGAGATAC
Organism: Aedes aegypti; assembly: GCF_002204515.2. Classification (NCBI taxonomy): domain Eukaryota; kingdom Metazoa; phylum Arthropoda; class Insecta; order Diptera; family Culicidae; genus Aedes; species Aedes aegypti. The sequence continues at coordinate 305,174,159 of NC_035108.1, forward strand.
AAAAATGGTGCCTTCGACAAAGTTGAAAAACTCAATAATATCTGTTCGTATAGAACCTTATAAATTCGGAAAACACTCCCAAAATAGCGCTAGTGAGCCAAAGCTCTATTTGCTTATATCTTAGTCCAGTTATGAGCTACAAAATAGGTGTCTTCGATAAAGTTGATCAACTAAATGAGACCTATCCGCCTAAAACCTTATAAGTTCAGAAACACTCAAAAGATGGCGCTAGTGGTCGAACATTTTGATTGTTCATATCTCAGTTCAGTGATGAGATACAAAATTGGTGTCTTCGACAAATGCGTTCAACTGAATGAGATCTATTCACCCGAAAACTTTTTAGTTTGGAAAACATTCACTAGATGGCGCTAGTGGGCAAAGATTTTATTTTGCTCTCAGTCAAGTGATTAGATACAAAGTTTGTATCTAAGACAATGTTGAACAACTGAATGAATCCTATTCGCCTAGAACCTTATTAGTTCGGAAAACACTCACAAGGTGGCGCTAGTGGTCAAATATATATATTTTTATATCTCAGTCCAGCGATGAGATTCGAAATTGGTGTCTTCGACAAAAGTGTTCAAATAAATGCGATCTATTTGCCCCGAAACACAGTAGTTTGAAAAACTTTCCCAAGGTGGCGCTAGTAGACAAACATATTATTTGCTTATATCTCAATCCAGTGATTGGATACAAAGTTAGTGTTTTTGACAAAGTTGAAGAACTAAATGAGACCTATTCGCCTGGAAACTTATTTCTTCGAAAATCACCTAAATGGCACTACTGGGCACACATTTTATTCTCTTATATATAAGTCCACTGATTAAATCCAAAGAAAGGTATTCGCCTTAATCCTTCTTAGTTCGGAAGTCCTTTTTATGATGGCGCTATTCGGCAAATATTTTATTCGTCTATATTGAAGTTCAGTGATGAAAAATTTGGTATCTTCGAAAACAATGATCAACTAAAGGAGATATTTTCGCAAAAAAAACTTATTTGCTGGGAATTGCTTTTATGTGCAAAACATCAAGGAAACAATTAATAAGAAATTGGTCTGCCTAGATCAAAACAATGGATACTTACTATTGAGTCGAGCAACAATCGCTTATTTCGGATGCAATGCTCCTTACATTTTTAGATGAACCTTGACACCATTTATTGGAGGCTAAAAGAAGAAAACACATGTTTTCTAGCCGTCGAATGAAAAAGATGATCTTTTGAATCTCTAGTGTCAAAAATCTTGGACCCCGTGGATTCGGTTCTATCGGTGGATAAGACCATATGCAGTAACTTCAACGTTATAGACGAATTATGTTGGCTTCAAATATTCACGTCTGTAAAGCATGTAACAGTTGGAGTGCAATATTTGACTGTCATTGGACTGAAGGTCTAACTTTTGATTAGCACTAACGAAATTATGATATTGCCAAATATATATTTCGATCGCTGTCAGATCCGAACTACATTGTATACTAATAACTTGACCCAGAAAAAATATTTTGATAGTTAGCTGGCAAGTTTTATAGAATCTTTTTGAAGACTATTTTGAAACATCTGTGGGTTTTTTTTATAATCAAAATATTTGACGTAAGATTTTATTTTGTTTTTGGTATAAAGGGTGTAAGTGGGCATAATTGTACATGTACATGTATGGAAATGTATGTATGTCTCTATCTAACTTACTTACTTGGTAGAGCAGAAAATTGAATTGAAGTCACTAAATGATTTAGTTCTGGCATGCATCTTACGCCTCTGTAATTTTTATTCTTTATGTTGCAATTTCTTTATCAGGATACGTCCATAAATTACGTCACGCAAAGTTTGGCCATATTCATCCTCCTCAATTTGTCTCTATATTACACTTTTTGTATAGATTTAAATTTTTATATGAGTAGTCACGTTTCCTTGTAACCCCCTCCTTCCACCTTCTGTACGGGACGTAATTCATGAATTACCCCTCAAGTGAAGTTTTTTTCAACTTGTTTACATTGTAATGGGTCGAAGAGCATGAAAATATATTTGATTAATCTTGAAAATAAACTTATAGAACAACTAGATATGGACGACACACTTTCATGATTTTTTTTGGATCCCCACCATAGACTTGAAATTTTTTGGTGAAATTAGGTTTAATTTATGGGAATACGACTATGAATAAGAAAAACGGAGCTGAATTCCAATTGTGAGATACCTTGGGCGTTAACGGGTTAATGTGCTTTTGAAGATCTTAGGATAAATTTCTAAGACAATGTTTGAATCACAGTAAAACATTGTCTTTGAGATTTGTAAAAAAGTTCTTTGAAGAATTTAATTTCAATTTTGTTTTCCCAGCTAAATTGGAAGTGCACATAACTACACTAAACTGAGAAGCAGAATCTGTCCCAGCTGGGATGTCTCACTAGAAAAAATAACAAAAATTTTCATTGGACGGAAACAAGCCAACTCAAGGTTATTTAAGTTTAAACATCATAAAGATAGCACTGTTTCCAGTCATGCCCCCCTCATTGTAAACATTAGAATATGAGCAGCAACCTCCAATTAAACCATTATATTCCCATTTATACAAACGAATACCTCCTTTTCCTGCATGAACCGTTCACTCAGCCAAACTCAACCATAGCAGCTAGGTGAGGTACCAAGTCCATCTCTGATAATGTTCATTGCATTGACCTCGCCAATGCGGCATTTTTATCACCCAATTCAAGCGGCTCTGACCGACGACAACCAAGTCCGCTAGAATCCTCCTCACTCTCGACAGAGCAATCACGCGGTGCCCCACGCTTAATGAATTAAACTTCCTCCTCCGCAAATGGCTCATTAATTACAATAACAACGACATCGCTCCTCCACTTGTCCAGAATGAGTGAAAGGGCACCACCATCGTCGGTTCGTATAAATGTAGATTCGTTTTCCTAATCAAACGACGACTCTCCTAGCCGTTGACAGTCCCCGGCATATGCGCGGCGAATGGTTAACCTTTCCCGTTTGAATTATTTGCATTAGCATGCAAATAACCGACCAACACTTTGAGGAAAGAATGCTGCGCTTCGAAGCATGTCGTGTGGACTCCGCATTAGATGGAGACTAAATCAGAGATCGAGTCTTGCTGTGCGAACAGCGCTTGTAATCTGCTCAAGTTACATTGTTAACATCGGATGTGAAACTCAGTCGAGCGCGCGACGAAACAACTGTAGACACTGAATCACATTGCTAAACTCGACCGGCGGTTGACATTTGAGATAGGCGGCTAGCATATGTTTATCGACCAGTGTCCAACGGGTTGTTATCGTTCAGACAAAGCTGTCATGCGATCACTCCTCGTCACCGGATCCAGATTTCTACGACTGTCTGTCACCTTCTTGGTTGGTTGCAACATTTCGATAGCATCATCACGTTGCCGCTTCTAATTGGACTGTGATTCATCAGATAATCACACAAGCGCATCAACAGGCTGTCAAGTGTCAACCCAGATAATGATCATCCCACCCAAGTTCCCACACAGAATGAAAGAGAAGCTGGTGAAGCAACGAGTAGCAGCGACTAGATAATCCAGCTTGACGGACGAATCGCTATCAAGCGTTTGCCTCATTAATGCATTTCAAATGCATCGGAACTGACTGATGGAAAAGTCATTGGAATTAAAAATAGTAACACAATTCCTGATAACGCCTGTCTGAGAATGATCGTCGTTCGTTCGTTTTTAGACAACTTGAAGAATCTCTCGGCGATCGATCGGCTTTGGCCGCCCTTAGCGCGTTTTCTCGTCGGTCCGAAAAATAGAATTATTAGTAGTAGAACGCTAATGGCGTAGTTGTCACAAAACTGATTTCAATTTTTATTACCTTAAATTGTGGTTTTTCATTGTTTGTTCTATACCATGATGTTGTTTTGGTTCTTAAAATTAATCTGACACTTTGAGGCCCGGTACTCACGCTGTCAGTTCGTGGCAAACTAGATGTTGGTAACACGAACAGCAGCGACATTAGCATTCTTAGGTTAATGCTTCTACTGTCCGAAATCAGTTGACGCAGTTAATTAGCAAATGCTGTCCAGTTTTGAGTTGCACTGTAGTATACCCACGGGCTAATGGAGGCGCCGTCTAACAATAGCAGTCCACACAGCTGAACGCGCGAGGTTCGGAATTGACGTCAATGCGACGACGACTCGTATGCTCGCCATTCGATCGACGGCGATTGGTCCAGTTGCGAGCAAATCGCTGGGCGGGCACGCCTTCCGAAGGAGCGCGAGCTCATTGGCTCAGGATTGGGATACACTTGACTCGGTGTGTTTGGAAGACAATTTATGTCTTTTTATGTGCTCTTATCAATTGGATTGACTTTTGCGATTCCTCCGATGAAACGGAGAAAGGAAATTGTACTAAGAGCTTGAAAGCGACGGAAGTGCGTCATAGTTGACCTCAATTAGGATGAGCACAAGTCTGCATTCTAGGAAGGGGACCTTTTGCTATGAAGTGATACAATAAAGAATTATACATTAACGACTCGGTTGTTTCACAATTTGAAATTTCGAATTTGATAGAATTTGTTTTTACGTTTCCATTTGGTAAACCAAATCGTTACTATGGGGTCTCATATGACTTATACAAGAAATTAGTTCGCAAACCGATATTTGCGATATCCAATATGTAGGTCTGTAATATAGACCATGCGAGCAGAGATGACCAGAAATATTCCAGGATATATTTCAGAAGGATTTGAGTAATCCTTAACCATTCCTTATAACTACAATCACAGGAAGCTTGAAAAAATCTCTCGAATAACGCCTACAAAACTCTGTTTCATGGAGGGAATTCAACAAGAAACACCTTCAGAAATGGGGTCTTCTTTAGCCTTGTGACATTTCTGAACAACTAACAATGTGATACTTTGTGTTTTTTAAGCAAAGAAGAATTTATCAAGGAATTCCTAGAAGAGTAGCAGAAGAAGTATCTGTAGAGATTTGGATTCAAAGTGTCGAAAATAAAACATAGAAAAGCCAGATGGTCAAAAGACAAAAGGCCGAAAGAACAAAGTGTCGAAAATGATAAACCTCTCTTTTCAAGAAGAGAAAAGAGTATCTACTTTTTGTCCCTACTCTTTTCCTTTTTAACCTTTTTGTCTTTTAGAACTTTCTAGTTTCTGCACAATATGAACGTCATACCTGCACGTGGCTTATATTGCTCCAATGACTCAAACTGTCTAATCTGTTTAAACCATATAAAGCAAGATACTTCATTAACCAAACCGCTTCATTCAAGACTGTGCTTCTTCGAATCAATTGAAGTGTCAGAAGTTCTTCATCCATAAATCGATCTTTCGAGGCCAACCATTCCCCCCTAAAAGGAGCCTAAAATTATCACCTAAAATCACACATCCGCCTCGTGCAATTACCACAACTAACCAATGTCCGTTTCTATTTTTTCCGTCTTTTCCAGAATGCGCTTGAGCTGAGTGCCCCCGCTAGTCCCGTCCTCCTGGAGCACAACGCCCCTGCGATCCCGTCCGGCTGGCTCCAGCTCTCGGGTCACCCCAAAAGGTAAGTCGACACAATCACAAGCTCCTCTTCATTGACAATCATTTAGCTATCATAGAACCTCCTTCAGAGAAAAATAACCATCACCGTTTATAAATTTCCCAAACGAGTTTTGAAAACTTGCATGCAAGTTTGCCAGCTTGCATGGCAATTTATTTGCTTAATCTGTCACAAAAGTTAAAATTCATGTGTATAACAATACTTATCAACAAAGCTCGTAATGCATTCGTAGGTCAAAAGTTGTTCTTTGATGGTTAGAAAAGTTAGAAAAGTCAATCGATTTAATCTGAATTTAATGGTGCAATTTCAACCATATTATATCTGAAATAAAAGTTAAAGTCTTATTTTGCATGTTTGGTGGATCAGATCAAAAAAAGTATGATAAACCATAGTTTAAACTTCGTGTAAACATCAATGAAACCAGTATTTTATAAGGTTTTGACGACCTGTAGCCAAAAGTTGTGACGTGCTGGAACTTTTCTGAAAACGGCATCAGGTTCAGCAACCTCAAACCTACTAAAGACACATAATTTGATCCTTGATACACGCAAAAATGGCATTTTTGTGTAACGTGTTATCATAACGATTTCTTTAAATTTGAGCAAAAAAAAACTTAATTATAAGAAAACTGTATCAACTGCATCTAGAATAAACTGATTTCAATTTGTAATACAGTGCCTTATCGATTTTGGCAACAAGACGTAAATGTTATGTTACCAAATCTGGGATGTTGCCAAATTAGTAATTTTAAATTTATTATAACTTCATTTTTTTTCTGTCTTTATTAACAAGATTTTTATCCCTGGACTAGTTCATCCCGGAATCAACAGCCTTACTTCCCTTCCGAAGAAAGTCGACACTACAACATATTTGTCATGAGTGCCTATCTCGGGGATGGGATTCGATCTCAGGTCCTCGGCGTGAAAGGCGTGTGTTCTAAGCACTACACCAGGTCCGTCCCCCGAATTTCAAATTGTAATCTCTAAATGCTTCACAACAACTACAGATTGTGTGGAAAATGTCTGGGAGTCTTCACCAGAGCAGAGTACACGCACAAGTTGAAAAGAACACTTGTTGTACACAGTATAAGAGTGATCTAGCTTTCAGTGGTCATTTGTTGCTTTTCATAAGTGCAAATGTATAGCTTTAAAGCTAGACCTTTTTAACAGTAACTGGTGTCTTATACGGGTTTGGTCTGGGAAACGACTTTCCTGAACACAGAATGCAATTACGGTTACCTGACAATACCTTTATGAAAAAATAGCACACCTTGGACATGCCCTATCTCAACTGCAGCGATTTACAGTAGACTGAAGTCCCGAGCTCGATCCATTTGACAAGCAAATCGAGCCTTCTGTTATCAATAAGGTGTTGTTGAGAAGATGTTGATGCATGTCGATGGGCCAAAAAATAGTGAAGAAAGTTCTCAGTTGAATATGGAGAAACATCTCATGAATTTCTGTGCTGAACTCAGTGCTTTCTTAGTTGTAATGTTAAGAAGAACGATATCAAATATTTACCATAAGGCCCATTTAAAACCTACATACTTATTGTATTTCCGGATCTTGATCAATTCTTTTTATAGAGACTGGTTCCGTCATACGCTCAGACACATATTTTATGACGAGATCCCATTTAGCATTATGTTTATTTGCTGAGATTAAAGTTTTTGTTTACCAACAATTACGCCACCTCTAGACTAATTTCTTTGATTTTCTGTGACATGTTTGAAAACTGAAGGCAAATTCCTAAAAAAATCAGCCTTTTTATGGAAAATCAATAAAAACAATTGCAGCAGTGGTTTTCTTTTTCTTGTAAAATACTGTTTTCCAAATTGTAGAAATGCCAGCAAATCTCATTAATGGACATCTAAATATCCCAATCTCTAGTTGTCACACAGATGTGGCCAAAACACCTCTGGATTATTGATTGTTAATTGGTCGGCGTTAGGTCAGAGGGAACCAAGTACAAAACTTGGGAAAATTGGATTATTTTTTCATTAGATGCGAAATTACCTTACCTCCATTTCACTTTGATCAGATTTGATGAATGCTGTATGCTGCGAGAGATATGTAACAAATTTACTTTGGATGATCAATAAAAATCCATAAAAGTGTGCAGTCAGAGAGGACCAAGTGCTTATTACTATAACAGCGAAAATGATCAGCACGCTGAGGAATGCGAGGCAATGAAACCATTTCAAGAGATTTGTCAGATTTTTCGACATCGCATGATTTTTCAATATAAATTCATAAACATTACTTAATTCGAAGCATTTGATTTTGATTTTTGTCCATTTATCATATCTGGATGGGTGGTCAGGAATTGCAACAATTTTTGTGCAGACAGAGTGGACCAATTGTTGAAAAGCAATAAACTGATTGATTATTGCATTTTTTGAGTCGATTTCAAAGTCCGATAGGAGTTCATGGTAGTTCTATGGTGTATGTATGGCATGTCCTAGAACTCGCTTATTGGACAAGTATTTTTTGGTCGGTACTCAAGATTTTCACTTGGTCCACTCTGACTAAACGCATATTTGAATATTTCTGGTCTCCAATGCTCGTACCCTGAAAAACCTTAATTTTCAAGCTATCAAAATGCCACTAATTTCGGGGTTGACGATATGGATTATTGAAGAATTTACGACTTTGGTGTCGAAGGGTCTTGATAATCTGTTTATCTTAGAAATTTGCACCCAGTTTGACTATGCAAGCATTAAATGATTGTTATTTTCCTAGAAATTGTTCAGTCAGAGTGAACCAACTCACTGAACGGTGGTCTTTAGTTCAGTCAGAGTGGACCAAGTACACATAGTCCATCAAAAAATCGTTCTATCAAAGGTTTGGATTGTGATTTTTCATGATTATCAATACACATTATATTGTGTGAAAGTAACACGAAGATGTGTAGAAATATTGAACCAAAACTTTACCGAGTTAAAAAATTACAGAGCGTTAGACTTTAAGCCCATTTTTCTCAAAATATGAAAAATGTCACTTGGTCCACTCTGGCTTAACGCCGACCAATTGTCAATATTGTCAGAAAATATTCCCAAATGTCTGTCTTGGCTAAATGCGACGAGAAGTAAGATATCTGGAAGATTTCAACAATGTCCTTAGAATTTGTATCAAGGATTCTCCTATGCATATTATGATTCCTCTTTAAACTTTCTTCAATTACTTTCCTTAGATTCTGCCAAAAATTGTCATCTAGAGTAAAGCGTGAAACTCTTCTATGTATTCTCCTAAAAGTCTAACGGAAATGCTCCCAGAAATGCCTAAAAGAAAACACCACTTACTACAAGAGATTTTCTGTGGATTTGCTTATAAACGTTCGCCCGAGATACGGGAAACATTTTTTTGCTTTCCAGTCCGCCAAACTCTTTTTTTATTTATTGATATTTTTATTTATATTTAACTTGAAATTTTAAAAGAGGAAAAGCTTCTTTGAGAGATTTCTTAATGAAATCATCCCACGAAAGGCATAAAACCTCCTTATATATAAAAAAAAACATAAAAGAAACAATCTACAACATTATAAATGGCTCAAACGTTTTCTATAACACAATCCGATAGATATGTTGAAAAATTCTCACAATCACGACAATCGAAACAGTCTTGTTCGATACAGTTTTACTAATTATTTTACATTTGATGCTTCCATATTACTTGCTTCTACTGTTAATCCTATATCACTTCGATAAACATAAGTTCTGCTCATAAGTACGTGTCACATTACCTTTCTATGCTCAGAATGTTCACCACCATTCATTCATGTTACCTTTGTTTTGTCTTAAAATGATAGGTTTTTGTACCTAATAATCAAACAAAAATTGTTTTTCAATTTGTTGAAAAAAATGTTGCCAAAACAGTAGAAGAAGACGATAAAGTATAAAGTAACAATTTGTCACACCCCTTGGTTTAAACTCAAGTTTTGTATGTATTTTGTTTTCCGTGTCCCATCCGAAATGTCAGACAAGTACAACCCCAGTGTTAAAAAGTGAAACCCCTGTGGCGTTTTTGTCGAACTTCATTCATGATCAAAAGTGCCAAGGTTCAAATTTGGACCCATTTTTTTAAATTAAAGTTTAAATATGATGTAGCCGTTTTTTGCTGAAAATTTTGGCGAATTAATCTAAACTTTCAGCATAAAAATTGTTGAAAACATCATCTCGGCAAAATTCAGCAAAATATTGATGATTTCAGTGAAAGCACATGTTTATAATGTTGATTCAGTACTGTATGGTATTTATTTTATTTCAACTACTTTTGTTTTTCTGGAAATTTTATTTATACCACTAAGGTCGAACTTTTGCCCCACCTTACTCTAGTATTTATTTTTTCGATCTCTTCAAAATAAGCTTTTTCTTATATAGGTAGTTTTTGTTCAACGACACTAAAGCATTGTAAAGGATTGTGCACAAAAAAATTACTGGTCGCGCAATATTTTTTTCTGCGATCTGGCCCAAGTTTCCAAAAGTTTGGGCAGGCCTGCCTTAGTACATATTTATATTTAACTTAACTTCTTACGACTGAATTGAGCTACAAAAATACCCATGCAAAGGAGAATTATTAAAGTGTTCGAATGGATTTTACCTTGCTCATATGAATCTATTTTACACAATCATTCGAACTATCCAAACATCAGCTAAACTAGCAGAATGTTTAAGATGGAAACCTAGTCAATTCGAAATATATGAAAATGCACCAATTCGAAATACATGAAAATACGACCTAAAAAAATCAATTGAAATTCTCAATTTATTAAAACTCAAATATTGAGGTGATGTGGTCCTTACACTTGAAAAAAAGGAAAACTGAAAACCTCTTAGTGCGAGGCATCACAATCTTGTGATGATTCGCGTGGGGTAGCAACACTTCCCAGTGTTCCAATAAATCTCACAAAAGCGCGGCACGTTTGCACATACGTGTGCCCCAGAAGTGCGATAACCCCTATGACGGTTCTGCCTGCCTCTGCTGACGGAATGAGGACGTCAAACGAGCCTTTAAATCCATTCGCAAGTGGCCCGAAATCGCAACTCAACTGAATTACATATATTCCTATTGAAGAAGCATCCATCCTACGTGGGCCACTCCATTCGCTGAATAAATTTGCCTAAAGTGCCGAGCGGCCCCCAACCCAACTAGCCAATGGAGTGCGCCGAGAGCTGACGTCAAACCAAGTCCAGCTGAGGAAGGGGTTCGCAACTCGCGTCACCGAAGCAAATTATTTAACATTTATTCAAAAAATCCGCCAAGCTGCATCGAACGAAACCCAAATGGCAAATTCTACAAATCTTGAGTGGCATATGGTATGGTATCCTGTCTCTCTATAGACTACTAGAGCGATACGTGCGTTGTGAAATGGCAAAATTTGAAATTCCAATTGTGATTACCCAACAACGTACGTGGGAATACAATTACGTGCGGAGTTTGAAATGGGTTGGAACAATATCCTCCACAGAGAAGGAGAGGAATTCGATGTAGGGAGAATTCTTCGGAAACCTGACACTCGTTAACGGACCGAACCCATCAGATGACGTTGATTATGAAGCAAACATATGTATTTGTTTTACTAATTTTGCCAGACACGACCTTGTAACCTATTTGCTTATCGTTCGTGTTTTTTTTTTTGTTTCTTGCTTGTGTGGTTTTGCTTCACGGCGACGTTTTGGTTTTGATGGCACGCTCTCAAGGCGGTTGATGAACTTGAGCGTTGTCAACAACGTACTTCACGGGTGTGCGTCGCATTAGAATGCGGATTACGTCAAACGCGCAAGTGCAACGAGGCATCTGGAAAATTCTAGATATTTTGATTTCAACGACTTATGAGTTTGACTTATGCTCCTGACTATATGCTAGATTCTCTACAACTCCTTTAAGTAGACATCCAACTAATCCACTTTTGCCTATTCAAAGCTATGGCAAGGACGTGGCCAGGGCAACTATTGATGATTATTGCATTCATTAAACCTTGGATTTGGTTAACGGTCAGTCGGGACACAACACTGATGTAACGACCGAGGACTACGAATTGTAAACGTTCCTGGCATTGGCGTAAATACGGGGGGGCTAGGGGGGGCTTTGACCCCCCTAGAAAAGTTCAAGCCCCCCTAGAAAATTTCAACTCTCATGCTAAGTATACACTTTACTTAAGGGATTTTTTCTATCAGAGGAGTCAAGCCCCCTCTTGATTTGAGTTCAAGTTACGCTAATGGTTCCTGGTCTTTCCGAGTACCTTCACAAAACGCTGTGGGCCTTTAGGGAATTTTACGGACGGATTGCATAGCTGTCAAGTGTAAGTGGTTAATGAACACCGATTTGCTTTGGTTGCCACATTACGTGTCCTTCTGCGATCTCTGGTCATATCTTTTATAGCTTATTTGTCTTCTTGTGTTTGATCCTCTAAATCTAGTTTGAGGCCACACCCATTTATTCCGTTGTGGATTTGAAGGACATTCTTTAAAAGTTCGCCACTAGGTCACTGTAACCAATCAATCTCATAAATTAAACCGAGTGCCTTTAGTCAGTACAATTGGAGAAACAAATATTGCTACATGACTCACTGCCATTTGAAATGACGCATTCCTCGTTCCGAATGGAATCGCTACGATAAAAACAGATGTTCCATGACTCACTCATCCCCATACGCAAGCTCATTGAACGTGATTAACACATATCTCACTCCCTGCCATTAGTATAGCCAATCACAATCGCAAAAACAAATCATCTAATCACATTTCTCTTCTTTTTTTCCTTGTAGCATCGCCCCCGCAGCCAACGGAAGCGTTCGTAAGCGCATATCCGGCCCCAGCGATGCCGAAGTGGTCGCCTATCGTCAGCTATCGGTCGATTCCAACGCCTGCAAAGTCGTACCGAAGTTCCTCGGCGTGCACCGACTGGATGGTGAATACTTCATCGAACTGCAGGACCTGCTCCACGGCTTTCATGATCCCCACGTGATGGACATCAAGATCGGCTTCCGAACGTTCTCGGAAAACGAAGTGTCCAACACGACTCTGCGCGAGGATCTCTACAAGAAGATGATCGCCATCGATCCGGCAGCTCCCACGGCCGAAGAACACCAGCAGAAAGCCATCACCAAGCTACGGTACATGCTGTTCCGGGAGAACATGTCCTCGTCGCACGAGAAAGGCTTCCGGATAGAGGCCCTCAAGATGCGTGGTTCTTCGCCGGTCACCGACATGAAAACGGTGAAAACCAGCCAGGAAATCCAAGGGACCATATCGAACTTCGTGAACGGGCGCAAAAGCGTCGTCAAAGATATGACCAAAAGACTGAAACAAATGCGAACGCTGATCGAAAAGTCCGAGTTCTTCCAGCGCCATCAGGTGGTCGGTAGTAGCATCTTCATCGTGTACGACGATCACAAAGTAGGCGTGTGGTTGATCGATTTTGCCAAAGCTCTGCCGCTGCCCGAAGGCGTTAAGGTCGATCACCGAAAACGATGGACCTTGGGAAACTGCGAGGAAGGCCTGCTGTTTGGGGTCGACGAGCTGATTCGAACGCTGGAAGATGTGCATAGAGGTTTGCAGCAGTCTTCGCATGATTCCAAAAAGTACGGGCGCCGATAGAGGACACTGCTGTCATCTTGTGGGATGGGACAAACACGTGAACCCGAGAGCTAGTCATATGAATGCTATTTGAAGAAAACTACAAGCGAAAAGTAAATCAAGACTGAATTTAGTGGCCCTTGTTGCCTGTAATATTTTTTTTTCTAGATGCTAATGCCAGTTAATTAAATTCATATTAATAAGATAGGCTATAACAGGAAAACATTTGAGTCAGCGTTCAAAATGCCGTTATGGTTCAATACTTAATCAAAGACTTGCATGGAAAAGACATGTTCTACTTAAAGCAAAGACAATACTTAAACGCCATTTTCTCCAGACCAATTTTCCACATTGGAAAAGGAAAAAAAACACACATATTTGCCTTAAAGCTTGTCAATGTAAATTATATTCTCCAGTTTAGCTTAAGCCCTAAGTGCCCAAAGTACATGGATTATCGAAACTCCTCAAACTGTCATTGAACTCAGATGTGTCTATCATACGAAGTACAAAAGAGCGAGAGGATTGTCAATAATTCTTTGTACTAGTTGAATGAATCGCAAGCAAAGAAAGCAAATTTCAACGGTTTAGATAGGTAAAATCAACACTATTTATAAGAATAAATCAACAAACAAATGTTGTGATCAATAAATACGAAAATTAATGAAATTACGCTTTTCTATGTTTGAAAGAAACTCAAAATCTACTGGATCTCGTTAGGATCCTAAGGAATATCAACCAGCATTCGGCTGAGAGGACTCAAGAACAGGGTCCTCCTTAGCCGTGTGGTTAGAGTCTGCGGCTACCAAGCAAAACCACGCTGAAGGTGTCTGGGTTTAATTCCCGGCCGGTCCAGGATCTTTTCGTAATGGAAATTTACTTGACTTCCCTGGGTATAGAGTATACACGAATGCGAAAATGGCAACTTTGGCAAAGAAAGCTCTCAGTTAATAACTGTGGAAGTACTCTTAGAACACTACGCTAAGTAGCCGGCTCTGTCCCACTGGGGACGTTAATGCCAAGAAGAAGAAGAAGAAGATTTCTCAGATCTTTTTTTTCGAAATAACAACATTGTTAATTGTTTATTTATTTGATTAATCTTTCAATCAATTAAATTTGAACCAGTGAACTATGAAAACAACATACTTTAGTCAATCCGGTAAGTTAGGTCAGTGGTAAATTTCTAATTATAACAACGGTAACAATTTTATACTAATAGAGAACAGTCTGGCCAACTTTTGAGCGCTTTTGTAGATTTTTTCAGTGCTATTGCAAAATTTTCATGAGGATCAGGCTTGGGAACTGTGACCATTATTCACCACAGTTCATCGATTCTGCCAGTCAACCAAAACACAAAACAGCAGCAGCATCAATACCATCAGGCATTGCACTGCCAACAGTTCACACACTGCTAGACTGTTTTTGTCTCTCCACTATGATCGTTTTCGGGCAGCCATCTCGAGGTAAATGATTGAAAAAAAAAGTTAAATAATTCAATCGCTAATATTTCGCTTGTGTTTTCAACTAATTGAAATCTATTAGCGCTAATAGCAAGAGCACAATCATTTCGTTACGATACATATAAAAAAGTTCAATTTCATGCTGCCTTTATCGAGCAAAAATGCAAAACCCCGAAAACCGGAAAAATCGTGTCACCACTGTGCTCGAGCCATTTCGCATTCGGGTTTGAAAAAACGTTGGGAAGAAGAAGATTACAGTTTTGAGGAGCCGTGACATTTTTTGTTTTGAACGGTCATGGTTTGCTTTGGATTTTGATGGTCGTGTAGAAAAATGTGAATGTTTACTACAGTACATTTCCCATCCCTGATGAGGATTATATTGAAATTTTTAGTGAAAAATTTCAAATCAAAATTTCTTGAGGATCCTCCTAAGTTTTTTTTAATGGTCCAGAGATGCAGAATGGCCTCAGAAATCGAGCCTTGTGCTCAGATTTGATGGACAATCGTATATTGCAATTTTAGGGATAACTTTTCGTTCTACGGTTGAACAGAAAGCTACCGCAGCAATCATATTACTGATTTGCACAAAACATCATCGATCGGCTGCGATGATACCTTGGAAACCACGCTAATGACTGTTGTTTTCTACTGTTTTCAAAGCTTTGCACTCTACTAGCACACTTCGATTAGATGGCTCCGTTCAATGATACAATGATTTTCAAGCCTGCGGTAGAACTTTGACAGCTGCGGTAGAACTTGGCGGCTACCGCAGAACGGAAAATTTTCGAAAGAACCGTAATATATAAAATCCCAGAGTTGTCTGTCTGTCAGTAACGCTTTGAAATGCTTCATTGAAAAGTTTCGTTGAGCACTGCAATAGTAATATAAGCGCACTACAACGGTCAATATTAATATTAGAACATTACAATTGCAAATTGTGGAGCACTACAATAGCTCTTTGACAGAATATTCTGGAGTTTTCTGGAACATTGTTCATTCCAATTCGTAGAATATTCTCGAACCCTTCACCATCAAGCAAATTGTTATTCGGTCGAATTTGAATCGGGTGGGAGTTTAAAATGTGTAACGGGTTTCTTCAGTTCCAACTCATGTTCAAAAACGAGTTCGACATATGTAAAAGCAAGACAAATGGGATGAATGTGCGCCAAATATTCGAGTTGGATTGATTTACAGTGATACCTAGATTAGTCGATGTTCAATGACTCGATTTCGACTCATGGATGTATATTTAAAAATTTTAAGCTTATTATGACAATCTCTTAAAACAACTTTCCAAAACATTCCTGTTCCATGACCCGATATTTCCCTGACTCGATGGTAGTTTCACCACAACTGAGATTTTGAAAAATGACAATGACATCAGCTTCTTCTTCTTCTTGGCATGACGTCCTCACTGGGACAGAGCCTGCTTCTCAGCGTTGTGTTCTTATGAGCATTTCCACAGTTATTAACTGAGAGCTTTCTTTGCCAAAGTTGCAATTTTCGCATTCATATATCGTGTGGCAGGTACAATGCGGCTCTGCCCAGGGAAGTCAAGGAAATTTCCTTTACGAACAAATTCTGGACCGACTGGGATTCGAACCCAGACACTTTCAGCATGACTTTGCTTTGTAGCCGCGGACTCTCACCACTCGGCTAAGGAAGGCCCTGATATCAGGTATTCGGGAGAATGTGCTAGAATTTTTGGTATGATTCTACTCTCTAATTTGTAGAATCTTCTGGAACGTTTGAAATATTTTTCAACAGAAGGAACACTGTAACAGCATATAAGGCTGTAATTATTTTAGATCAGAACACTACAACAGTATTGAGGCCATGAGCTCGATGGAGTATGGCCAGAGCATAAATTTAGGCGATTTTTCGGCCATCAGTATCAAGCGATTTGAAAGATTATACGTAACATTTCGCTTTAAAATTTCGTTGGAACGTGGCTAGCCACGTCGGGTAAGCTAGTTTTTAATAACGGTCTCTCGGGGCACCGTGGAACCACCTATGATTTACGTAAGTGCTACGTGAAAAGTGCGATGGAAAAAAAACTACGTGTGTTTCCACGTAGCCTTGACGTTTGGATTATTTTAAGTGTAGTGCGTTGGACAGCGCACCTAGCCCGACGTAGCTCCGGCACATGGATTGGGAGAAAATGATTTTTCGCGAGTCGAAAACTCCGGTTTTCAACTGGATTAATAAACTTAATTAATACTAACCGGTTCGGCGAAGTGCCGCTCCAATCTGCCTCCACGAAGAGTTTACGGCATTCCCATTGTTGTGATCCTTTTGGGAAAGATCCAACAGGACCGGGCGCTTCTTGACTTCTGCTGCTAGCTGCTTCTTGTCGTCCGAAGAAAAAAATCCAGCCTCCTGCGGGTCGTACGTTTGCGCTTTTTCTTGGAGTCGTCATCCACTTCCTCGATTGCCGTTCAGGCCACGAACTGTCCAGCATATATGCCTAAAAACAACCGTAAGTAATCAGTTATCAATTCAGAATCGATGGCAATCGCTATCTTAGAAAAAGAAAATCTGCAAAAAATACTTACATCGCTTTTTCGGCATCTTCCTCAAATCTGGGCATATCATCCAGATCGCCCAGAAACTCGATCTCATACATATCTTCAAGCGCCATCGTTTCAGAGTTCACAAGCTTTGAAAATTTTTGACGGGAATAACAACTGTGTTACTGAGATACTATAGCTAAACTTCGTTACCATAGGAACACTATTAACACGACCTGCTTCATATTTTCCTTCGCAGTAAATAATTTTACTCCAAGGTTATTACAGTGGGATTCCGTTTTTGGCATGCTCCGTTTTTGGCATGCTCCGATTTTGGCACCCCCCGATTTTGGCAACAAAATGGATCCGTTTTTGGCAACATTTTTCAATGCCATTAAAATTTGTATTTTTTTGTAAATATTTTCGTGTCTGTTGCTTTAGTCATTTGAACAGCATGTCATCTCCACACCGATTACATTCCAGAGCTCCATTTTCGTCGATATTTCCCCAAATCTCACCAACTACTAAGGACTCGCGTACGCGCTTATTTACTTCAGAATGGTCATTGGTCATACATTGACAACGTTTCATGAGGCCAATAGTCTCCACCAGTATCTCAACTAAAGACTCTTTTCTTAGGCATTCATATTGAATGTCCAGCCCACTTGAGTCTGCCAGTAGGTGATACAATAAAAAACACTTTTCTTCAGATTTGGAACAGCTTGTTTGAACAAAGCACCAGCACCGACATAAGAGCATAATCTATGACTCACACAGAGTTACAATCATAAATCTTGTCTCATCTTTTATGGATTTATGGATTATGGATTTACAAACATAGCGCATGTAAAAACACACCGCAATAATATATACAAATATGTACAGCAAAATGTCGTGCATCATAACTTTTAATAAATTTCATTAAATAATATGACAAATGCGAATACAGTCCCAACTACAATTTATTCTCAATAATATCATTGAAGCGTGCGATAAATACGATTGAGAGTGTTTTAACTATTTGTCTGTGGTATTGGTGTGTATATTGATCTCTCTGCGTCAACTATTGAAAGCTACGTTTCCTTTTTTCTATAGACTCTGTAAGGCGTTAAATTTGTTAAGAGACGATCCAGAATTCTGTAATCAAGCATACGTGTCTTAACATCATCAAAATGTTCCTTACGAGCTGAGTCTATGAGATTCCTTACTGTACCCTGGAGAATCCTTAAGGGATTCTTGGTTTTTGTGGGACTTTCCAGAAATTTTAATGAATTCATGAGGATATCTGCAGATTCCAAGTGGACACTGAGGGCTTCTTGAGGGATCCTTAGAGTGTATAAATGGTTATGGAGAATTATGTCCAAAATCTGGTAATTCCTAATAAACACTAGGGCGTCCTGTAAATTTTAGGCGGGATAATGTGAATTTCTATTGGTATTTTTAATATTTCCGGCGAAAGCTTGGGGGCTTTGAAAAGGTTTCCAGAGGAATTTGAGGTGTGCTATTATTATTATTTATCTTTATTAGGAAGATTTTCAGCCCTTGGCTGGTTCATCTCCGTTGAGGTGTGCTAGTGGTAGCGTAATAATAATAAACTTAAAATGTTTTTTCATCGGAGACTTGAGAATTTTCAGCAACATCGCAGCGGAATTCCAAGATATTAACTCCTAGCAAAATCCTTAGCAAGATCCTAAGAACTCTATGCAAGATCCTGCGGATGCTTGGCAAGATGCTTCAGAGCTCAAGCATTTTTCTGTATATTTCTTATGAGAACCTGAAGATTCCTATAAGGTTATTGAGGTTTCATAACAGGATCCTGTAAATTTCAGTTGATTTCATAAAGTAGGTGTAAAACATATATCAAGCTCAATGAAAAATTATTTCAGGTAAAAAATAAATTCTACAGAATTACAAGTCACATTTATGCATCATCTCATCTTTATGTTTGCCCTTTTGATTGCAGTCAACAGTTCATTATAAAATGTTTTACTTTATCAGAAACATAAATTGAAAAAGCAATTCTAAACTTACCGAAGTTTTCAAATTTTACGCATAAGTCCAAAAGTTAAACTGATTTTGAATGTTCATTCAATTAAAAAATAAGCTAATGCCGTTTTGCAATACCCAGCGCTTTTGATTCGTAAATACGTCTTTATAAGAAAAAACAATATTTTTTTCGTGTTCTTTCATAGTTTTAAGAAAATATCTAGTTCTTGAATAAAGGTCACTTATGCGATTATTGGTTTTACAAGGGCCTTTTATACAAAAATTAAAGCTTCTAAAAATAATTGAAGATGTTGAGGCGTAAAAACGCCACCAGAAAAACGTTTGCCAGATTTAACATTACGGTGCAATAGATTCATAGCATAGTATAACCCTTCGGAAAAATACTACGAAGTGAACCTTTTCGAAGTCTCAAAGCCTTATGATTCCATAAAAATGATGTATTAACATTGTAAAGATGTTTTCAAAACCAATAATTGAAAAATAAAATTTGAAATATGGGTTCCGATTTTGGCACGGTTCCGTTTTTGGCAACTGAAAATTTAAACTTTGTTGCCAAAAACGGAATCCCACTGTAATTCGTTTCAGCGGCATACTGCTCAAGAAATATTTTTTGCTTGCGGAATTTCTTGCAGGAATATTACATTTGATTAGCATTTATCAAGAAATTTCTTTTCAGTAGCGAATCGAAATGTGAACAATACTCTTCAAAACATTGATGTTTATTTTTGAAGGTTTGTTTTGTTTCAATTTATAAAATTTGTAATTCATATCAAAGCTAAAACAACAAAAAATAAAGTTTCAGGAACAGCAATTCGAGATGAACAAATTCGGGTTGATGTTTGAAATGATCGCTTCCACCAGGATACGCGCATCTGGTTCCGTATCAATACCCAGGGAAACCCAGGTGCCACTGATTATTATAATTTAGTCTGTGATAATAGAGCAAAATATGTCCCTTTCACTCTCGGTCGTAGCTCATGAGCTACGCTTGGGGAACGAGTCCGCCTTACTATCAAAACTTAATACTTTGTTCCATTGTGTAAATCTGTAAAGCTCAAAACAATAATCCTAATACAAATTACTTTCTTTTTAATGGAAAGCATGTTAATTGAGATCATGATATGCTTCAAGCACAGATAACAGATATTTATGCTAGGACAAAAAAATCTGAGAAAATACTTCAAATTGAAACTCCTTGCAATCACTAGCGCCGCCACACAGCGAATTGCATCAATCAGTGGTGGATATCAGTATCTTGAAATATTTCATATTCAGCATTGACATTGTCATGGGAACTTAGTGATGACAGCGTCACGATATTGTTATATGTGTTGCCATTCCAAATTATTGGTAGTTGTCTTACACAGTTTTACAATCGCACTTCAACGTCTGTTATCTGTGCTTCAATCGTGTCCGTAATCTGCGCATTTCCATGCAGTTTCAATCTCATCATAAATGGAACCAGCGTAGATTGAGAACGTGTCCAATTAGTAATACAGCCATTGCATGAAAAACCGATCTAGTGGAACACCGAATTCCGTGGAAATGTGCTATTTTGTTCCCTATCCAAAATAAGGATACACGTGTTTTTGGATTCTTTGATTAAGGTGACCATTTCCAAAATAGGGTGACCAGAAAAATCGCGATTTTGCTTAATTTTTATTTAAAAAAAAACTATAACTTCTGAACCGTTCGACCGATTTTCAATCCTTTTGGACGAAATGAAAGCCAAAGATTTTGACTTTTCAGGAAAAATATAAAATTTCACAAAAAAATGTTTTTTACAGGAAAAAAAATTAATAATATTCGTTTTTTCGTGTTTTCAAGGCCTCGGGACCAAAGCGGCGAGTTGAAATCTTAAGCTTTTATTCCATAACAAAAGATTGGAAATCGGTTGAGCTGTTCAAAAGTTATATTTTTTTTCAAATAAAAAAATCTATTGCGCTGAGACCTACAGTGTGTGCCGATAAAAAATGACTGATTTTTTATTTTCAAAAAAAAAATAGGGGAAGTGGTGGTAAAATGAACAGAGGTGGTAAAATGAAAACCGTGTCTTTTACCGAGAAAAATCAAATTTCAATTAATTTTCATCATGCACGGACGATTTAGAGTATAAATTGGTGTGTTCGGGTTGATACGGAGACTAATTGAAGTGAAAATATCAACGAAAACTAATAATTTAGCAAAAAAATCACGTTTGAAAATTAGCACTGACGTAACTTTTTGCTCGGAGGTCTTGGAGGTTTTTCAGTGAGGTAAATATCGTTATGATATGATGTCAATTCTGATATTTTTAAATTTACTTTTGAATGGGGTACAATCCTTAATAATTATATTTTCGGATATGCAATGAAAATTTTCAAAAATATTTGTTTTGCTCACGTTTTTTGCATGATGTTCATTTTACCCACATAGTGCAGGTAAAATGAACATTTGCATCGTTTTTTGCTAGCGATAAAAATATGTGAAAATTTAGCAATTTTAGTTTGAATTCGTGTCGCTGCTTTAGATAACATCCCTACCTTTGATGTTGTGCGATAGAACTATAGAAATTCTTCGTTTTTCTATTGGAAACTAGATGATATCCTTAAGGTGTTCATTTTACCACCCGTACCCCTATCTAAAAAACTAAAAAACATACAAAATTTTACAGTGAACGTAAAATTACCTGAACTTTCAAGAAAAAATGAGAACAACACTAGCCCCTTTGGTCCCGAGACCTTAAAAACACGAAAAAACGAAAATTATTGATTTTTTTTCATGTAAAAAAAAAAATTGTGAAATTTTATATTTTTCCTGAAAAGTCAAAATCCTTGGCTTTCATTTCGTCCAAAAGAATTGAAAATCGGTCGAACGGTTCAAAAGTTATATTTTTTTTAAATAAAAATTAAGTAAAATCGCGAGGGGGCGGACCTGGTGTAGTGGTTAGAACACACGCCTCTCACTCCGAGGACCTGGGATCGAATCCCATCCCTGAGATAGTTACTAAAAAATTTCAGTGACGACTTCCTTCGGAAGGGAAGTTAAGCCGTTGGTCCCGAGATGAACTAGCCCAGGGCTAAAAATCTCGTTAATAAAGATAGAAAAAAAATCGCGATTTATTTTGGTCACCCTATTTTGGAAATGGTCACCTTAACCCCTCTACCGGCAGCTTCATATTTTACCGCAATAAAAATATTCAAACCTCGATAAGTTTTTTGTTTCTTGATAGTTTTGCACCACTATTTCACAAGTTCTCAAAAAAACTCTTCTAGTTTTAGAATCTAAGGTACCGTGGGGCAAGTGGGTAATGAATTTCGCATAGTTGGGATTCTTCAAATTCTGGAGACTTCAAATTAAAACAAATGAGGTCGTGTATATTTTTTACCTTGAGTCCCACCAAATATAAGCAGTATGATGAAATTGATGGCAAAGCAAAGCAAAAATTTTTGAAGTAAATCCTACATGGACCACTTACGCTTTTTCCTGAGGTATATTGTCAACAAGTTCCATTCTATGATGTAATTCTTGTATATTTGTATAGTATATTTTTCCAAATTTTGTTCATGCTGCAATTGAAACATTTTTTTTTTTTTTTTTATGAAGTGGTTTTTGCACCAAAAAATGGAGAGTAGATACAGTTTAAATGTTATTTATGGAAGAATTCTGAGATTAACTTTTGGAAAGATTGGAGTAATTTCCAGAGCCCGAAGAAATGCTTGATGGAACTGCAACTCTGATATTTTTTTTTTGTTAAATTTTCAATCGTTGAAATTAATATAAAGAAAAAAATCTCTGGAAAATACTAAGATGAGTCTCTGGTATTTTTTCAGAAATCTTAGAGAAACAATAATATAATTCTCTAGGAAATCCCTGAACAAATTACTCGGGAAATCTTTGAGTATTTTCGCGGAAGAGTGAAAGAAAATTTGAACTTATTCCGTTAAGAACTTCATAGGAATGTTAGAGTTCTTTAAACATTTCTTAGTTGAGCATTTTTGAATAAATAAAAAAATGTTTTGAGAGGATTAAGAAGAATTCGTGGAATGAATCCTTGCTTAGTGATCTTGAAGACATTTTTGGTGAGATTCCTAGAGTTTTTGTACTATTATTTGGAGAAATCCTCAGTAATTCCTGAAAATCCTAAACAAATTATTTATGAGCTACTGGAGGATTAATTAAAATTTACAATTAGAATTTAAACGTAATAAGTACGTAGAGGACCTTCCAGTAGAAATCATTAAAAGAATTTCTAATGCAATCTATGGCGGAATTGTTTAAGAAATTTTTTAAGCAATTGGATTCTTAGAGAAATTTTCTGATGAGATCAGAAAGTCTGGGAATGATTTTCCGTGGGAATCCCAGGACGAACTCAAACTACGATACTAATTCATGAAGAAATCCCCGACGAAATTCTCAGGGGAATTTCTTCAAGTACTGGCTGCAGTTGGCACAGAAGAGAGACTTCCCGAACTGTGGACTGATTAACATATTATTATTATTCTTTATTTACAGGATATAAAAGTGGCCACGAGGATCATGGAAACGTGTGTTGAAGATAATCGATTTTCTTTGGGGAGGCGAATTGCCAATTGTATCTGTTTTTGAAAGTCTGGTAAAATTGCCAATTTGAGTTGAACCAAATTGTTCTTCAGAGCTGACGAAATTGTCGTTTATTGTGAACATAGTTGTTCTTTTGTGAAGCGATTGCTGTATTGAGATGAACGAAATTGTTTTTTAGTGTTGACGAATTTGTCAAATGTAATGTTGAGCAGTAAAATCCAATGATTTGAATGTTTTGTTGTAGTCATGGAATTAGCAAAATCTGCGTGCTTAAGATAAGATCGTGGAATTCTTTAGATATATTTTCGATTGTTCGTTGTAAGAGTTGTTGCAACTTGTAGGTGACTTTTAAAGAGTTATTAGAAATTTCTAAAGGGAAAGGACTGTCATGTCTACCTATCGCAAGTGATATTAATTATTCTACCTTTTGACTTGGTATCTTTTATCTGTTCGTACCTACGGTATTTTTGAGCTATAAGTACTAGCTGCAGTTGGCACAGAAGAGAGATTTCCCGAACTGTGGACTGATTAACATATTATTTTATTTTTTATTTACAGGATATAAAACATACAAATATTCAAAAAATTCCATAGGATTGGAACGTGTTCATATCCTGATGAAACTTTCACAATTTGCTTTACACTACGATATCTTTCCGAGAAAAATATAAAGATGAACAAAAAACGTTTCATTTTTGTGTTATTGCAATTTTTGAGATAACTTTTCGTTCTACGGTTGAACAGAAAGCTACCGCAGTCGTCAAATTACTGATTTTCACAAAGCATCATCGATCGGCTGCGAAAACCACGCTAATGACTGTTGTTTTCTGCCGCGTTTCAAAGCTGGGGACTCTACAAGCATACTTTGATTAGATGGTTTCGTTCAATGATACAATGATTTTCGAGCCAGCGGTAGAACTTTGACAGCTGCGGTAGAATTTGGCGGCTACCGCAGAACGGAATTTTTTCAAAATAACCGTAATACATGTCGCGGAAATCTGTAGTGGGACTGATATGCGGTTACTTTTCATTATGGGACAATTTGACTTGCTGTTTTTTCATATTTTTTCGAACAATTCTTATTATCTCATTAGTGCAGCTGAAAGAGCACTGGAAGATATGTTGAAAACTGTCAACTGCCAAAAAAGGCGATTCTTTTAAGTCGAGGAAGATCTATTTAATGACAGCGGCTGTATAAAAAAAAGTGCGGCGAGGGCCACGGCAAGAGCTCATATTTCCCAAGGATTATTATTGGAATTACAATGATTCGTCATAAGTATATTTATTCCTGTGAATGGTCTTCCTTTCATTGTGTACGTAAAATAAAACAAATGAAGCTTAGTTAAATAAAATATAGTTAACGAATAAGTACTTGAATACGAAACATGAATTGGTTGGTGAAAATTTTTGACAGTCGGGTCAACGAGCCTCGAGTCACTGCCTACTAAGACCTAGCTATAAAATCTGTACGCAAAACATATCAAATTCGAATCACCCCCTGTTGTTTTATAGCCATCGCAAAAAGCTGGATACCAGAGCTAAAAAATCTCATTAAGGCGAAGTAGGCCGTCATTGTATTTTGTAAGCGTCGTTGATGATTGTTGCCAATTCATCTCACGATTTCGAATCAAAGAAAATCAGTTGGTTCTGCACTGACACAGCTGATAAAGTATCAGCATACTTCATGCATGTTGGCGCGTACAGTGATACATTTTGAAGTCAATATAAACTATCAATACTGAGTTTTATCACTTTGAAATGCAAGCTGAAAAATCACCATTGTTGCCAAAACGAATGACGGGCTACTTAGCCTTAACAAAGGTGAAAAACGATCCATTTGGCTATCAAAACCTTTTCCATTAGATTCCTAAACTAATGCAATTGAAGAATCAGTTATTTTAAACGTGGACACGTTGCGTTCGCAAGACACAGAATTCTTCGTTGGTGTGCTATCTTCTTTCACACTCACTGTGGACACAGGACATTTCTCTACTATTTCCCTGCAGTGATGAAACTCGAAATCAGTGCTAAAATGACAGTATATTTGAACCAATTGTGTTTCCTATAAAAGTATAGTTTTTTTGGGGTTTATAACTATTTTAAACAATGAATCAAAACAAAATGCTTTAGTTTTTGGAGGTCAACCTTCCAGTACTCGCGTAAGACGGTGCCAAAACCTTGTGTGTGCTTTTCCCAATTCTGGATTTTTCTCGCATGTTCTAACATAATGCCCATTCGGCAGTCGATTCAAGCATTCTAGATGAATTGAACGGTTCTACCCCACTCCCACCTAATTCACGCTAAGCGAGACATTTTGTTTTAGGATTGTGCAATAATGCTACGTCGACTGCGTTGGGTGACGATAATGTTTCAAGTGCCTCATCCATTTGTCTGTGGTATCAATAGCAACCAGCAGCGCGAGTATCGGGATATCAACGAAACATCGAATGCGAGAGGCACCAAGTGTTAATATCACATAACAGTTTTACTGACTTAAGATAACGAATATGTACTAGTTACGATGGAATAGTTATTTGCTTTTAGCTAAGTGCACGAATGTTTCATTTTGTTGATTATTAACATGATTAAATTAAAAATAACATCCTAAACGTAGACACTTTTGTTGTTAAGCACATTAAACCAAAAACAACATAATACTGAAGATATTTGTGCATTTTCTAGAACTCTCTCCGTATTTTTTCAGAACAAAACGAAACCAGTTGAATATGAAACTACTATTCGTCATAGAAACTTCAAACTAATCAACCAGTAGTTTGTCAAACCATACACGCGTTCTGTAGTATACTAAAGAAGGAGAGATGCATTGAATTCGTTTCCTAAACTTACACTATTGCTAACCTGATGGTTTGCCCTATTGGAACGAAATATCCAAATCCGCTACGGAGCTGTTGAAAACGTGACTATTTATTTTGGCTGCAAGGCATTCGTTCGATCGTAACATGCTCGCTACAACATTCCAGTAGAGATCGCCTGCTGATCGCCTCTTAGGTGTGATATTTGTTGTAGTACGTGGTTAAACAATCGTTGATGAACTTGCAAACACTGTAGACGTACTGCTGGGGGTGTCGGATGTAGTGCTTGACATGCTCCGACCGATCGAAACAGACCATTTTGACGTCAACGCCACAGCTCCGACGGTAGGCAGCGAACTTCTCAATGTCCTGCAATGGTACGAAATGGGAACGGTGAGAATTATTCAACTTTTCTTTACCTCTAGTAACATGTCTCCCTCTGATTGTAATTGATTTTAATTTCTTAACTGAACAATTGAATTAAATAATTGATGCAATGTTCAAAACCCCCACTACAGCTGAAGCAGTCCAAGTTGGTGTAAAAAATACAAACAAAATAGTTATTGGGTTACGGTTCTCTGATAGATCAAATTTGTTTTTAAATATTTTAAATTGGAATGCCTGTTCTTTGATTAGTAAAGAAAACGTATTGCTTAATTTTCTAACAGCTAATAACATACATATAGCAGTTATTACTGAAACTCATTTGAAACCTGGATCCAAACTCAAAAGAGATTCAAACTTTTTTGTTTATCACAATGATCGCCTGGTTGGAGCATGGGGTGGAGTTGCTTTAATCATTCATTGGCGTATAAAACATCAATTTTTATCGTCATTCGAAACCAAAGTTTTTGAAATTTTGTGAGTTTCTGTTGAAACACAGGTTGGTAAATATACTTTCTTCGCTGCCTATTTGCCTTTTCAATGAACTGGGCAGCAAGTTAATTTGCTTAAAACTGACTTGCAAAAATTGGCTCACAATAAGTAATTTTTTTTTTGTTACTGGTAACTTTAATGCCAAACATCGCGCTATATATGTAGGTAGGTAGCGGTACTTTGGTGCTTGAGATAAAAAATATGTTCCACACGTTCCACAATGTTATCTGTGGGACGATTTTATCTATGACGATTTCAATGCATCGAAATATATATGGTAATGAAAGTTTTAAGTCCATTTGATCATTATTGCAAAACAATCAATTCGTGATCAAACGTCAACATCCCACCGCAAAATCACTAGTGTTTGGAGGTGATTTTAACCTCCAAATTACCAAATAACCTCCAAAACATCACCTCCAAGCTAGTTCTAATAACTTCCGTTATATGAAATATGGTGGCGTGTCGATCGTCGCAAGTTTATTGTTAAACAGTCAATAGAAAGAGATTGCTCTCCCAATAATATTTTTAAACAACCTGAAAGCTCCTAACTAAACGTGTTTTGGAGCGCTTTTCACTGACTTACCGTATAAGGGATCAATCTATCCTCTTTGGAATACAGAAATAGCTGCGGCCACTCATTGATTTCATATTTTAAATTGTGCGAAGGGTTTGTCTGTACCTCGAAGGGTCGTATAAAGCTCCGGAAATAATTGAACGAATCCTGCAAGAAGAACACAATCATCGAAAGAGCTCTCTCAACCTTCATTTTCCAAATCATTACCTCAAAAGCCCACAGAAAGATCAACCCAATGGTCATGATCGCCGACACCACCTTGTTACAGCGCCGTTCCTTGCCCAGGATGGCCGAAACGGCCCGGAACAGTCCCAGCACTCGGCGATCGCCGGGGGCCGAATCGAATATCATTCCGCAGATTTGCACCGGCTTTTTCGAGCGCCTATTGGCCAGGGCCACGTGCTGATACAGAAACGCTCCCCCGTTGGAGAACACGTGGAAAATCAGGGGATGACTATCGAAGTTCATGTCGTAGATTAGCTTCAGTATCTTTTCGCCTATCTGGCTCATGGAGGTTCGCTTCCAGAATAGATTGTCAACCGGAGCCGTGTATCGGATGGTTATCAAGCTGGAAAAAGAAATGATGATTATACGTTTTGGAGAACGGGTTTGCTACGAAAAATATAAGGCTGAATTAAGAAAAAGACTAAACACATAAGATTAAACGATCGATAGGCTGAAAATATCGAAAGGCTTAAATATTTTTAGTCAGGTACCGTAGGATAAGTGTATACAGAAAAATCAATACCCAACTTCATTGTTACGTACGTAATGTGAATAATGTAATTCAATCTTTTATTTATTAAAATATTTATTACATTGACTTTCGTTTACCAAGCTGAAATCTTTTAATATTGTTTATGAATATTTTTACATCATCTGTCTAGAACAATTGGTATGGTCAAATAACCTACGATTGACTTGGAGAACTGGTATATTTTGCTCTTTTGCAATTCACATTTGATAAACCGGGAAAAGTTTTGTTAGAATTTTGCAATATTAATTTTCTTATCTGGTATAAAAATCAGAAGGGTTTAAAAACTTTTAGGTTGATTAATTAAAATATTCTCGGGTCAATTTAACAAATTTAAGCATTGAATGAAAAAAGTTAAAGGAAAACAATATTTAAGGATGTTAAAACTTATTCAAAGTTGCTCAATCAGTCTGCCAATATATGGTAATAATACTTGATCCACTTACCCCATCCCATTCAAAGATACGGCGCAGTGTACCATATCCAAAAAATCTGTATTTACATATTAACATCACATTTTTTCATTGTGATTCATTCAACTAGAACTGAAATGTTCACCATGCGTTGAAAGAACAAATAATATTCGATTTTAGTCAGATATACAATGGATTTTTGATTGACAGAAAACAATTTTGAAATGAATTGATTTTGGTAGTTACCAAGTTTGCTTGTGTTAGTGCACGTGTAGTACCAGTTTTGCAATAGTATCAGTGTGTAACCTAAAATGAAATAAATGGTGCGATAACATTCAAAATATTCAAGTATTTATGCTTAATATAGGCATAGGATCCAATTACCCTACTGGCACACTTCCCCTGCTGTACCTTATTTAAGTTTTTTTTCTTGGATTTTTTTTTTAATCATGGGTTAATCACACGAAACTTACCACCTTTTTAAAACGCATGCTGTTTTTTTTTCGTTATGTAGATGTAACTATACTGAAATTCGAGTTCACCATAATAAGCACGGTGTACTATATTAAGAAGGTGATATATTCCGAAAACTGACAGCTACTTGACGACGTCATTCCTATCCACCCAGAACAAATTTGTGAAAAAAAATGATCTAGTGGTCCGGAAGGTATATGGTACGATAGAAGTGACGTCACATGTTTACAAGCAAATTTGATATTTACATCAGTAAAGAGCCTTGTTAATTTTCATGCCGTGATAATAAGGGTTAATGGTTCGGACCTGTTCGGACTAGTGCTGTTAAGGCTCAAGTAATAATGGAGCAAATGTCAGCTGTTTTATTTCCAACATAAAACAGGTGTGTGTTTTTATTTTCTTCGATTCGGCTATTTGGCAACAAAAAAATACTTTTAAAGTTTTGACATTTGCTCCAAATTGAAATGCTAAGGTTGTCAAGTGAGATATGGCATCAGTTATTTAATATAACCAACCTATAGTAATTCAAAACTGGTCAAGGAAACGGCATTTTCCACTAGAAAGAGAGATAGTATCAATATTCAATTGACAAAGTCACGTGATACTCATGACATTCATGGGCTAAATTTTTGATATCCAATGCAGGCTTTGTTTTTTAATGTCAATATTATTCTAACAGCACAATTTGAAACAAATTTGATGCTTCGAAAATAGTAATTATTCCCTATAACAATATAAGCATTTTGTGTTCTATGACTCATGATAATATTATTATCGATGAGCAATTCTCGCTGAAACCAGGCCGCCATCGGCACACATCGTTAGAACTCTAACTTTATGTCACTGATCGCTAGTACAGTCGACTCTCCACATCTCAATGTTCTCGATATCTCTCCCTATGTCGATAATTTTTTCGCTTCATTCTGCATACATTTTCACTCTCCATCCTCCTTATCGCGATATCTTGAGCGATCCTGAACATTTTTTATATTAAATTTTTGTTTCTATAATGGTGAAGAAAGTTTTTTTTTCTCTCAAGTTCGATGAAAGCCTAAATTTCAAATGAAACTTGATAAAACAAAGATATATAAGGTTACATGTTGTAATGGACAAAACTATCCTATGTGATCTTGTGGATTTAGTAAGCCATAGGGCACATATTCGTGCCGTGGAAGTATATCAGTTCTAGCGTATAACTGTGACTTTTCATGATTAGAATACATTAACTTTCTTCTTTATATGTCTGGAATTACACCCCTATACGGACAAAGCCAGAATCTCAGCTCTGCATACTTAATAACTAAGAATTTGCTCCGCCAATCGTTCATTAATGTGTTTGTATAAATATTGTATATTAGAAAAATATTCTCGACCGGTGAGATTGAAAGGGGTCATGCACAAATTACGTCACGCTTCGAGGGGGTATGGGGTCAAGTCAAGTGTGATAAGTCTTACAAAAATTTCGGAGGACTCATACAAAAAACGTGACAAAGGGGGGAGGGAGTCAAAAAAGTTGAAATTCAGCGTGACACAATTTGTGTACCATCCCAAAGAACCATTTTGAAAAAAAAAAATCATAACAATATCACGTAGCTTTTCCTTCAATTACACATTCTCCGAGCAAAGTTGAGTAACAAAAAGATAACAAGTTGAGTTATCGGATAACAAGCACTTGATTACCTACTTAGTTTGTTTTTGTTTTGGTTGAATAAGCAGGCAACATAATAAACGTGATAACAGAATTTTGTAATAAGGATGTCATGTAAATATCTCATTGTGTTATCATTTGAAAGAGATTGAAAACAAGTTTATACCGTCAATTCCCCTCATTTATAACTCATTAAGATATAAATCTATATAAATAACCACCAGGACATGACTAGACATGTTTGAACAAAATTCTTCAGAAGGTCCGAATTGGACCAACCCTGTTCCAATTCGGACCCTCCGATTTGTTTGGTATCAAAGCCCAATGAACTTATTCTATAAGCGCAAGCATAACAAATAAACTCATTCCGTAAAAATTTCAATTTAGTTCTTGTTAGAATAAGTTGTAGTGAATTTCATAATAAAAAATCTTGGGTGAAATCCGGATCTGATTCAAAATTGAGTACTGTCAACTCTTCCCAACTCGATTATAAATTGACTGTCGTGTATGGGAGATATCAACTTAAAACACATTTTTTTTTTTAATTTTGGAGCATATTGCTATTATGACAAAATACATTGGAAAAAGGCTTGGATGTTTTTTATCTTCGAATATAGTAAAATTTCAACATATTGAAACATGGTATGGACAGTAGACTGATGCAAATTTTGAAGTTTTTGCTCCCCTATGCTTAAACGATGTCAATTATGATGAAAATGATCCTCCCAAAATTTGAAGCGATTCGGAAGAAATTTGGTTGTGCACACGCTATTTAAAGTTTATATGGAAATTACTATGGGAAAGGCAAACCTTTTGTGTTCAGTTCTCTATCTGCTCGTCATAATAATCTATGGAAAAGTGAACACACTCATCTCATGTGAAAACTTCCCAGCTACAACTTTGCTGAAGATCACATTTTGATAGGACGTAAGGATAATTTGTTATTATTGATAACAAAGTCTAAATCATGCTGAGATGATCATTCAATTACATTCAGAGCAACACTGCTTTTTTGCTGTAGAACATAGTAGCCTGGATTACTTTGATCTATTCTACCCGCCATGAGGACCACTGTTGCCTGCCGAATAGTTGGTGGAGCATGCTACATGCAAACCAACTTTATGATGATGAATAACAATTTATCCTGACGTCCAATCAAAAAGTGGTCTTCGGCAAAGTTGTAGCTGGAAAAATTTCACATTAGAAGAATTCGTTCACTTTTCCATGAAATATTATGACGAAGAGATAGAGAGCTGAACACAAAAGATTGGCGTTTTCCATAGTAATCTCCATATAAACTTCAAATGGCGTGTGCACAGTCAAATTTCTCTCGAATCACTTCAAACTTTGGGAGGATGCTATTTACCATAATAAAAATCGTTTAAGCATAGGGGAGCAAACATTTCAAAATTTGCATCACTCTAATGGACAGATCGAGTGAAAAATATGAACTTGTTCGGGAAACTGAAAGGGACTCGAGTCTCGGGACATCAAGTTGGAGAAGTATCAACATACATTTGGTCGAGGTTCTGCTAAACCGCACCAAGTGCCAAAACTATTATTTTGAGATATTTAACTTTAAAGTTCACTCATCTGCAAGTAGATCGCGAATGACTCTTGAAAATTTTACCGTTCACAAATGACTAACAGGGTCCAATAAGTAACTCAAGAGAGAATATTCAAGAAAATCTATATACGGTTCATATAATCGCCATGTATGTTGAAATGCATGTCACAAATTTTTATACACAATGAATGGGAAAGATTTGTAATTTTCCATAGAACTGGCCACAATGTGGTGTCGAGGACCTATGCGAACAATAATTTGGCACAAGTTATCCTAAACGTATTCTATCTGGCTTTCTCTTGATGGATTATCTAAGGTACCGCGGGGCAAGTGGGAACTAAAAAAACGGTAGTTCAATCAAATGGTTCAATAAAATTTTCAAATGTCAATATTTTTCAAATCCAACAGCACAATCACATTTTGGCAACATATTTGCTGGTGTGTGCATGAAACCGATCGAATAATTTCGAAATTGTGGAAACCTTGGAGGAATGTTTTAGAATGAGCCATTTGACGCAGTTACCTCGCTAAACGGGGCAAGTGGGACACATCCAGTTTCATGGTCAATCCACATCAGTAAGTCAACCATTACAATACAAGGATTGATAAATCATATATTTTAAATTTCGAGTACATTTTTTATGTACATAAGGGATCAACCATAAAATACGTAACGCTTTAGGAAGAAAACGTTTATTTAATAGTATGTCACCTCGCATTTAATATAAACTGAAAATACCTCAATAAAAGCGTAAAGAGGAATTAAACATGTTCAAAATATATCATTTATAAGTTGTTAATTACAAATTAGCACATAAACCATCAATAATTGCCGAAATTATAAATATGTTTTGTTATTACTTACATGCATAGTAGAAAACCGCTTAATAGGGTGGAATTGTTTTTCGTCACTACTAAATTTGGTAGAAATAACAAATAAAGTTCAAATAAGATAGAAAAATGATCTTTTTCATGATGCATTTTAAATTTCATCTCTGTGTTTGTTCAATTTTGAAGTCGTATTCCAAAAATAAAAAAATAAATAAAAACATATAGAAGAATTACACATTTCTTCTCCCTCTCATGCAATTAAGTAATTTTAGATTTATCTTTTTTGATAAAAATCATTTGTTTGAATGTTTTAGTGCTACTCTCTAGGAAAATGTATGAAACGTCTACGAAAAGTTTTGATTCTGGTTTTTGTTTTGATAGTTCCCACTTACCCCGCGTACAAAGATATTTTGGGGTATGTTAGACCATCGAAAATTTCATATGAAATGAAAACAAAATACTGGTTTTTCGTAAGCAGCTTGTAATAATGATTGAAGTTGTAGCTTGCTGATGGAAATTCGATTTATAACACATTTTTGTTTTGCGAGTCAATGCAAGACGTGAAACGTGTCGCAAATTATCATGCAAGTTGAAAATGGCGCTGAATTGACAACTGTTACACGAACCCCATGGTAATAAAAATAACAATATGTTTTGTACTTAATACATTCCTTGTCATTGTATCTTCAACTTTCTAGAAGAATACCCCCATGAAAAACTTTTCCTAAGTGAGCTATGACAAAACGTACCACTTACCCCAGATTCTCACTTGCCCCGGGGTACCTTATATCAACAGAAGGTTGAATCAAGTCCCTCATGCATTCAAAGATTCGAAAAATACATTAGATGTAGTTGACGAATGTAGCGATCGAAGGAAACCATGAATTTGTTCTGCCAAAGTGCACCAAGTTACTCGCATTTGGCGCACTTTGGCTGAACAAGTTCACGATTCTTTATGTGAAGTGGATACCAGGAACGACATGCAATTCATCATTCCCGTCGTACATGAAATTGCTTGTGCTTTATTGATCAAAAATAATCACAAAAGCTGAAAGTTGATTGATTTTTTATGACTCCTTGTTAGGGACAACGTAAAAAATATTAAACGGGATTTTTATATAAATGGTACTCAGTGCGGTGTGGCTGAACAAAATTTCAATGAAAATAGATCAGCACCATAGTAACAATAGTTTATTTTACAAAGCCTTTAACTTACATTACATGCTAAAATCCGGTGGTGTTGTTCCTGTATGTTTTCCGGAATGGCCACTTTGCAATATTTGAGGAAGAATTTAAAAACAAAAATGCCGTTTTGAATCAGAATACTAAATTACCTCTAATGACAAGCTAAGGTTTATGGCCAGGTTGGCAACCGCCAAGGGCGCCAAAATACGTGACATACTAGATAAAATTTTGGAAGATACATATTTAATAAGGGCGACTCTAAAAGAACTAAATACAAAAATCAGTATCGTAGGGTCTAGTCTTAGCGGTAAAAGCGCAGCAATTATACAAGAGCATAATGAGGGCGGTGAGTCTAAACGCTGGTCGAGGTTCTTGTTGGGTTGATTTTTTTTGTTCAATTTAAACGAAGTATGCACTTCAACAGAAAAGTAATCGTCTATCTCGATGCGTGGAAAATTTCTTGCAAGAAATCTTGAGCAGAAATTTTTACTTTTCTTGAGCAGAACAGCATACTTAGCTTTACAAGAGCATACAGTGATTTAGAACTTGCAACAGCTACTAAATTGCTTGTAACAAAATATATTTAAGCTTCTTAGAATATGCTTAAAAATAGGTAGGCAATTTAAATTTCCTGTTAGATGTCTCAGACTTATCAATATAAATAATTGAAAATTTGCTAATGCTAGCAATGATTTGAAGATTACTTTACCCAAAAATAATTATCTAGATAACATCAAAGATAAGGGCTCATCAATTCAAAGCTGAGGTAGAACGGCTTAGAATACAAATTAAATATTGTATCAAAACTCCGAAAATACAAATCTTTCAAAATGAGCTACAAACAAAAGTGAAATTTTTATTTTAGACCTTTGTGCACTAGCAGAAAGCTTAGCATATGATATTTTGTTTCGACGTAGAGTTCTGAGATAATTTACAGTAGGCTTCCACAGAATTATTAGTAATGTTCTCACACAACCCGGGGCTTTTATTTCTACTAGAACATCTTGGTCGAAATTACGACAAAGTTATACCAGATAAGTTTTTGGCCGAATTTAAAGGAGGATTATTTGTCAGATCTGGACAGTGTCCTCATGTGGCGTTTGATATAATCTTGTCATAGAGAAGGTATCGACTGTGATTGTTTTATATTATTTTGAGGTATTGAGATATTATTCCAATCTTGTCGCTGCCTTTGCATTTGCAAAAATCTTCTACAGACTTGAGTTGCATGACCGATATAGCTAAAACAAAATAATCTAGAAAACAAATCGAACAAATTTCTTGCTAGATTATTAGAGAATTTTTCAACAATGAAATAATAATAGTAGTGAAAAGCCATAATACTAAGTTTATTCGTAACATTAGCAATAATTTCAATTGTGCAAAATGATGTTTTCGCTCAATGATATGAATTTGATTCAACAAAAACATAAACGAACTCTGAATAACACTCCAAAAAAGTTTTTATTCGATCATAATAGAATTTACCAATTATTTCCATGCTGCCATTTTTTAGGGTACCTTTTGGCAAAATTGACTTTTAAGTAGTGTTTTCATCTCTCAAAGAATATTCTGAATGTTTTTAAATTTTCAACATAAAGTTTTTCTTGGAGAAAGTATTAATATAAATAAGTTTTCTGAAGGAATTGCTAGAGTGTTCATAAAAATATTTCCAGTTGTCCTCGCATGTTTTAATCAACAAAATATGGCTTATAAATTATATTGATAAGATTTATTTGAAAGCACAAGAATCTAAACAATTTTCTACTAGAATTTAATTGAAAATATGCTCTACACTGAAATTTAAAAAAAAAACAAAAATGTTTGATAAATCACAGTAACTTCTGTAGATTTATTTCTGGCCATATAGACCGGAAATGTTTTAGAAAATTTAATAACCTTCGGTCTGTCACGCAGTTCTTCTAAAATAAAATATGATGTATTGTGTATAACTTTTTACAGAATACATCCAATGATTTAATGTTCCTATTCAAACTTTTAATAAACGACTCTTGAGGATTTTGATTAACAATTTTTACAGAAGTCTCTCTAGAATTTCGAAAATAATTATCAATATGATGCATTCTTAGTATAATGAAAAACTACTTGAGCTTTGAATGAGCGCTTCAATGTCGGTTCGCCAAGGGCGCCAAGAAGCCACGCTAAGGCTCTGCGAATAACGCGCACGTGATTCTTGAACGATTACTTCAAGTTCAAGCTCATATTGAAAACGTTCAGCCTTAACACATTTCAGCCTTTTGCTACTTCAGCCTTCCAAAACGATGTCCGGGTTTCATGTTCAGCCTTATGAACATGCAGGCTTTCGTGTTTAAGCTTTAAGTTGAAATGCCTGGAGAATCAAGAATATTTGCCAACCTACCCTCGGTCTTCGTATATTTTCGAGTACTTCATCAGATATTTATCCTGGCATCCGGCCCATCCCAGGAGCAATACGATGGGAACGTTCGTTTCGTTGCAAACGAAGACGTAATCCGATTCCGCTCCTTGTCCTTCGTTTTTGAAATTTGGGGAGGGAAATTTGATGAAATATTCCAGCGAGTCGTCTATCGGATAGTCGTCCACTCTGCTATACGCCGCAGAAGCCATGGGTGATTTTCGAAGAATTTTCACCTGCTGTCAAACCCGACCGGATTTTCCGAGAGCTAAAACACAGCTTATAGAGTTTCTGAATCTTCTCAAAGTTTCACCAACAGTTCCGTAGACTTGCTAACAATCACGGTTCAAAATTTACAACTCTCTGGAATTTGAATTTCACGCCTCCCCAAGCGAAAATACTGAAGCTTAATTTTCTTCCCGACTGCCAGCTGATTTTCCACGAATTTTCTCCAGCGATGGTTGGTATGGAAAATCGTTCTGTCAGTCTTTTGACAACCCCCTCCTACTCGAGCGCCGAAAACGCATGCTAGACCGTACCTATACATGCTCATGGGCACTTGTGAGAGAGGAAAGAAAGCGGGAGGCGGGGGGGTAATACCGTTGCAATTTTCCGGGAAAAACAGATGCCTGGTTGTGAACATAAACAATCGTATGTAAATTTCCATCCATGTGAGTTCGAAGCAAACGACCACTACGTTGAATGGTCGGTCATGCGCATAACTACCTACACGTCCGGTCTTACCGGCTGTCATTTGGAACCGTGGAAAAGCTCATTTCGGAAACAGTGATTCATTGCTGTATTCGTACTTGACAACCAGCATCTTCAAAAATAATGTAATATGTAGTTATTAAGGTGAAACATCTTGGAATCCAAAGATGGCCGGCACAATGGCCGACTTCTACCCCTACTCTCGTTTCCAAAGGCACAACACTGGTGAAAT
Source organism: Aedes aegypti (assembly GCF_002204515.2). Lineage (NCBI taxonomy): Eukaryota > Metazoa > Arthropoda > Insecta > Diptera > Culicidae > Aedes > Aedes aegypti. The sequence continues at coordinate 305,212,259 of NC_035108.1, forward strand.
AGTTGGCAAACGTTCCTGATCTTCTTATTTTAAGCTTTCTGATAGTGCACAAAGCTAAAATAAAAAGTGCACTGTAGTGGGATGCTTTCTTCGCGAGATTTGTGCCTTTGAAGTTTTAGTGCAATCTTAGAAGTTGATTCCAAACTGTTTCACCTTAATGCAGAAAGCTGCAAAACTCGATTTTTTCTTTAGCACGTGTCGTACATTTCAATAATTGAATAATTACAACGAGTGCTGCTAAAATCGAGTTCTGCAACGAGTTGCGTAAAACATTTTTTTTTTGCGATTTCGCAGAAGACCACTTGAAGGGTATCAGAAACCATATCGGAATGCATTCACCATTCTTTAACAATTACTATGGTAAAACTTACTTTTGCAAAGAAAAATCGCCAGAGGTCGCCCATTGACCTCTATAAAAATTTTGAACACAGACCTCGATTGGTATTTTTACGACGAAGAATATTGCCTAAGACCGCGAAGCAATCCGATGCTTGTGAAAAAAGTTATTAAGCATAGATTATTCGGAAATTTTGGCCGATTTTGTTATTATTGATATTCCTTTCCGTCGCCTTGCTCATAGGTTTTCATTGAATAACTTTTTTCACAAGTGTCGAATTGTTTTGCGGTCTTCGGCAATATTCTTCATCGTAAAAATACCAATCGAGGTCTGTGTTCAGAATTTTTATAGAGGTCAATGGGTGACCTCTGGCGATTTTTTTTTGCAAAAGTAAGTTTTCCCATAGTAAATCCCATACAAACTTTGAACGGCTGGCGCTAAAATATAGTTTCTCCGATCCAGCTGAAATTTTGCACAGTTGTTATGGGACCTAAATGCAATCCAGAAAGTGGACTGGAGCGAGATTCTAAATTTTTCATATAACCGTGTCCCAGGCTATTGCACATACCTCAGGTATGATACCTGGTTCGATTTTTCTATTTCATTGAGCTATTAACGCCCATGGTATCCAACAATTGTGCTTAAGTCACGATATTGTTATCGATAGTTACGTTCCTTTAAAATAAACACAGTTCCAGCAAAAAATAAAAAAAAGTCTATGGTGAAGATCCAAGAAAATGGATTTCTACATGGATTTGATTGTAGAAAGTCTTTTGAATATATTTGTGCAAAAACACAATATTTTGATTTCATTCTAAATTGATTTCAGTTTTGAAAATTACGAAGATCCCATTCTCATACTATTTGCCAAAAAACAACATAAATGCGATGATATCTTGCTTTGCCGCAATAAATGTTATTATGGAAGTCAGGTGAACATACCTATATGGCCTAAAAATAAAGTTGTTGAGTGCATTTATTTTTTTTTATTTCAAAAACTACAAAAAGATCTTCTTTAAACTTTTTGCCTGCAAATCGAAAATTGTTTTCGATAAGTAAATGAAAAACCGAATTCAGTACTATATCATTGAATTCCAATAGAGTTTGTATCCTTTGTATTTGTATTTTTGCCATGAATTGTATTTTAGTTTTTAACTGGTAATAATTGTTTAACTAGAATGAGATATACAGCATTGAGATCTGTTTTTCTGTTGATGTCATCGTGTTGAATAAATAAAACAAAGACTTGTAACTTTTTTTTACATCAATCAGCTCATAGAAGTCCATTGATAATTTCAGGTTTAAAATAGAAAGTTTTTATTATACTTAAGTTTATTTTACTAGAATTACGAAAAAGTATTTCCGTAACTGTTTGTTTTTAAACCAAAATTTAATGCGATGACTCGTGAATTCATTTATTTATGTCCAAACATCTTATGCAAATAAAATGTCATCGCTTTGTGTTTTGATTTATGGTAAAAAATGTTTAAATTGGATGTTTCCTAGTGTTTTAAGTTGAAAAAAAATTGAGTGTTTTCTAAAAGTCTCGCTCAAATGTGTAAATGAAAATTATCTAAAAGCAAATTATTGTCAAAAAAACAGCATATTATTGCTTTGTATTTTGGTTTACAGACTAACAGGCTAAAACCGTAAGTTTTTAGTAGCATTTCAGGTGAAAGAGAATAATTGTAAACGAAAAGCTTTATTTCTGCACTGACGCGTTGACTAGATTTTTCCAGTCAAAAATATACATCCCAACTAACAATTTTAGCGCTATAAGCTAAGATTATTTGCTTTGTGCTGTATAACAGTTGAATTGAAGCAGCGAACGCAGCAAAACATGAAAGCTGTCAAAAACAGAACGATTAACGTTAATACGCTAACGTTTTGCAGCAACGAATCTTGGCTGAATAAATTTCGTATTGTCGCGCGCCCACCAAATCGGAACGCGCGTGTGGGACACGCGACGTGTGACTCGTTCCCGACATAACTGTCATAATGACATGTGTGGCGCTGCATTCTTGCGATGTTTATGAACACTGCGCACTATTCAAATATTAGACGCGACGCTTGGAGATTGAGAAAAAATATATTTAAAAAAAATGTTTGTCCTTATTTCTGTCGGATCCATAATAACTTATCGCTTTTGCTGCTTTCACTAAGCTGTAACTCAACACCGTAAAAGATAGCAACCTAATGATGTGGAATAAAAGTCCCCATCAATAATCGGGCTGCTTCTATACAATATGATTTGTTATGCTGCTCAATGTGTAATTAAGAAGCGCTTTGTCGTCAGTTATACAGCGAACATACAGCAGTAAGCTGTAAAACAACAACTTGTAGCGCATCTACACAGTCTGTTGGATGTAAACATTGCGTGTGACGTTTCACACCCTTTTTAAGCCTGATGAAGTGTTGTAAGCGTGGCTATAACATCTTTTACCATTATCATGAAGTATTGTGTGAACCGTTTTCGATGTAGAACAAAACGGTGTGTTTACTTCGCCTTCGATATACACTGTGGTGGCAGCAAGGACAGCGTCGAGACTTGCGGATGCAGAGATCGTGAGTTCGATCCCAAGCGATGGTAGGTACTTTAATGGTGTAACGTTAGGAACATTAAATTTAGATACTCATGATATGAATTCCGGAAGCTGTGAAACAGCTTGGAAATTATATTTAAACGATAATACAGCGAAGCTGTATAAACATTATTCAACAGATGCGAAATGGTTGACCCAAGTAACACAGTTTGTCATTAATAAAGTCAAAATACACCTTAAGTACATCGCCACTGTTTTTGTTTGACTGTACAACACTTAATTTCATACACCTTTATAACCGAAAAAGCGCAGAAACTGAAGGTTTTGAAACATCTTTCATCGTTCAATTAGATGTTCTACAATACCTATTCCATACTTCTGATAGCATTCTAATTTGTCATATCAAAGTTATGACATACATCATTATGACCAATAAGTTGTGGGCTTCGTGGCCGTGCGGTTAGTGTTACCAAGCATTTAGCCGCATCGTGTCAAGGAGTGTGGGTTCGAAAACTTATCGTCAGGAAAGTATTTCGACTGTGCCACTGGGCGTTGCATGCTAGTCCGTTGTCTAGTGTGGTGCTTCCTTCAAAGGGCAAATCGTCCACTGGAAGCATTAACGTGTCGGTGTCTTTTTTGAAAAAAAAAGTTATAGTCAGGTTATTGAGACGTAATATGTCGTGTTTGAACACAAGTAGAAATGGAGTGTTGTTTGGAATGTTTTGACAGCTCAAAAAGCAAAAACAAAAATATCAATTGATTTCAAGTAACGCAATGAAGAACAAAATATCTTCCTGCAGGAAATTTAGCAAGTATGTTTTTTTAATCGAGCTACAAGTTTAGAAATATAAAGTGACCGTTTTGTATGTATGGTGTACTGTTATTTAGGTGCCGTGTAATATTTCTGGTGGAACAAAGTGTTGTACTTCTTGTTTATTGATGCGCCATTCATACGATGCGTAATTGCTACTTGTGTTTCGTGAAATATAACCGATTGTGTTAAATTTTTCCCTGAAGGAACAAGCGAAAAACATGGTGAATTCAACCAAATGCGTACAGGGTAGGTAAAAAATCTGTGTAAATAGTTTGTGAATTAGGTGCCTACAATTGGTTGACACGTTTTGATTGAAGAGATCTTAATGTCACATTAAACTTCGAACACATTCCTGACCTACCGTGCTCTTTGTTTGTTTGTTTTATTAACGACCCTGCCGTGCTGAAAGTCATAACATATCAATTGGGTTGTTTAGTGAAGACAAATTCACAGTTTGTTGCAGCTTGATCGAAAGAGCAAATCATTCTAAGTATAACACGATTTTATTGCACTCCAATATCTCAATGTTGATATTATAAATGATTAACAAAAATTTCAATCCGTTGACTCAATGACGTTTCAATTTACACAATGACAGTTCGTCCCGAAGTAAAATTTGCCGAGGGGTGATTCAAAAGTGATTTCCATACTAATTTCAAACGTGTTTTAAAAATAGTTCCAGGTAACGGAAAATTGTGAAACTTTGGATTCTAGTTCAATTTTTAGCGTAGATTCGGAATATGTAAGAAAATTGATACCCCTAAACAAGCCAATTGCTTGCAATGAAAATTCTACATTTATTATTTTTACGATCGGTGCTCTAGCATGGAATTGTTTTGGAAGGGATAGAAGACACGGGTGTTGGAATCAAAAATGTGTTTGAATGAAGTTTTAAATACTTATTAATTACGTGTGAAAACAACAAATATAAATAAATAATCCTCTAAAATTTCAAATATCTTCGTTGAGATGAAATGCTTGATGTCATTGAAAAAAAATCACATCTGACGAATTTTCATTTGTGCACTAGTTTCGTGTATATTCGTAATAATTTCCCTCCTCCGCTTGCATTAAATACCATTTTGCTTAATCGTTCGCTACAGCTTTTGTTTTGATACAAGTTTTTGCATCCATCTTTGAAGAGAAACTGAGATGTCAAAGAGACAAATGCTAAATTTGTTTTTTAATTGACAGAAGAAACACGCAATTATAACATCCCTATCAAAACAATAAAACAGATATGTACGAAATATGTATTTTTTTTTTTTTTTTTTATTAGTGACACTTTACACCGCAGTGGTGCATTCGTGTCAATGAAAATTCGTGTTTATTCATACAAAAGTTCACATTTTTACAATAACAGTGGAAATTAAACATCACACTTTTTGTTTTTCCTGGATCTTGTGTTATGAACTCTCCACTCCGAACTAGTTTCATTCTTGCTGCATGTCCGTTTCGATTCGTTTTCTAGCATTCCATCCGCTTCGGTTGACAACCGCCGCTTCCCAGATTCGAGCTCCGTTGTAATTTCGCTTCCCTGCTGATCATCACCATTGCCGTCGTTGTTCTCGGTCTTTGCGTGTTCGTCATCAGATTCTGCTTCGTTTGTGCCGTCGGAGTCTGTCGACGAAGGTTCAGTGGCCTCGCATCGAACGAGTTGATCATCAATTTTGTTTTCAACATTGATATCGCTGGAAGCTGTTGGTGTTCGCTGTTTTAGATCTGCACGAGCCGACTGCTCGTTTGGGTAGTTCACTACAGTGTTGTGGTTCTCGACAACAATGCATGACGGTACTGTTTTCTCCATCCGCATTCGAACGATTCGAACACCATTTGGAACGCCCGGGAAGAAGTTTTTTGCAATTTTTCATCGTAATAGGCTATTTTTCATCACGCCAATCTGTCATGAAACGGCCTACTTTCCTGCACTGAAGTATGCAGTGCGGGAATAGTCATTACCGAACTAAAACCAGTGCTGTTATGATTCATTACGCAACGCTTTCTCATTACGTAACTGTTTTGAGTTGTGTTATGAATCGTTACACAACAATTTTTCAGAAATGGTAAAATAATGGTGAATGCATTCCGATATAGTTTCTGATACCCTCAAATGGTCTTCTACGAAATTGCAAAAAATGTTGTACGTAACTCGTTGCAGAACTCGATTTTTACAGCACTCGTCGTAATTATCCTACTCGGCAAGCCTCGTAGCATAAATTTACGACTCGTGCTGTAAAAATCATCATTCTGCAACTTGTTCCGTAAACTACTATTTCCACACTTCGTTCTGGATCGAGATTACCTTACCGTACTGCTGCATGTGCTTAGTGATGACGGCGTTAGACATATGTGGTGGAAGATCGAGTATCCACACTGTTGTAGTGGGACCATCCACGTAGATAGGAACGTAGTAGTCCACTCCATCATACACGAAAGAGTGCTGCAGATGATGCTGTTTGTGCAGCCGGGGAGCTACGCCTGCGTCAAGCAATTCAATATACACGCACTTTTTCAGATTGTGTAGCTGAATGCTCTTCACATCGGCCATGTCGAGCTTGATGAATTTCTTAAGAAATTGTTCCACCTGATCCAAAGTGGGTCGCTTTGGCAGGACGCTGAAATCCACGACGAGTGTGTTTTTTCTGTACGTAGACATCTTGCAACCAGTGCAAAATTGTCTGTACAGAAATTGGGTAGAAAAAAAACTTGATGAACGGGAGACTGCTTCGAAGGAGACGAGTGTCGCGCACGGAAAGCGGTTGCCAACTGAATATGTATTCAAAAGCATCGTTATAACTCAATGTTTCCAATTGACAGAAAAAAAGCACAATTATAACATCTTTATCAAAACAACCAAACAGTTATGTATGAAATATGTATTCAAGAGCAATTTTATAACTTAATTTACGTCGACTGAAGTTTGGTTATAGGGGATGCTCTAATTAAGTAATATATGCATTTATCAATCAGAAATATAACACAAGTACACGGGTAAAAATGCGGCACTCTAAAACAGGAGAAAGAGTCATGATTTCGGGAGGAAAGTGTGTTTTCAAGTTATGAAAATACACCATGACCAAAAGTCATGAAATCATGAAGCATTTTACCGTAACGCCGGCTGTACGTTACGTTTTCAATTTTTAGCGAAGAAAAATGGCAATTAAAATCCTCAAATCATGAACCATGTATGCTGGAACCATGAATAAAATTCATGGAAACATAAGCACTATTCATGGATTTAGTCATCTGTCATTTATGATTTCTATTTTTGATACGAAAAGTGGCAATATCGGTCATGAAATCATGAAGCAGGATCTGATATCATGAACACGGGTCATGAAAACATAAGCACTTTTCATGTTTTCAGATGCCTGTCATTTATGATTCCAATTTTGGTGCTGAAAAGTGACAAAATGAGTCATGAAATCATGAAGCAGGATCCCTGAATCATGAACTCAGTTCATGAAAACGAAACATTATACGTCAATTAAGATCTCAGTTTATATTTGCCATTGGTAAACAAATAAAATAAAGATTGAAATTGTTACTGTTTTTGTGCCGATAGTTTCGTAATAAACCGTGAAAACTTTCCGCAAATTTCAACCTAACGAGTGTGACATCTTTAGCAGGAACGCGAACATTCGGTGGCTAGGTTTGTACGCAAAATGTTGTTTCGAGCATCAATTGAATTGTTAAATGGTCCCTGGGCTGGTGGATTGCATGAGTCATGGAACACTCCTTAACCTTTACGTTACCGGCCTCCGACAAGGGATTTTCAAATAGCTGCCATTTCGTCAATTTCCATTCGATTTTTTTGAAACCACCGTCAGTTTACTTTAAAAAGGTTTCAGTTATTTGTCATAAATGGAGAATGCTGAATACGGAACCATGCCGGAGATATTCAGGATTGTACTGGGGTCACGAGGGTGCCGAATTTGGGAAATGTGATTATTGTTTCGTTTATTTCAGTTACAACACTGAAGTTTTTATGTAAAACGTGAGATAATGATCGATTGTCATCATTTTAACATAACTTGAATAAGTGGACCGTTCCGGAACATCGTAGCCGGTTCCGCCAGGGCCAGTTTGGGGACATTTCCGTTTCATGTCCAAAACATACCGTGCGACGTCTCAATCTTCATGAATTCGGGAGAACATGTCAATAAAAGAATAAAAACCTCGGTACAAACAGATGTGGCCACTCCAGATCTCCTAGCACAGGTTCCACGAGAGCCTCTTTGGGGACATTTCCGTTTTATGTCTGTGCGACGTCTCAATCTACTAGAATACGGGAGAACATGTCAATAAAGGAAGAATAAACTAAATTTCAATAGATTTGGCCACTCCAGAGCACCTGACACAGGTTCCGGCAGGGCCTCTTTGAGGACATTTCCGTTTTTTTTTGTCAGAAACATACTGTGCGACGTCTCAATCTTCGTGAATTCGAAAGAACTTATCAATAATAGAAGAAAAACACGGTATAAACAGATGTGGCTACTCCAGATGTCCTGGCACAGGTTCTACGAGGGCTTCTTGGAGCACATTTCCGTTTTATGTCCAAAACATACCGTGCGACATCTCAATCTTCATGAATTCTGAAGAACTTGTCAATACATGAAAAATAAACACGGTAATGGAAGATTTAGCCACTTAAGAGCTTCTGGCACAGGTTCCACGAGAACCTCTTTGAGGATATTTCTGCTTTTTGTCCAAAACAAACGTGGGTTCGAATCCCACCGGTCGAGGATCTTCTCGGGTTGGAAATTTTCTCGACTTCCCAGGGCATAAAGTATCATCGTACCTGCCACACGATATACGCATGCAAAAATGGTCATTGGCATAGTAAGCTCTCAGTTAATAACTGTGGAAGTGCTCATTAGAACACTAAGCTGAGATGCAGGCTCTGTCCCAGTGGGGGCGTAACGCCAGAAAGAAGAAGAAGAATATCAATTGAAAAAGAATTAGCTTATTATCAACTGATGTGGTCACTCTATAGCTCCAAGCACAGGTTCCGCAAGGGCATCCTTGGGGACATTTCGGTTTTATATCCATAACAAACCGTGTGACGTGTCAATCTTCGTGAATGCGAAAGAACATGTCAATTAATGAAGTATGAACTAGGTATCAACTAATTAGGTCACTGCCAACCCAGTAAACACAAACTCGTATACGATAGCGCATAAGAGTACAAAAGTGGAGGCGATATACGTACATATCGCCTCCACATTTATACTCTTATATCCTGTTACATACGATCGTGTGTTCACTGGGAAGCACCTGGTACTGGTTTCGCCAATGCCTCTTAGGGGACATTTCAGTTTCATGTCCAAAAACTATTGTGCAACGTTTCAATCTTCATGAATTCGACAGAACATGGCAATTAATGAGGAATAGACCCTGTAATTCCACTCCTGAGCATCACGTACAGGTTCCAGAAAGGCCTATTTTATGACATTACCGTTATTTGAAGGAAAAAATATGTCAATAAATGAATAATGACCTCGCTACCAACAGATCTGGCTACTCCAGAGAACAAGGAATAGGTTTCGCCGAAAACCTTTTTTGAAAATTTTCCGTTATTTGAACAATACATGATGTGCCAAGGGTAAAGCATAATAAAAAAATCTGAAAAGTATTCAAATAAATCTAGGATAAAATACATACAAACTGATGTGGCTTCTCTTCACTGATGCAGTCTTAGGCAGGATCTTTCTGAACAGATGTTTTCCGCGATTTTCGGAAAATCTGTTATGTAGATCTCCATGAATACGCCAGGAATGCACTGTGCAACTAGTTAAAACTCAGCAGAAAGCTGATAAGAAAACTAACAAGGAATCCACCAGAACTTTGTATCGAACATCATCAGAAATCCAACAAGAATCCAAGGATTGTTGCCAAGAATCTATTGTAAACTTCGAAGGAAATTTTCTATTAATTACTCAGGGTTCTCAATAAATTTGTTGATAAAAACTTAAAAGGAATTCGCTTTGGAACTCCTCATGAATACAACATAAAAACAGTCTTATGATTTATGAAATCCCTTTGGCTTACTGACCTTTGGCATGTTTACTGCCAATTATTGATTTAACAGTATAAAAAAGAACAACCTATTGCCCGTTTAAAGAAGAGTAAACTCGACCAAACGTCGGTTCCGTAAATCGTAACGCTTATTCATGAATGGAGGAATTCCACGTGCAACAGAATAAACATTTTGCTTAGAATATGTTAAGGATTTCATCAGAAATTAAACAATGATCTCGCCAGTAATTATCTAATTTGGAACCCATTCGAGATTTCATCTATCACCCGCAAAGGATTTTCCTACAGATTAGTGTTCGGTCCATCGATTGTGTCGCTTGCCCCTACGGAGGAGAGCGATGCAATAGAAATCAGACGTGCCTGGTTCGCGCAGTGCGAAGAAAAAGTTGTTGGAATAGAGGTAGTGTCGCACCTCAGGTAGAAGAATCATCGGTTGAGAAACATGCATCGTCATAGGTAAAGGTGTGGAAGATTTGTCGAGAGGTATGATATTTGGATAAGTTATGTTGAATTGTATATACCTGGTTTGCATAAAGAGAGTTGTAGCTGCTGATTGAGGTATCAGTCAGTTAGCTGCCCAGTTGAAGGAGACATCTACTGTATTGTATTTCTTTATGATTTGCAATCGGATGTGGACGGGTTAGCCTCGCTAGGATCTGCGTAGTCTTAGCGACCTAGCCTAGGCCTAGGTCATGGGCCCAGGAACGTGTTCTTACAGCATGTATCGTTTTGGAGGAGGATTGGCCGCATAAGCCGCGTGGCGCAGCACGGGATCCTCAGGCTGGATGGATTGGCCGCAACGGAGGACGGAATCTGTCGGGAACGTAGGCGATGCAGGACACTAGATGGCAGCTGGCTGGTCAAAGGAGCTCGTTTACAGGATCGAAGTCAGGAGGAGCTCGGATGGATGACGGAGCATGTACGAATTTCGGAACGAGAAGGAGTTTCGAGACATGAGGAGACGATCGGAAGTTGAGGTTGCGACCCTAAGGAGGAGTGTTGGAATAGTGGTAGTGTCGCACGTCAGGTAGAAGAATCGTCGGTTGAGAAACATGCATCGTCATAGGTAAAAGTGTGGAAGATTTGTCGAGAGGTATGATATTTGGATAAGTTATGTTGAATTGTATATACCTGGTTTGAATAAAGAGAGTTGCAGCTGCTGATTGAGGTATAAGTCAGTTAGCTGCCCAGTTGAAGGAGACATCTACTGTATTGTATTTCTTTATGATTTGAAATCGGATGTGGACGGGCTAGCCTCGCTAGGATCTGCGTGGTCTTAGCGGACTAGCACTTCAACAAAAGTGGTGTAACCCAGTCATTAATGTTTGGTCCATCGATTGTATTGCTTGCTCCAGCTGGAGCGAGCAATGGGACCGGAAACACTCACTAACCCAATGTACTGTCCAAGACAATTGTGGAGATGCAGAGGTATATTAAGTCTTTGAACTCTCGATTCGTGTCTTTGAGAATGTTAAACTAATCCCAAGCCCCATTCATCAAATCTCTGTGCATCTTCGACTGCTACGGTCAATCACGGAGTGCAACTACGAAGCGGTCATGTATGCTTGAGCTCATGCTCATTATCCGCAAGGGTTTTACTTACAAATTATTCATGAATTTTTATTTTTTTTTTATTTTTGAAGCTTGAAACTTAATAAGCCAGTTCATTCGCCCCAATTCAAATTGTATTGCTTTGGAGTGGCCAAATGTTTCCGACAAAAAAACGGAAATGTCCTCAAAGAGGCCCTGGCAGAACATGAGTCAGGTGCTCTGGAGTGGATATTTAGCTTATTTTTCCTTTATTGACATGCTCTCCCGAATTTAAGAAGATTGAGACGTCGCACGGTATGTTTTGGACATGAAACGGAAATGTCCCCAAACTGGCCCTGGCGGAACCGGTTACGATGTTCCGGAACGGTCCACTTATTCAAATTATGTTGAAATGATGACAATCGATCATTATCTCACGTTTTACATAAAAACTTCAGTGTTGTAACTGAAATAAACAAAAAAATAATCACATTTCCCAAATTTGGCACCCTCGTGACCCCAGTACAATCCGGAATATCTCCGGCATGGTTCCGTATTCAGCATTCTCCATTTATGACAAATAACTGAAACCTTTTTAAAGTAAACTGACGCTGGTTTAAAAAAAATCGAATGGAAATTGACGAAATGGCAGCTATTTGAAAATGCCTTGTCGGAGGCCGGTAACGTAAAGGTTAACAACGGATGTGGAAAGTGGAACTGGAACATCCGGCTGCTGAAGCCCTTTTGTGACCTGTTCTGTTATAGGACGTGGGGAATGCATCACTTCCGAACAGTTAAAATCGCCAACGAGATTGTCAAGCAAAATCTTCGCTCAAAATCAAACATTGCCCGGTTCTGCAAAGTCAGGATTAAGTAAGTACATTGATTGTGTCGTGAAACAATGTGGGAACTCACGAGAATTTCACCAAGAATGTCATCGATATGATGACAAGGTTCCGAAGAATTGAAACTTTTTCAAAAACAAAACCTTTTTTTATAATTTCACAAGAAAAGATCACCGATCGCCATGAGACACGTTAACTAAGATGAAGAAAGTGACAGTTAGATTTGTGTAACGCCCTGAGCATACGAATTCTTGCATAGTAGTCACGATTTCATGACTTTTAGTCATGATATCATGAAACATAAAATTTTATGAAATCATGACTTTTTGTTCATGAATCCGGCAACGGATTTTTTTCCGTGTAGGGTTTCTGTATTTGCCGAATAGAAATATTTTACTAAAACTTCGCAAGAACGGTTTTAAAATAGATGATGTATTGGATTGATTCTTTAAAACCTCAATATAACATCATTTTCAGATAACTGACTGAGAAGATGTTTTCTGTGTTACATGGGGAGAAAGCGCTTTCCGAAGATGTTACACAGCTACTTGTCGTATAACTGTCGAGATAGAGCAACGATCGGTATCAATAAGAGCTGCTAACACAGCGCAAAAATAGCTGAGTAGATTCTCCAGGTTTGTTAGTAAAAGAATCGCATACCGGGTACCCCCGTTGGTTTGACCTCATTTAATCTGAACACTTTTTTATCTGTACCCTGCTAATTTTCACATCGTTCAGATTAAAAATGGTTCAAATGTCATTTAGCTCATGGAACGGAGTGAAGTGAGATGGAACACTGTGGAACGGAACGCAGAATCAAAACAAAACTGTGAAAAAGGTAACCAGAAACACGTTTCTAGGGTGACTAGATGTTCAAATTAAAAATGAACCCCGATGGTTTGCATGAGGTACCGTCCAAATTAACGGGGGTGCACGGTATATGATTTGGTTCGAATGTACAGCGCCTTTACTCAGCATAAAGCCATATAAAGAGGGCTTAGAGAAGGTTTACATTTGCACTAAATGTTAGTTGGGATGTACTTACCATGAATTTTGATTTACAGGCAAACAGTTCAAAACAAAACAAAAATCAGTAGATTTTAAATAAAAGAAATTTTGAGTGTTTTCCAATATTTATAATTCTGCTCAAACATATTTCCTAGAATCTTAGAATAAAATCTATGTTGAAAATTGATGTCATCGCTACAAGTTTGGATCACAGTGTACCACATATATTGAGAAGGTAATATATTCCGAAAATTGACAGCGAATTGAAGACGTCATTCATACACTGAAACAAGCGTTGCAGTAATGAAAACCATGAACAAGTTTTTAAATTTACTATTCCAATCACGATTGAGCTATCAAGAACGCTTTTTATTTGCGTTTTGGTCCTTCTCGATCCAACCGCATCGATAGCCGAGCGGTAAGCGTTCGCGCTTGACAATCGCAAGATCCTCGGTTCGATTCTGGCCTGCTGCAAGTTTTTAACCATGATATAGTAATTTTTACTGTCGAAATGGTACCATGGTAAAATTGAATGCACACAATATTTGAAATAAATGCAAATTTAGTCTACACAAATGAAGTTTCCTTGTGTATTTAATTTAACCCTCTAATAAAGTATTTTCAACTGCAACGCTGTTCTCAGTGTATCCACCTCAAACAAATTTGTGAATAAATGATCTAGTCGTCTGGATGGTACAGGTTAACCCTGGGAGGGAGAAACCGATACGAAATTTCTGTACGTCATAGTGAGCCGAGATTCTGCTGTCACGAACTGTCACTGTGAGCCCGGATCTTAAACAACGGACAAACATGGAAAAAGCGCGTAATTGATCAAAACATATTTTTGCATTTCATCAAATGTGACAAAAAATCGATTGATAAGCTATTCATGCCTATTCAAAAGTAATGTCACGATAGCACCTTTTATTCTGATTGAATTTAAAGTATTCAAATACGCATAATTTTACGTTTTCTAATAAAAAGGAAAATAAAATGCATAGAAAACTTTGGCCCTTTTTTCAAGTTTGTCCAAAAGGTCGAAGGTACACAACAAAAGAAAACTAGCGATTTCATCAAGTCTGCCTTGATTGTCGTTGGCAAGCTGGAGTTTTCTTGCAGTTTGAAAAAAAATGTGTCGTATTTCGTGTGCAGTATCGGTGCCTCCCTCCCAGGGTTAACCAATATATTTTTGACCCTCTGGGCCATTTTCATGCAAATTTCCCAGTTTATTTACCAGTAGTTTTGTCAGTGTGGGACAACATTTAGATTCTCGCTCCAGTCCACTTTTTGGGTTGCATTTAGATCCCATAACAACTGTGCAAAATTTCAGCTCAATCGGAGAAACTATATATTAGCGCCAGCCGTTTTGACCATCTGTGAACATGAACGAAGCAAAACAATCCATTTTTGTCGCCCCCTTCGCACGTCACTGAACAGAAGAAAAATAATCACTCACCGGGTCACTCAAGCTTGCTCAATCACTCATTTTCTAACTGTTATAAAATATGGCTACCCAAACGATCTGTCAGTCAGACAGAGCGGCTCTCACTTGCATTTTTCTTTTTCGTTTTGAACGCGCCTTTTTCTCTCAACCGGCATCTGCAGCCTCTGCCACCAACAGCGTTTCAGCCGAAGGGGAAAAAAGTTAACTCGTAGAAAATCACTGCAGCCGAATCTCGAAACGCGCGTGCAAATTTAGCCGATTTTGAAGCTGAAAAGTGAAAATACTGTGGATTTAAGTGCAAAGCAACATATTCCTGTCGCTGAAAAATAACGAGGTAAGTTTGCACTGGCCGAAAATCGGCGTTTTAGATTGTGTTGTGTCGAAAACAAAAATGGATCCGCTTTTTGGCTTGGACGCAGAAAAGTTGTTGCCCTGTGGCGGAGTCCCAAAAAAGGCGGAAAGAAGTTATTTTTCAGGGACTTGCAGGGCTGTTCAAACAGTCGCGGATTTTTAGCGAAATTGTTCAGCCAGTCACAAAAATCGCAGATGCATAAAAGACTGTCGCAAAAATAAATTTATATCGCAAAGCTTGTATAGAAATTAATTAGTTGAAGATAGGTACCTCATCCGCGTAATTTTGAATTTATGAAGGAGAGCCACGCTTCTCACTGTTGCAGGTCTCTTTTCGGGAACTTGTTATCTACTTATATGGAAGGTCTCTTAAAGTCTCTTTTTTACTTAAATTGGTTTCTAAAGTCATTATTGTGCTTCTTCTTTTTGAATTCTGATTCAAAATATTTGAATAGAAAATTTTTCAAAATGCTATTCTTAATTTCTCTCTGTATTTTAACCGAAATCCAGTTTTCCGACATTTTTTCCAGAAGTTAATTTAATAAATCTTCCAAACATTCCTACAGGAGTTCTTAGAACAAATTGTCTAAAGGATTATGTCAGAGTTTTTGAAGAAATTCCAGGAATCCCTACAAAAGTTCCTCAAGGAGCTTCTACGCAGATTTGTTCAGTTATTTATGTATGTATGTTTATTTATTTGTGACGATAACCTATTAGTTTGAAACTTTTAACAAGGTCAAGGAAGCTGAAAGTTTGTTCTTCAGCAGGCCAGGTAGCGAGTCACATTTTAGTGACTAGGTCACTGTAGGCGAATTCCGGCGCGTATTTTCTTCGAAAAGAGACAATTTTCTTGCTGGTGAATGGAATGGAAGAAAATTTCTTCTCTTCGAAGAAATTGTTCGCCGGAATCTACTACTGGTCACTAAAAAGTCACTACAGGTCGGACTCGATTATCCGGAATTTGTTTTTGATTTTCTTGTTTCTCAATTTTTATGCATAAATCAGAGATAATTTGGTATTGCAATATACAATATGACTGGTTTTGCAGTTTAGAAAGTATTTAAGAAAAGTAGGGATTTGAAAGTGTTTTTTGTGTATGCAGGTAATAGAAATATTAGTAGTAGAACGCTAATGGCGCTGTTCTCACAAAACTGAATTAGTTTATTATCACCTTTAACTGTATCTTTTCATTGTTTGTTCGATGCCATGTTGTAGTGGATGATTTTAAAATTTATTTGACACTTTGAGCACCGGTACGCAAGTTGTCAGCGCGTGGCAAACTAGATGTTGGTAACACGAACAGAAGCGACATTAGCATTCTTAGGTTAATGCTTCTACTCTGAAGAAACACTTACGCTGGTCAGACAGTTCTACGAAAGCGATGAGATATCCCGAGCAGAAGAAAAGTGCTACTGAATACCAAACTGGACGCCATGTTGAATTGATGTTGGGTTGGTAAATATTGGCTCATGCCACCCCCTTGAATTTTACCGCCTGTGGGAGCTTATGAATGCTGACGGCACTTCTTACAGAAAACGACCATATAATGATAGCTGTGTGGTACATGTGGTACCAACTAAACATTTGTCAAATGCACCGTTCTTTATCGGTTGAATGTTGTGCTTAACATTACAAATGGTAGAAGACAAATAATATAACATGGGAAAAATATGTTTTACCTTAACGTTTATGTTTTGAGCGAGTTATCCGATGTTGAAAGCCAAAGTGATCCGTCACTGCGGGTGATCCGTAACTGTGTGGGCATGGTACATATGCAAAAATGGTCATTCGGCCAAGAAAGCTCTCAGTTAATAATGTGGAAGTGCTCATAAGAACACTAATCTGAGAAGCAGGCTTTGTCCCAGTTGGGACGTAACGCCAGAAAGAAGAAGAAGAAGAATGCTTTAGGGATGGTACACAAATTATGTCACGCTAAATTTCTACTTTTTTTGACACCCCCCCCCCTTTGTCATGTTTTTTGTATGAGTCTTCCAAAAAATTTGTAAGGCTTGTCACGCTTGGTTTGACCCTCCCTTGAAGCGTGACGTAATTTGTGCATGATCCCTGGTTTATATTATTTAATGCCAGAGATGCATTTTGAACACTCGTGTTCTGTGAGCGTTCGCAAATGTTCCTTCGATTGCTCTCGTGTTCGTGTTCAGCTTTTTGAACAAGCATACGATTACTAGATTGCTCAAGGAGTCGTGATCTTTCATGCACCCAATTACGTACTTTGACTCTATAGTAGACTGGCCCACCTTAGTATGGAAGAAAAATAAAGTTGTTAGAGGTTAGAGGAAGACTTCCTGAAAGTTTCAGCTCATTTGGTCGTTCCATGAGCTGGCGCAATTGATTTGAAGTTAATAGGGGATTTTCAGCTCCAACATATAGGAAACAGCACATCATCTACTGTTTGAGTCAGAAAAATTGTTGATCGCGTTCAATTGAACCCAGAATGTCAAAAACACTACTTGATACTATAACGAACAATATTGTAGAAGGTTGTATGATGATTAAAATTGATAAAGTTGGTGTTTTAACTATCTGAAGTAGATTTGCAATATTGCTTAGGGCGTGAACCATTTGGGGTCTTCGTTTAACTTTTGGTTAAAATTTGACAGTTCGGTAGTTATTTCCCCTCAAACGGTAGAAAAATAACTTTGGGTTCGACCCATTTGGAAGTTTGACAGATGGGTGGTTATTTGAAGTGAGTCATTTCTAAAGTCTCGCATAGCATTTCAGAAGCACTTATGAACGTTTTGCACTATTTATTTTTTTAGCCCATGTATAATTTATAGTAGTTTTTGAACACAAATCAACACTTCATTAGATAAAGTATGCTTCAAAAAATTATTAATTTAATTGATTTGCCTAAATTAATTAATATAAATTTCGTAAAACTCAAAATATTTACCCTGTAGAAACGAATATAGATAAGTCCTTTTTGAATGTTACTCGACAAATAAAGTTCAATCCAAAAAAAGCAAAATTGAGAAAAGTTTCAAAAAAGCAAAATGATTTCCAACGAAGTAATTTTGTTGATTTTCGTGATGTTTTTGTATTTCTTCAAGCCAAAAGATAACACAGCGGAATTTTTTTTACATTGCATGATGCCATCTCCCAGAACCGTAAGTTTAATTGATTTGTTTTAAAATGAAATTTTATTGATTGATTTGTTGATATGGTTTTGTTTTCAGGGAGTAAAATATGCTGTAAAATGTCCTGGATCCAGAGTAATGACGGAGATTTTGAACTTTAACCCTGTCGCGATAAAAGAGCACCTCAGAGTATCAGCAGCCGTTTTTCAAAGAATTTGCCAGCTAGTTCCGGAAAAGCGATCTGGATGGGAAACGGAAATAGATGTAGCTGTTTTCCTTTTCTGGTTGGCTACTGGAACCAGTCGTCGGGTGGTTGGCGCAGTGTTTAATGTTCCTAGAAACACAACGAAGAGGATCTGTGACAACATGTTGAATTTCATAATCAACATTTTGATGAAACAAATCATCAAATATCCGCGAGAAGAGGAATTAGCAAACATTGTCTATAAATTTTGTAATCGAGCCAGAACACCGATCTTCGACAAAGCTGTAGGGGCGATTGATGGTTCCCACATTCGTATTCAGTGTCCGACTGCTTTACATGACCAGTACATCAATCGCAAATTGACCTATTCGATCCAGTGTCAGGCAGTTTGTGACAGTAATTACAAATTTCTAGATATTTGCGTAGGTTACCCAGGTAGTGTTCATGATACACGAGTACTGTATAACAGTTCGTTATACTATAAGAGATTGTATCCTCCTCCTGGATACTACCTGCTAGGGGACAGTGGTTATCCATGCAGCTTGAGCCCAATTGCTATAATAACTCCATTCAAAGAAACAGGTGGACAAAGACTTCCAGCGATGAAAAAGCGATTTAATAATCTTCACAGTAAAGCGCGCAATATTGTCGAATGTGTTTTTGGACGGATGAAAAACAGATGTAGAAGTATTTTTAATAAAGAATTAGAACTGAAAATAGAAAATAGCATAAGAACAATCGTTGCATGTTGCGTTCTACATAATATCTGTGTGGATATGAATGACATAATGGAAGCTGATCTGGACGTAGAAGAACAAACACAAAACATTCGGAATGAAGCGGACTTTCAACCCGTTTCCGACACAGGTGAAGGGATAGCTTTTCGTTTAGAGCTTTTAAACAAACTGGAAAACATAGTATTGTACAACTCTATGAATAATTGATATTGATGTAAGCGGACTTTTTAGTTGATAATAAAGAAATAAAAAGTATACAGTTCGATTCGTTTATTTCCAATAATTCATTTAGAAAAACAGTTTGAAAATTCGAATTTTAAAGACTTATTCCGATTCCGAGGAACTGGAGTTGTCGAATGAAGGAACGGAGATGTTCTGTGATTCTGCTATCGACTTTAGCAGCATAAGACAATTTTTGGTTTCTTTCCGCTTTCGTTTCGACTCTCTGCGGAAAAACTCGAACATGTCCTGTTGGGAGTAACGCTTCTTTCGTTTTTTCTGCGACTGCATCATATTTTCCGGCTCTTCTGTACCAGGGCTGTTACGGGTTCGTCGGTATCCTGAAGGACCAGCTACAGGCGAAGACGTTGCCATTGGTACGGCTCATCAGAAGACGATATTTCCGGATCAAACATAATGTATTCACTTATGTTGAAGTTTTCATCATTGCCAGCTGTCTCCTGCGCGTTTCCGTTCAGGCCATCGACTTCCGGCTCTGGTTCAAAAACAATGCAATCACTTAAATTGTCGATTCCTTCACTTACTTCCGGCTTCGGTTTTCTCTGTGAGTTTCTGATTACATCGCCGTTACTGTTGACAACCAACGGAGGATAGCATGTATGCTGAGTGGACATGAACTGATGCCTTTTATTAAAATGTACCCACTGATCCGCTCTCAGTTCAGCGTTCTCTGTTGAGCCTCCTGTTGGGGGTGCGATAAGTTTCTAGAAAAAAGGTAATAATTAATGCTGACTTATTCACCAGCCATGACATTCAGATTACCTTGTACTTTTTGGCCAGGTTGTTCCATTTGGACTTAATTTGCTCTATGGAATAGTTTTGGAGTCCTGATGTTTCTTGTATGGTGCTGAAAGTTAATAATATTAGGTAAAATGTGTTAACGCTACCATATGAACACTTACCGCCAGGCCTCCTTTTTATCGTAATTTTTACTCGTGAACAAATGGCTGTGTTTTATGCGGCCACTGATCAAGTACGAAACTTCGATGTCACTCACTGTAAGAGTAAAATTAGTTATAAAAGCATACCTAGACAACAATAATTTTAATAATACTTTTTTTCGCTTTCTGATGCTTGCCTTCCATCGTTCTGATATTCGCAAAAATTATAAAAACAAAAACAAAATATTTTTTCTGTCGCACTTCTGGCCGCCTACTGTGCAGAATTTGAAATAACTATCGAAGTGTCAAAATCAACCATGCTCAACAGCAGGGTTATTTTCAACCGGAGGGGAAATAACTACCGAACTGTCAAATTTTAACCAAAAGTTAAACGAAGACCCCAAATGGTTCACGCCCTTAGTATTCCTTCAACTTAGCTGGGTGGTAGCCACCTGAGACGAGACTCGCGAAGACGGTCTTCTTTTTCTGTGATTGCTGAGTTTTTTTCTTATTCCACTTTGTGCATACCAATTATGCGCATGCGCGTACCAATTATGCGCATGCGCATACCAATTATGCGCATGCTGTTCAAATCCTCACATGAACCTCTCAGCAAAAAATGATTAAGTTTGCATCACATCGAATCATAAATAGCCATTTGAGTGAAATTTCATGCCAGCAAACGTAGCAGACATTAGAAATAATTAATCTTCTGCTTAGATTTATCAGCAACTTTGGAAAAAACTGCTCCTCCGACTGAGGTTTTTAATAACAGTTTACTTTGAACACAATACTTATCACTTTTTCAGCCATAAAAACGGTGGGCTGCATTTGACGTTTCGTGAGAGGGGAATCTGGGCTGCATATGACGTTGATATTTTTCCTCTTCGCGAGTCTCTCTCAGGTAGCCACTAAGCGCATCATAGCCACCTATGACGCTGGGCGAGCTGCGGCACAAGGTGCATGCACGTGTGTGATTATACGGGAATGCTGATCTAAGCCTAACTTTCAACAACTGAAAGCTTAATGAAAATGAGCTTAAATCCAGATACAACCTTCGGCAACTATGTTCATTAGCATATCAACTAGTGAATTTGTCATTCTGGGCTCAATTGAACGCGATTAACTAGTGTACGGGACGAAACAGTGACATAGGGTCAATTTTCAATATATTTGAGACGAATATTCCATACAAACATTGAATTGAATGCGCCAGCTGGGGGAGCAACCAAATGAGTTGAAATTTTGAGTGAGCTTTTTTCTTACTCTAAGGCACATATCTAGGGGGTGCCCCGTTGAATTTTACAACTTTTTTGTTTAAGGGCCAGTCTACTCTATAGTTGCACCATACAATCTATCTATATTTTAGTACAGTAGTAATTTGCGAGTAGACAATCTGGAAGGAGCACCCAACGTAACATAGCTCTGATTCTCACAGGTCAATTACCTCATGCTTCTACGGGTCCGCAAGACCACAAGCCGTTTCAGCTTGTAGCCTGCGGGCACAGTGATTGAATACCAAATGCTCTTCAACGGAATTTATACCTAAGATGGCAGCTCCATCAAGTGGATAGGGAACCTAAGCCTAACAACCTACTGTTCCCTAAATTTTAAACCATACAAGGAACCAATAGAAATAGAAGGATTCGTTCGCTAGGCAATGACTGCGTCCTAACAATTGCATTTGTTAGTTTGACCAATCAGAAACTGCGATAAATGCTCATAAATATTGAAATTTTGCACCTTATCGGACGCGACGATTTGTAATCGTCGCCAAAATCGTCGCCAGCCAACCAGTCGCTGCG
This sequence comes from Aedes aegypti, assembly GCF_002204515.2. Classification (NCBI taxonomy): domain Eukaryota; kingdom Metazoa; phylum Arthropoda; class Insecta; order Diptera; family Culicidae; genus Aedes; species Aedes aegypti. The sequence goes on from NC_035108.1 coordinate 305,234,136, forward strand.
AATTCGACGTTTTACCAGTCTTACCAACATAACGGAAAATCACTTCCTTTGATTTGTTTTCTGGCGACGATTGTATCGGTCTTTTGAAAAGTTAGCGGAATAGAAATAGAAAACTATAGAGGACGAATGTCGCTGCAGTTCCCTTTGTTCTCGCTCAGATACATGTCGGGTACAGTCACCCCACAGTTATGGATCAGCTAAGGGTCAATTTTTAGAATAAAATATGATTACAAATCATGGTGACCTTGTACAAAACAAAATTACCCGCCTGGCTATGCCGAATATAGTTGTTTTCGAGAAAACACATATAAAATCGCGATTATTTACGAGAAAGTGTCGATTTCGATAGAAATTTCAAACGTTGTCCATCCCACAGATGTGGATCAGTGGAACAGGAGGGTCCGTATTATGGATCAAATCGACTCATATTATGGATCAAAATACTATAAAAGCAATTTATCTGTGAAGTAAACGAATGGTGTGTTAGTGAAAGTATACGTTCCGGCGTTTCTGTCGGAATCGTCTTATTGTTGATTCATAACTGTGGTACGGGTTTCAATGCCCCACAGTTATGAATCAACGATTCTATGAATACGGATAACATTTTATTTCATACGAACGAATAAAATATACTAGAAGATGTTATGATTGATTGCAATGCTGTACAGATTTATGGTTCACGTAGATAAAATGTGTTCTGCGTAATTGCAGCTCTATTGGATGATATATTCTCCGTTTAAGCCAACTTTGATCCATATCTGTGTGCTATCCATAACTGTGGGGTGACTGTACATAAGTGTCAAACTGCATACTTTTTCGCGTTGACATTTATAGCCCCGCCAATCTCCGCCAGCAAAAGATGTTCCTGCAGCGACGCCAGCGACCTTCTTCCTCTATAGTTTATTACCTCTATTGTTGGCGGCGTGTTTTGTTGGCCATGAAACAGACAATATCACATATGGTTTATATGTATGCATCTGTGATGTAAGCTGGCAAGCAACGGCGTGGAAAATCGGACCTTAAATTTTTGTTGTTTTTTTTTTCGAAATATTCTGTTGGTTAATATTCCCCCACTTTTATCTTTATCAGAGATTTTACTTTCTTTTGGCCGATCTGTGTATTCTTTTGTCGTGCTTATTGTCATTATCATTATTATCTTTATTAACGACACTTCCAGCCTGAGATTAATTCATCTCGGTGCTTATTGGCATCATAGCTGCAAGTATTTTATCAGGGATATTCTCTTCTTTCTAAAAAAAAGGCTGAGTTATTGTCACAAAAGATAGATACTGATATTTCTAAGACTGTTAATTTTAATGAAAAATAGACTAATACACTATTTTTAATTAGTTATACTGTTGTAAGGATTATTGATAAGAGATTAAGCAGCATTTTTTCTCCAGTAAGGGACTATAATTACGATCAACATATTTAATTTATTTTGAACATAGAGTTCGTTTTGTTCTGTGTAAGTTCATATCTCTTATAGAGCTGCTCAACAGCTGTCATCAGAATTCAGCTAAACATCTTAGTTTCTTTTTAAAATTCAGTTAAAGAATTTAATTTCTTTTTGAAATTTTGTGATCATATTTTGGTGTCGATGCAGGCACTGGGTAGATTGTGCCTTCTATACTACAGCCCTGAAATTTTGGTCAAATTGGTCATCCAAATGGTCCAGATAACGACCATTCATTGTCGCCAAACTGCAAATCAAATATGAGCGACGAAATAATTGACGAATAAAAGTTAGGTTATGTTTCTGAAAATTTGGAAAATGATAGCTGACTTGCTGTCGCCTAGATGATGAAAGATTTGTCAAGATTTTAATTCAAAACATTTTTCCTACATATTCATAACAATTAAAGTTGTCTGGCAAACGCCAATTTTGAGTTTTCAAAATAGAGTTTGCAAAACTATTACCTCACTCTTATACGTCAAAAGCGTATTAAAATAGTGTTTTTAGGAATTTCATAGTTTTTAATTTCATAAGAAATTTTGGAACATACGCGGAAGGATAATGCATTTGCCACCACCTTTGTTACAATTGTTAGATACAGCAATAGGTTGTTCAAGAATCTCCTGGAAGATCCTGATTTTACATCGGAGCCCCAGATAGCTAATAGGAATACTAAGAAGCAGGCTCTATTACAGTTGTGTCGTAACGCCAGGAAGAAGAAGCACGAGCACTTCCACAGTTATTAACTTAAAGTTAGCCTAGTAAATTAATCATTTTTACATAAGTATGTGGCAAGCACATATGTACTCTATGCCCTCGATCGTCGAAAATCGGAAGACAGTACAGTTAACTTTTGCTTACTCGATATTCCGTATCTCGATATCGAGTTAGAGAACCATAGTGAAAGTTGGTTTTCATGGCTAACTCGATGGTCCCTTGGATCACAGTTGCACTGGTTTTGTGTTCTGTAACTCGATACCTCCCTAACTCGATGATTCCTTCAATATCGAGTAAGGGAGAGGTAACTGTACATACCGAGGTCAGATCCGTAGAAGATGAATAGCGTATGGGACCCTGTACAAAAATCATGCGCTCTCTTTCACTCTTCCAGAAAATTTGTAAACAACAAGGCCAGTAGAAGACAAAATCCCATACAAAATCAAATCAATGCAAAGCCCCATAAGCTTTATTCAAAAGTGAGATCGATTACAGAGCAAAAACATATAGTGGATGCAAATAATTCGTATTGCCCGAGATGAACTAGCCCAGGGCTAAAACTCTCGTTAATAAAGATAGAAAAAAATTGTGATGCAATAAATGTCGTGTCCGTTTTCAAAAATAACGTCGAGTTTTCAACGGGTAATATAAAAAGGCAACCTTGTTTAGTCCATTTTTATTGACAAATACTGATATTTTCTAAAGATTCGTCTATCTTGACGGAATGCATTGACGAGCAATCGATTACATCGGCAGCCATTCAATGGAACTCCGGAATATGGATCTGGAATGAAGGATATTATAGGTATTGTCTTGAACACCGCTACCATTAGGCCCCTCTTGTTTCGTCGATTTTCAGGCGTCCTGTCAGTATTGAGATGTATGATTCTAGATCAAGAATTAATTAAAAAAAGCAATTATCCCATAGGACTTTACCTTTCCACGAATAAATCAATGATGTATAAGATTATTTTTGTATGGAATTGTTTGATTCGCATGTCGAGTGGAACAATGAATGACGGTAACGGTTGCCACGAGATGAACAGAGCACTGTGATCAAACAACGCCAATTGTTTGAACTTGAACACAGCTCTCGTGAGCACAAGCTTTGAACAGAACGCGTTCAAATGCATCTCTGATTAATGCAACCTTTTTTTTTTGCTCACTTCCTAGAAGAATTCAGGTGAATATTGCACAGACATTTCTGACAGAATAACTGGAATCTATTTGTTGTTTTTTTTTTATAAAAGTTCTGGTAAAGTTTTGAAACTTAAATGTGGGCCCAATTCCCGACAGATCAGCTGAATTTATTTTTCTGGAGAAATCAGCCTGAAGAGATCTTTGATCTACCTTATGAAAGAAGCTCAACAATAGTTTTACAAGAAAGAAGTCTAAAAGAGTTCTACAATTCTTTGGGAATTATGTCGAAATCTTAATAGAAATTAGTTCAGTAATTTACTAAGAAATGGATTCACAAATTTCACAAGAAAACAAATCCGCAAGACATTCATTCGCGGATTAAGCCTACCTGTAAGCACGAATGACATGAAGCTGGCACAGTTCACAATTTGATGGTTTCCTTTCGCGTCGGCGAAATTCTGTCGCTCACCAGTGTGGATGAATGGCGCTACGTACCTTCTTGTGAGAATGTGGCGGACGATGCTACAAAATGGAGCGCAGGTCTATCATATCCAGACTGTCGTTGGTATCAAGGTCCAGCATTCCTGCAAGATCCGGACAGTCAGTGGCCAACAGAGCGATCATTAGCTACATTGGAATCAGACGCAGAATGTGAAGAAATACGTCTCGTTTCAGTCCATCGTACAGTTCAGGAAGTGGTAGATGTACAGCGTTTTTCAAACTGGACTACTACGTGCAGTAGCATACGTTCATCGAGCTGTAGCAGTATGGAAGCACGCGTCAAGCGACAGAATGCCCCTCAGAATACTGAGCCAAAGTGAGTTCATAGAAGCAGAGCGAACACTGTGGCGTCAAGCACAAGCACAAACATATGCTGAAGAAATTCAAAATTGTTGAGCGAAGGGCAGAATGTAACGAAGGCAAGTTCGATTCGTGCGCTGTCTCCATTTTTGGATGACAAAGGAGTCTTACGGGTCGGGAGAAGAATCGAACACGCTCCTAACATTTCCTACGATACGAAGCATCCAGTAGTATTGCCAAGAAGCCACAGAATCACGTACCTTCTTGTGCTCAGTTTCACCAGCGTTTCCTTCACGCCAACAGTGAGATGGTTTGTAACGAACTAAGGCAAAAGTTCTACATTTCGAGGATGCGAACAGTAGTGCGGAGCGTATGTCGCAGTTGTCAGTACTGTAAGATCAAGAAGGCAACTCCAGCACCACCGTTGATGGGACCACTTCCAAAGATTCGCCTGACTCCATTCATCCGGCCATTCACGTATGTAGGCGTGGATTATATGGGTCACTTCGAAGTGAAAGTCGGCCACAGTATTGTCAAGCGGTGGATATGTCTGTTCACCTGCCTTACAGTTAGAGCAGTTCATTTGGAGTTGGCACACAGTCTATCAACGAAGTCCTGCGTGATGGCATTTCGACGATTCGTCAACCGACGAGGTGCTCCACTCGAGGTCTTTTCAGACAACGGCACTAACATCATAGGGGCCAACCGTCAGTTAACAGAAGAGATGCAAAGGATCAAGGCAATCAACGGAGACTGTGCCTCTACGTTTACCAATGCTTGCACGCAGTGGCACTTCAACGTTCCCGCTGCTCCCCACATGGGAGGACCATGGGAGAGGATGGTAAAGTCAGTGAAAGTAGCTATGGACCGATGCACGAGTTCACTAGTTTGACGTTTGAGCGGTGCCGAATTCACTAGTTTCCATGGTTACATAAATAACACGGCACCGCTAAAACGTCAAATAGTGAACTCGTGCATTAGTTCATGGCAGCCATTTCTGACAGTCCGCACCATCCTAGCGACGAAGTATTTGAAACGATAATGCTGGAAGCTGAGGGAATCGTTAACAGTCGTCCTCTAACTTACGTTCCGTTGGAAGCTGCTGACCGAGAAGCGTTAACTCCAAATCACTTCTTGCTGTACGGTTCCAATGGCGTTAAGCAGCCAACAGTTACAGTCGATCAGTCGGTCACCCTCCGAGACAGTTGGGTAATCGGCAAGAATATCATGGACGAGTTTTGGCGCCGATGGGTGTTGTATTATCTACCGATGCTCACAAGAAGAACAAAGTGGTTCGAGAACGTAAAGCCGTTTGAGCCGGGTGATCTGGTCGTGATAATCGACGAGAAGATACGGAACAGTTGGGAAAGAGGACGAATCCTGGAAGTCTTTCCAGACAAATCCGGTCAAGTGCGACGCGCGGTTGTGCAAACAGCTCGAGGAGTATTCGCCAGGCCAGCAGTTAAGCTGGCTGTTCTGGATGATTCTGGAGATAGGACGAAGTCGGATGAAGTCGCTCAGGAGACGGAAGTGGTTCACGGGTCGGGGGATGTTACCGGCAACACTGTTGACCGCGAAACGGCGGTGAGACCACTGTCCGTTCCCTCGCAACTAAACGGTAGTCGCCGAGTGGAATGACAGAACGGAGAAAACGGAATCAGTGTCAGATTGAAAAACAAACCGTGGAAGCATTATTGAGAAGTTCTTTCGTGAAAGTTAACCGCGTGTAATGAAACACTAGCCGGTGGATTTATTATAACTGATCGGTAAAAGTGAATAATAACTGTGGTGATTTATATATTAAATGAATTTGTCCGCTTAGGTAACGCAGTTAAGTGTTCTGAGAATTACCACGCAGTAAATGGTAAATTGAATAGTCGACTAAGGTATGTCCGTAAAAAACTGTAAATCCATTCGTGCCATATTGAATTAACCTAGTAAATAACATGTGGATTAGTTGTAACAGTAACTGAATTAATTTTCATACAGGATAGCACTTACAGTGGGACAGTTAAGGCAAACAGCGAGAAATCTGAAGTAGAACACTGAAAATGTAAGCAACTGTATACTGTAACAGAAACCATTTGTAATTATGAATTTAATACATTACAGCTTTGAAGCTGCTAAGTCTGCAACTGCAAGGAACGGTGTTTGTTCTGACTATTGTTCTCGATAGCTCGATACCTTTTTATCTCTTCGATTTCGAATGAATATTTAAACTCCAAATACGCACTTTGGAATAGAAATAGAAATAGTAACTAGAGATAGCTTTATCAGTTTACAATAATTTTGATCCGTTCAATTGTGTCTCCGATCGACTTACAACTCTGATCCAGCCACTAATTGGATAGACTGAATCGCGTTCTGTGTAATTTGAAGTTGACTGATATATGTATCTGTTCATAAATATTGTAGGGTCAATCCGACGTAGTATGAATATAGATCCATTACGAAAGCTTACGGTTCGCTATATTGAAATTCACTATTGAGAACAATATTCACTTGAACTGATATCTTAAGCAAATACCGTGCACCCCCGCTAATTTGAACGGTATCTCATGCCAACCATCGGGGTTCATTTTTAATTTGAACATCTAGTCACCTTAGAAACGTGTTTCTGGTTACCTCTTTCAGTGTTTTGTTTTGATTCTGCGTTCCGTTCCACGGCGTTCCATATCATTTCACTCCGTTCCACGAGCTAAATGACGGTTGAACCATTTTTAATCTGAACGATGTGCAAATTAGCGGGGTAGGGTGCCGGTGCCATTAGTGGACTACTTAAGCTATAAAAAATCATAACAAAATAACGAAAAGCCTTAGCAGAGATCTTTTGGCGTCAACAGAAAGATTTCAACCTCTACTATATGGGAAAAATATAAAAAGAATGATAAAACTTATTTTTTAACATAAAATCGCTTGAGCCACTATTGGTACATGTGTTCCAGTAGTTGCGCTAGTGCTCCAGTAGTAGACGTTCGGGAATGATACAAGGAATTTTAAACAAAATGATAAATTTTTACATAGGTTTAACATTTTTCCCTCGCAACAGCAACTAATATCTTTCGAATGAAACATAAAGATCATCTCTGGGACTTTTCTTCATTTTTATACATCCATTTTAAAAACTGCTTCCATCCGTTGATCCACTACTGGAACACGACGGCAACTATTGGTGCAAGGGAGCAAATTTTTTGCGTAAACTTAATTATTTATATGACTTTTTGATAAAATAAAAAGCTGAAATTTGGCAAATCGACTAAACTAGAGACGATCTATCCACCAAAAATTGTACATGTCGTTTTTATCGAAAAATGTACGTTTTATTCCATAGTCCAATCTACTGGTACATTACAACCTTTGGTACCGGCACCCTACAGATCAAAAAGTGTTCAGATTAAATGTGGTCAAACCAACGGGGGTACCCGAAACACTTCTAGGAAACTCTCCAGTAATACTTCTAGTGGTTTCTCCGCCAAATCTCCCAAGAATTCATCTAGAAACATCAGCACTCCAATGCCATTACCTTTAGTAACTTCTACCGGCATTACTTTAATATTGTCGGCGCGGTAAAAAGAAAGTTCTCATCAAAGTTGGATTTTTCTCAGAATATATGCGAGAAACCCAACTTTGGAAGTGGTGCATTCGATTCGCATCCGGATGCGCTATGCTTCGGAAGTAGGGTATCTTACATGGATTACGAGAAAAATCCATTTTCAGTGAACTTCAGTTTATAATGATTGCCCGAACTTAACTATCCAAGTTTTCCGTCAGGGGTTCCTAATGAAATTATCTCAAAGTTTTCTCCCCAACATTGCATGCAGGAATTATTTATACATTAAGCACACATTTTAAGAATTCTTAAAAAATAGATTAAAGTACCTAATTCCGTAAAAAATGTAGTCGTTGTTATTTACTGATAATTAGGTATTTATTTTGTTTTGTTATAGAATAAAAATTCCAATGGCGACGAAGGCTAAACGAGGGCGCACAGCGAAGAATGTGGCAGAACCGGAAGCGGAAATCGTCGAACAGGAAGCGGTGGTCAAAAATGGAGATGCAAAGAAAAAGCCCGCAGCAAAGGGAGCGAAAGCTGGCGGTAAAACAAAAGCAGTAGCCGAGCCCGAAGTGGAACAGGTCCCAGAGGAGAAAAAGAAAGGAGGCCGGAAGGGTAAGCCTGCAGCTGCCGTTGAATCAGTACCTGAACCTGCCCCAGAGCTTCCGGAAGAGCCTGCCAAGGGACGTAAAGGCCGTAAACCGGCTGCGGCCAAAGAGGAAGCGCCTGCTGTTGAAGAACCGCCAGCGAAGAAAGGAAGAGGCAAAAAGGCCGAAACGGAACCTGCTGCAGCAACGAATGGTAGTTCTCCCGCCAAAGCGACCGCAACCAAGGGAAAGGGGAAGGCTGCCAAAGCGGCCAAGGAGGAAGTAGCGGAACCAGAACCAGAGGCCCCGGCTAAGCGAGGGCGCGGCAAAGCGAAAGCGGAAACCAAAGGTATGTATGAAAATCGTTCGCTTAGTGCTATAAATAGATAACTCGAAATTTCGTCAGAGATTTCTCCAGAATTTATTAAGGTGAAACATCTCGGAATCCAAAGATGGCCGGCACAATGGCCGACTTCTCACCCTACTCACGTTTTCAAAGGCACAAAACTGGAGAAATAGTTGGCAAACGTTCCTGATCTTCTTATTTTAAGCTTTCTGCTAGTGCACAAAGCCAAAATAAAAAGTGCACTGTTGTGGGATGCTTTCTTTGCGAGATTTGTGCTTTTAAAGTTGTAGTGCAATCTTAGAAGTTTATTTCAAACTGTTTCACCGTAAGCTATCAGTACACGCTTTGCCAAATATGCAAATATTTGTTTAGGCACAAATCAAGAGACAAACATTAATTCCAGCTTTTATAATGTTGTTTGGTTCTGTATCAATCCAAGCCAAATAATTGCCTTAGTTTGCAGAGATTTCTTCAATAAATACTGTACGGATTTTACAACGGATTCCTTGAAGAATCTGAAATATATCAAGAAATTGTTGATACCGTCAAACGGGGTGACTTGCAACACTTTTCAACTTTAATCAACCAAAACCATGATCTAAACGTAATCTAAAAATCTAAATTACTTGTAGAACTTTGAATGGCCGGCTCGCTTACAGAATGAGATGATAGAAAATTGTATCGAATTATTTTGTCATATCAAAAATCATCAAAAAGGTGAAATTTTTTAAATGTCCTTGTGCGGGGTGACTTGCAACACTCACTGCTAATTTAGTTTTTTCCAACAAAATGTTGATATTTTTTATTAGTCACACTTGTTAAGTATTTTTATTCATGTATTCAAAGCATTCGAACCAGTACAAGAACATTTAGAATACATTTTTATAAGAAAATAATTGAGCTATTTTTGTATGAGAAAAAGAGGCGTTAAATCATCAAGGTCCAATATCTTAACTGAACAATATTTTTAACCAGTATTTGTAGTTGATTGATGAATTATTACTCTTTTGATTATAAAGTAGACCTAACACAATTTTTTTTAACGTTTATAAAACTCTAAATTGCTTAGAAATAAAGTGTTGCAAGTCACCCCGCATAGGTACATGTGTATAAAAATTATTTTTATTAAAAAGTTGTTGCTACAATTTCGTAAAATAAAGTTCGTCATATTATCACTTATTAGTTATAGAAACAACATATAGAGTATTACTTTTGTACATTAAATCTATCTCATGTTTTCAGGTCACGATTTCGAACCTCCATCAAGTATCATTTTTCTAGACATTTAAAAGAATTATGTTTATTGTATGAACATATTTATAATAACAGTTTTAATCGTGGCCCCTACTTGAATTGTGAGTCACACGTATTGAAGCACCGATTTAAAACGAATTTTCTATTGAAAATTTGTTTTATAGTGAAATTTAGTTGTAAATTACAATGTGTTGCAAGTCACCCCGCCGTTGCAAGTCACCCCGTTTGACGGTATATTTTTTCCTGGAATTTTCCAGTAATTGCTCAAAAAATATTACAAGGTTTTTGAACAGGATTTTTTTTTAACGAAATCTTCTTTTAGAAATTCTCGCATAACTTATGATCTCGCCTTAAAAGCCATTCGTAACCATGTGTGTAGCTCGGTGTTTCTGAGTATTTGGATGGATTTACACGTTATTTAACAACGTTATGGTGAAGAAAGGATCACCATCTACCTGCCGGTGGTGTTGGTTTGATTGCCTATTTGTTCATTTGCTCAGAAACAACAAGCTACACACGTGGTTACCAATGGCTTTTAGAGCGTTATCCCAGATTACGCGAGAATTCTTCCAGTTTTCTGGAAGCTCTTCGAAAAATTATCAATGGACTCTTTCAGGAATTTCACCAACGAACACCCTAAGCAATTTTCATGTTTTCTTGCTTATGAAGCTGTCAGATTCTTTTTCAATTGCGAAGAATTGAAGAAGGATGTTTATGCAATGTAACAAATTGAAATATTGTGATGGATATAGAATTTTATTAACATTATTATAATTCTGAAAATGTCTTTCCACAGAGTCAATGTTCTAAACATGTGGGTAAAATGAACATGTAACGAGGGTAATATGAACATATACTTGGGTGTAAAATGAACACCATTCAAATTGAACGGGTTGTGGCATGATTCTCGGCACACAGACACCATAAAACACAAACCTGTTCATTTTACCCACAATTCCCCTACAATAATTTCTTACATACTATGAATACGATCTTTGAAAAAATGGGAATCAATCTTTCAAAACAGCAGTTCACCATTGGGAATACGCTTCTATGCATTCTATGAAATGAAATGCAATCTTCTACCTCCCCCTGGAAGTCCTCTATGCCCGGACACTTTGTTTTTTGGTAATATTTCAAAATCTACTTTAGTATAAAACAGAGTTCAAGAATGAGAATCGCGAGGAAAGGAACGTATTTGCGGACAGTTTACTGCAATTTAACGATCTGATATCGATGTGGTGGATATTGGTGTATGGGTTTGGTGGAAGTGCGGTCATTTTGATTGGTGAATTCGCTTGGAGTTGCAGGATTCGTGTGAAGCGGTTCATAATTAAAAGTGTCAATAAAGTTAACTCTCGATAACTCTATATATATTCCGATCGAGTTATAGAACTATAGTAAAATATGGTTCTCAAGGCTTCTCCGTTAGCTTCTTTATCCGCAGTTGCACTAATTTGGTGTTCTGCATCTCCATAATCTCTTCAATATCGATTTAAAATGAGTTGACCGTATCTAAATCAAATTATGAAGAAAACGACAAAACCCAAACTAGGAAAACTGTTTATACTTGAAAAGTTGGAAATAAGAACAGTTTGAATAAGAAAACTATAAAAATAGATATATTAACATGTTAGTATATGACAAAAAGTCGAAAGGACAAGGTCCGAAAGAAAAAAAAAAGCAGGGGCAAAAGGTCGGACGAAGGATTTTTATTTTAAATTTTCGGCTTTTTGTTCTATTGTTCCTTCGACGTTAAGTCGAGTGCTTTGCGAAGACCCAAGCAGTCCGATTCATTTTCGCGCGCTCGGAGTGTGTTTTCGGTGGCTTCATTCGTTTCCCCGGTGCATTACAGAGGCCAGAGCAGAGGGCGTGGTCTTTTGATTTGGTTGCGTGTTCCGATGAAACGCGCGACGGAATTAAAACAAAGCGTGTTCGGTTTGCGTCATTCGAGTGCGGGCAAAAAAAAAACGACAATAGTGCGTGGTCTTTTGATTCGGTTTCATGTTCCGGTGGGACGCGCAACGGAGTCAAGACCAATCGTGTTCGGTTCGTGTTGATCAAGTGCGAAAAGCTTCGTGTTCAGCCGAGGACGAAGTACTGGTGAGATCGTTTCATGCTTATGATAATTCATTTTTATCGTTGCTATAAGTAGCTTTTATTTTATTTTCAAACAAGCTATGAATGGTTCGTCACTACAAGTGTCGACTTTTTGCGTTTCATTCAAACTTAATATACCATTATGTTTTTGTCATTGATCAAAATAACCTTTGAATAGTTCGACATTATGAATGTCGACGTAAGACATATTTTTGTTGCAACGTAACTTTTTTTTTAAATTTTATTTTAATTTTCAAACATACTTTGAATGGTTCGTCATTACATGTGTCGACAATACCCTTATTTCTGTTACATACACTTTTAAAATACGCAATCTTTTTGTCTTCGTCATTACTAAAAAGAACCTCTGAATAGTTCGATATTATGAAAGTCGACTTTTTTTTATAATTTCTCTCAATATATTTTTACTGCGATACAAAAATGCAACACTAGTTTTAAGTTTCGTATTTTCCCTCCTAATCCATGGATCGCATCACCGACCGAGATCTGCTCTAGAAATTTTCAAAAACTTCCGAGAGTAGAAAAAATTTGTGTACGCACAGCACGAGGGTACGATGCGCACTACTTATCCATATTATATCTCTTTACAGAACCAGAAGACGAGCCAGCAGCATCGCCAGCCAAGAAGTCGAAACAGGCAGCCAAAGAGCCATCGCCGAAAAAGGCCAGCCCCAAAAAAGCCCCAGTCGTAGAGGAAGCCGTGAGTGAAGAAGCGAACGGAGATCCAGCGCCGGCCAAAGCAGGAGGACGTGGTCGCAAAAAAGCCGCTGAAGAAAGTAAGTAGATCCTCATATAACCGCCTGTTTCTAATCAGTAGTTTTCACCTGTATCATTTGCTAATTTGTAGAACCATCAGCATCGCCAACTAAATCCCCTAAGGCACCAGCCAAACGAGGAGGACGCGGTAAAAAAGCTGCTGCCACCGAGCAAGAGGGTAATTGAATTCTAGACGAATCACTTTTTCCCACACCAAAAACGAGCCCTCTTACTCTGTCTAAGCGCCAGGCCGCGTATAACTCCTAAATAATCGTACACGTTTGGGACAGACTATTTTGTTCCTACGATCCAAACTGAACTGGATGGTAGCTTGATATGACTTAATTAGTTCTTTGTTAAAAAAAAGTTAGACGGAATGATGCGCCACTGATCGGTTTGAAAGAGTTATTTCCTCATTTACTGAACTTAGTATCAAACTTTAAATCCAATTCGACTGAAGTTTTCATTTTTATGAAAATTTCCTTAAATTAGCAATTCGGTAAACTCAAAAATCACGGTATTACTTAACATCTTCTGCGCAATATCAATAGTCGTCATGTTGCCATCAGGTTGTCGTCCAAAGCAAGCTCAGTCACAACAGTCAGCACGGTTACCCTTCGCGTTTTTGTATCGTTTGTTTTATTTAATCAGTATTCTTAAGCAACTTTGTACCGCTTCCAAGTGCCAAACGACAGTATGATTACCACGATTCAAGATTCAAGAACCTCAGCGAAAGAATATCCAATCTGGAGATCGAATACCAGTTGGGGACGCATTGTACCAAAATTTTCATTCAGTAGAGAGAACCAACTCATCAAAAGCAAAAGAAAACTAAATCATTTATGGGCATAAGTTACTAACAAACACTAGGAAAACAAACCACGCGCGCATTTGGAGATTTTAACTTTGATAGGTTTAACACAACTGGAACAGTTTTATTCAATAAAGGTAGTCTTAATTCTGTAAAGGTGTCGCTTTTATTCATACCACACTATTACTAATCCCTATGAGACAACATTGTCGGCAAATGTTCGTATCTCCCCAAGAAGTCATTTTATGGTTCCTCAATATACGCTGTTCAGCTTTTTGGACATTGCTCAAAATGGATCGTAAAGAAGTGCAGGTTAGTGAAATTTTGACCTCTTCTAATATGTTCGTGTGCCCTGTCCATTTTTTTTGTAGACTGTATTTTGTCGTAGTGATCCGTACCCCCAGCTGTGCTTCCTAGTAAATATTTGTTGATTTGATACTATTTCCTCGTTTAAAATTTCACTAATCTGCCCATTCCCACTTTCTATTCCTGGGTTTCATAAACCGTAGCTTTCTGCCTGATTCCTCATATCTGCTAGCTTTGTGTTCTTAGTTTCATGCATGCTAATTTCCTGTTTTGGTTTAGGATGCGTCATTTACGATGGTTTATTTTGTATCCCATAAATACAGCAAACCCAAAGGCTCCAGCAGCGAAGAAAACGGCAAAAGAATCGAAAAAACGGGCTGCAGTTGCAGCTGCTCCTGTGGAAGCACCAACAGTGAACGATGTAGATGAACCTTTGGATGGAGGTAAGTGCTTTGCTGACTGATTTTGACAGGAAAATACCGTACATACCGTTAAGGTCATATGTTACTAAAGTCGCCTCTCCATATCTCGATAACGAAGGGACCACCGAGATAGGGAGAGATCGAAACATAGAACAAGTTTTTAACCCTCTCTTTCCCACGACTTTGATCGACTATTTCTTTACGAAAAAAGCGTTTTTATCAAAAGTACTTGAACAAACAATGTTGCAAATGGTCTTAATTTTTCGAATTCGGTAAAAAAAAATTTGATTGTTTTTCAATAGTAAATTGATTGTTTATCAATAGTTTTATTATTGAAACAGTCAGTTTACTTTTGGATTAATCTGTTGAGTAGATAAAAATATTCTAGTAACTATTACTAAGTAATAATCTAATTCGGTTTGTCTCCAGTTCGTCGAAAACTAGTGGAGCTCTGGAGCTACCATGGGAAAGAGAGGGTTAATGAATACTAGATTGAAAATCACTCCGTTACTAGGAACATTGAAAACAAACAGACGTCATTTCGTCTTTGCAAATTGTTTTGAATTCGTAAAATCTAGTCTAGTAACCTTTGATAATGGGCATATCGACATACGGAGAGAAAATCGGGGACGAAAATCACATCGAGATATGGAGAGTGAAAATGTATGCAGAATGATGGGACCGAACAAATCATCGACATAGGGAGAGATATCGAGATGTAGAACATCGACTGTACCTCTAAATTTGTTCATTTGAACCCCCGGAAGCTACTGGAAAAGTTTGAGCGTAATTTATCAACTCTGAGAGGAACCTCTATATGTCAAACGCAAGCTTTTAATCCATATTATTGTCTGTTTCATTGACAACAAAACGCGCCGCCAACTTTCGAACAGACTGAAACCTAAGATAAAGATAGGACAACTGGGAATAAAATTGAATCCAGTTTGTGATCCAGTCGCTGATTGGTTGAATTTGATGTCAGCGAGTGTGTGGCTGCGTGCACTGAGAAAAATCCACACGTTTGATCCGTGTGCTTAAAATTATGGATCGATTCATGAACGTCTATATCGATTTGTTGTGATTTTCTTACAAACCTCGTGTGTGTTACACATTCAATTCTTTAGTTTTGCTTCATGGACCGATTCATCAACCGACAACATGAATTCCATAATTTTCCCCATAAGTTCCTGAAGTTTTCCATTTCAAATTCGTGTGTGTCAACCTATGGGTGCATAGATCATCATCCAACACGGATTCAGTGTGTTTAACTTATGATTATCTTGTGTCATGCTCATCATGTTCAAGTTGGTCGATTTGAAATCGATGAGCTTGCTGTCGATTTCCGTGTTCCAAATTTCTAAATTGTTAATGATCAACCCATAGTGAACTCAATTGCGGTCGGACCTCGTGTCGAACGACAGTCATCATCATGTTCCAAAGAAAAGAAGCAAATTCTGAAGCTGAAAGTGTTAGAGGAAAATTTTCGGATTCGTTTTTCTTTCAATTAGTGAAGATATCCGAGTGAAGATGATGAGTTCATTCTAATTTTCTATAAATGAAATGCATTACTTCCAGCATTGGATATAATGTATGGTGTTAGAGAATCGAATTCCACTAACAGATTTTCCTTGCTTTCAGCTTCGAATAAAATGAAATATGCTAATCCTGGGCTTCCCAAAATATGGATTTGCGGCGCCACGCTTGTTGCTGACTCACTTGCTTGAAAAAAAAAAACATTCAAGTGAGCTTGCGACAAGCAGAGGAGCCTCGAATCCATATTTTGGGGAGCAAGAGTTCTTCTACCAAATTTCTTCTTTCAGTCTCATGACATTCATGTTCTATCACACATAACTATCTAAAGCCACTACATTTCGAATTCAATAAGCAAATCAGTTGGTTTTCATGATTTAATATTTAGACATTCATGTTTGTTTCACATGACAACCTAATGTTGATACACATGTTATTATACCGTGAAGTCAATTACGAAATCCATATGGCTACCACACTCAAATCATGTGGTTTTTCTCTTTGCGCAAATCTATAAGTAAAACACACGACCTTGACGTGTAGATTTTTCTCAGTGTGTGAAAAGTTACCATCGCATGCGTTTGTTTTGGTTTTGCCCGTGTGGCCGGATTACTATGTTGGGTCGTATTTTTTTTTTTTTTTTGCGGTTGTGCATAAAAGTTCGTAGCCAACCGATGTAAACGTAACAAAAAAGTGAAACGAAATCAGATCGAAATTAAGTGCAAAGCCTTTAACTGTATACGGAGCAGGAAATCTCATCCGGATCACCATTTTTATCGGTTCACGAAGGACCCGAAAGTGCATAACGAGTGGATTAAGATTTGCGTGAAAAATGAGAAGGACATATCGTTTTTTAAGCTGACAGCTGGATGCAGATTGTGCAGCGTTAGATTGGTCGTATTGGGCTTCAATTAGTTCGTTTTGAACTTGCCTTGAGTGTTTTTAAAAGAACTTAAAGGGAATCTTAATCCAAATCCGAAAATGGCCACTTTGGCAATAAAAGCTCTCAGTTAATAACTGTGTAAGTGCTCATTGAACACTAAGCTGAGAAGCAGGCTCTGTCCCAGTGAGGACGTAATACCAAGAAGAAGAGATACACTATAATTCACATAATCACCACAATTAATAAAGAAATAATAAGTAGAAATATTTTTTTGTGAAATAGTGTACCGTCTTCCATACAAATGGCAACACTGTTTAACGTAACACGCAAGGGTGCAAAATTCACAACTGGGCTCATGTATGAAAAGAAGAACAACTTAAAGAAGCCAGGTCAAGACTAACAATTCAAAAGGCCTCATCTCCAAAAGGTAAACAATGAGAAAAATGCAATCTTGTTTTGTCAAACAATAAATCAAATTTAAATTATGAATTTAAGCATTGTATGTTATTTTATCGTCCCGAAAGTCGATGGATAAACTGATTTATAGCTATGAATATTCATTACTATCATTTTAGCAAAAAAATCCTGCTAAAAAAACGAGTCAAAGGAAATGAGGCTTTTATTTCACCAAAAGCTGTGCAGCCCTTTTCATTTGTGCCCATAGACGCCGGCCGACGCTGATGAGGCCTGTGAGTTGACGCCTTTGTTTACTCTAAAATGTGTTGAGGCCTTCTAGTTGTGGCTTGTTTTTTCATCATCTTCTGATGTGGCCTTTTGAAAATCATTCAAAATTGATGATGAAATAAGAAATTTGAAGTGTAGAAGAGTGTTAAGTGGTGAAGTAAAGTACATGGAGATCCCTACAGCAAGAGAAGATTCGTGCGGTCGTATAAATGTGTGATTGATTGAAAAGAAGTCTGTTGAATTATTGGATACACACTTGGTCATCCATGAATATTATGTGTGTGGTACGCGAGTTCGTCGTCGAGAAAATGTATGCAAATATTGGTTCAATTGAAATAATATTGCAATTGAACGTTATTTTTCATGCAATTGAAACCAAATCGTGTTTTTGTTGATAATTAGTGAAGTACAGACAGGCTGACACAGGTATTATTTGGTAGTATGATACAAAATACATCAGTCTACCGGAACCCGACGGAAAATTTGATAATGTTCGCCGTTTAGACAACCACTGTGTAAAATAATACAACATAATACAAGGAGAAGTCGTTCCGTAGTATAACCTGCATCTACTTAGTGAATTTGGAAAGTTTTTCGCAATCTACATTGCAATTTTGATGTTTGTTTAACAGGCCTCAACTCGGTTTACGTCAGATATAGAAATGAGGCCTTTTTGAGAAAAGGCCGCATTTGCGATGAATATCCTGGTTAGCGGAAAATGAGATGGGGCCTTTTAGAAAAATGTTATTTTTTCAACTTTTATGCATATTTTTAAATGACTATTGTATGTTTTAGTAAGAATAGGCTCTTATACACTGAAATCAGCAGAAAACCGATTTGTTTACATTTTGGACTTGAGGCCTTTTCAATTGTTGGTCTTGAGGTGTCCGATCTTATCTTAGACTGAAACAATCGTCGCCAGCCAACCAATCAATAGTGGTTTTTACGCCCAATGGTATGGGTGCCCTAGTGTAGATGTAGTTGTGAACCTTAGAGGAAAACAATATGCACTCTGTCTCGAAAAACACCCAGAATCCGGGTGTAAATTTTTCAAATTGGGTAATATTTCCATATGCATTTTGATGAGTCTGGAAAGCGTGTGCAAGTTTCTTTGAGGAAAACAAAAACAAACTGTATATGATGAGCGTATGCTAGTCTTCGTGTGTTCAAATGTCACTAAGCTCTACACGGAGAAAACGGAAAACCCATATTTGAGTATTTTTTAACTCACTTTTGAGTTATTTTTTTCTCCCCATTTCATTCGCTCCTTCTATTGTTGTCAGAGAGCGAAGAGCAAAACAACCCAAGAACCGAACCTTAGTGCGTTACCTCAAATTTGAGTAAGTGGCACAGTACTGGAAGTTGAGTTATTTGATCTGCCGATTGAGTGAAAACAACTTAGCCAGTAAGTATTTTTTCGCATGGCTGTAAATGCAAACAACTTATACCCCATCAACTCAAAATTAGGTTAACGCACGAACCCCCGGAATTGAGTGGAATGAACTCACTTTTGAGTACTTCATTTTCTCCGTGTATGGAGGTGATTTGCCTTTGTGTTGGCAAGACTGGTGAAACGTCAAACTCACAGCGGTTGCTTGGCTGGCGACGATTACAAATCGTCGCGTCCGATAGGGTGCAAAATTTACAATATGCATGAGATGGGTCTACCCCGTTTGGCATAATGCCATTTGGCATAATAGTCGTTTGGCATAATTTGAAAAAGAAAGATACTGCAGTGGTACAGTAATATGCCATACCATAAGGTGCGTCATAAAATTCCATATTCCTTTTTTTTCAAATGACATGGAATAACTTAGGCGTTGGATATATTTTTGTTAAAAATGCGCCATAATATTCCGGTCATGTCTGGTCATGTATGGTGCAATTCCAAAAGAGCTTTATTGGATATTGGTTTCCTTGAAAAAATGATGATAAGAAGTATGTCCTATCACTAACTGACAACGGAATGTACGATCGTGAGCAGTTTATACACACCCCTTTGCTTAATGGAAGGAATTTGATCAAATTCAATGTTTTTCACAATTATGCCAAACGACCGTTATGCCAAATGGCGATTATGCCAAACGGCATTATGCCAAACGGGGTAGACCCGCATGAGATATACCGGAACTGAGCTGAAACCATTGTTTCGCTTTGAAAATCTCATTGGTTAATATAGGCCACTAGAACCAGTTTATGCCAGAGATAGGTTCCAAAATTGGCCAATCTCATTGATTTCTCATATGCGTGGCCAAATTAGGGGTTCTGCTGCCAGATTAGGTGCATGGAAAATTACAAAGAAAATGAATTATTTTCCTTATGTCTTGAATCAATTCGGACGAGTAAATGAATGAACTTCATTATATGAATGTGATCTACTGAGCACAAAAAGTTTCATGCTCATTGCCTGTGTAAAACGGTGTATAATCCACTATGGCTACAACTGGCGTATGGCCAAAACTGGTGCTTCTACCCTATACCAACAATGAGAGTTCCCACATTTGTAAATCCGGCCCTGCATGTAAAAAATCGTTTTTGCTCCACACCACTCATTCGATTCAAGATCAAACTCTGAATGCCCTCCCAAATTTTGAGCTCATTCGGATGAAAATTGAGACTGCACTGGCCGTTCAAAGTTTATATGGGAATTACTATGGAAAAAGCAAGCAAATCATTCAATCGGTCATAGTGTTTGCCCGTGTGCTCGTGGGGATAACAGCTACGTTGATGCTGTGAGATACATTCATCAGCTACAACTTTGCCGAAGACCGTTTTCAAATCGGATGCCTCAGTAATTAGTTATTGATTTTTATATGAGTTGTAAAACTTTGGCTATAACAATTGGGCAGATCTGCAGGCATCACTGGATATATGCAGTAAAACATAGTATAGCCATGATTTATGTGTGCTATCTTTCGCGCTAGATGCAGCAATGTTGCCTGTTCAAAAGATGAATGAGCACTGTAAAAGAATTTGCGATTGAACATAAATCAATAACTAATTACTGAGACGTTCGATTTGAAAACGGTCTTTGGCAAAGTTGTAGCTGATGAATGTACCTTTCATTATCAACGTAGCTCTAATCATCAAGTGCACATGGGCAAATAATATGACAAATTGAATGATTTGCTTGCTTTTCCCATAGTAACTCCCATATAAACTTTGAAGGGCTTGTGCAGTTTCAATTTTTATCCGAATGAGCTCAAAATTTGAGAGGGCACTCAGAATTTGAACTTGAATCGAATGAGTGGTGTGGAGCAAAAACGATCTTTAGAACCACTCTTTTGGGTTAGCTTTAATTTTAAATTAAGCAAATAAAAACATGATTAGCTTGGAGAATTGCCACGTGATCACTCATTCTGAATTGATTATGCTCTAGAGAGCGATGTCGCATCACTGCTGTTGGTTGCCAAATCAAAGTGATATTGATAGCTCGCAACTGATATTGATAGTTTTAGTAAATCAGCCATACGCTGATATGACTGATATTGAGGAACTCTGAATATTTGATACAACTTAGCTGAACATACCAACTCACGACTCGTTAAAATAAAAAGTTGGCGTATACGTCGCTCTTGCGATCACGGTAAAAAAAAGTTGATGCGTACACTTTGTAGTACTGAATGTTCTGAACATATTCTCAGAAGAAACTATGGCTCTAAAATCAATAAATCGAGACGAAAAGCTGCTGTCCACCTAAATTAGCTTCCTGGACCAGTGTGCACTGGTTGATCGGGTTCGTTTGAACGCGAGATGTTATTTAAATGATAGTTGTAGCAGCAATGTTGCTGCATTTTATTCTTCTGTTTTCCAAAGTCAAGACCTTGTTTTCAATTTCCAATTTCAAATTAAAAAATATTGCGTCACTGATTGACACCCTAGTTCATCTGCTGTTATCCGGTTTAGTCATGATATTTATCTAGAAATTTACCCTTCTTTTAAACATAAGGTGTTCTTTCGAGGGTTATTGCTATAGCGATGTGACGCGCTATTTTTTATATAGGAATTTGCCCTTCTTTTTTTAACATAGCCTATTCTTTTGCGTAATACAGTGGGATTCCGTTTTTGGCATGCTCCATTTTTGGCACTCCCCGATTTCGGCAACAAAATGGATCCGTTTTTGGCAACATTTTTGAATACCATAAAAATTTGTAATTTTTTGTAAATATTATCGTGTCTGTTGCTTTATTTATCTGAATGGCAGGTAAAATACCGATTACATTCTAGAGCTCTATTTTCGTCGATATTCCTCCAAATATCATTAACTACTAAGAGCTCCCGTACGTGCTAATTTACTTCAGAATGGTCATTGGTCATGCATTCGCAGCGTTTCATGAGGCCATTAATCTCCACCAGCATCTCAACTATAGATTAATATCTTAGGCATTCATACTGAGTGACCAGCCCAAAGTCTGCCAGTTAGTGATACACTAAAAAACACTTCTCTTCAGATTTGGAACAGCTTGTTTGAACAAAACACAAGCACATAAGGACAACAAAAAGTCTATGACTCACACTTTAAATTTTGTCTCACCTTTTTAGCTCACTGTTCTTATTATTATGGAGTTCAGGGTGTCTACTCCCTGGAAAAACCTGGAAAACCTGGAATTATCAGGGAATTTTATTCAACCTGGAAAAAACCTGGAATTCTCAGGGAATTTTGATCACAATCAGGGAAATTATTTTGAGGCAGTAATTAATAATATAATATGTTCACGCCAAAGGATATGTACGTCATAACCCAGAGCTATCATTAATTTCCAGAAAACTCTTTCATTCGAAAAAAAATTCGGCTGCGCCGCTCTCAAAATACTATATAAGTTATTCAGTGAGGATCCATTCGAGTATGAAATTTCATGAGCTTATCAAAACATGATCTAAATTTATTCGGTCAAGGATTAACATATCTAGGGCTGATAGCAGGTTTCTTTTTAGATACCATTTTTATAGAAGTCCCGAAAAAGTCTCTTTTTTTGATAGAAGGTGTCTGAAGTCTCTATTTTAACCAAAATTGTCTCTAAAGTCTATTTTTTTCGTATCTTGCATGCAGATAACTAAGATGCAAAATTTCTTCTAGTTTTTCTCGAGAACAGCTTTAGGAAATATCCTTGTGGTTTCTCCAGAGATTTTATCAGGAATTCTTCAAGAAATTCTTTCAGCATTTTTTCATAGGATGCTTACAGGAGTTCCTTCATAATTTGCTTCAGGAAATCCTTGAACATTTCAACGTTTCAAATTGTGACATATTACGGGTCAGTGCGCAAAATCAAGAGATTTTCAACTAAAATCATTTGTATTGCATGATTTGGTGAAAGTTAACAATGCGTCACATGTTACTGCCAAAAAATAACAGTGTTGGAGCTGGAAATGAGAGTAAAATACCCTTTTATGGACAGTAGAAAAGGGATCAGGTATCCATTCTGGTATCCATTCCTGAAATTCCATAAATAAAATCTAAAGCCCCTTTTCAGATAGTTTACACTTTTGAGACACCCTGCACCGATCATTCAACCATGATAATTCAAGACCAACAATTGAAAAGGCCTCAATTCCAAAATGTAAACAAATCGGTTTTCTGCTGATTTCAGTGTATAAGAGCCTATTCTTACTAAAACATACAATAGTCATTTAAAAATATGCATAAAAGTTGAAAAAATAACATTTTTCTAAAAGGCCCCATCTCATTTTCCGCTAACCAGGATATTCATCGCAAATGCGGCCTTTTCTCAAAAAGGCCTCATTTCTATATCTGACGGAAACCGAATTGAGGCCTGTTAAACAAACATCAAAATTGCAATGTAGATTGCGAAAAACGTTCCAAATTCACTAAGTAGATGCAGGTTATACTACGGAGCGACTGCTCCTTGTATTATTTTATACAGTGGTTGTCTAAACGGCGAACATTATCGGGTTCCTGTAGACTGATGTATTTTGTATCATACTACCTAATAATACCTGTGTCAGCCTGTCTGTACTTCACAAATTATCAACAAAAACACGATTTGGTTTCGATTGCATGAAAAATAACGTTCAATTGCAATATTATTTCAATTGAACCAATATTTCCATACATTTTCTCGACGACAAACTCGCGTAGCACATACATAATGTTCATGGATGACGAAGGGTTCAATCAATCACATATTTAATCGACCGCACGAATCTTCTCTTGCTGTAGGGATCTCCATGTACTCTACTTCACCACTTAACACTCTTCTACACTTCAAATTTCTTATTTCATCATCAATTTTGAATGATTTTCAAAAGGCCACATCAGAAGATGATGAAAAAACAAGCCACAACTAGAAGGCCTCAACACATTTTAGAGTAAACAAAGGCGTCAACTCACAGGCCTCATCAGCGTCGGCCGGCGTCTATGGGCACAAATGAAAAGGGCTGCACAGCTTTTGGTAAAATAAAAGCCTCATTTTCTTTGACTCGTTTTTTAGCAGGATTTTTTGCTAAAATGATAGTAATGAATATTCATAGCTATAAATCAGTTTATCCATCGACTTCCTGGACGATAAAATAACATACAATGCTTAAATTCATAATTTAAATTTGATTTATTGTTTGACAAAACAAGATTGCATTTTTCTCATTGTTTACTTTTTGGAGATGAGGCCTTTTGAATTGTTAGTCTTGAATTGTGCTGATTTGGAAGCATATTTCATCTCTAAATAAGTTGCTGCTCAAGTTTTATGTTTTTGGAGTTTTTTTTTGTGATACTACATTGTAGTAACTGAGACATGAAATGTTTTTGCTCCACACCAAGTTTTTCACAAATTTGTGTAGGCTAAAAAAATGAATTTTACGAACCATGATGTTTTATGAATTTTATCCTTAGTGCTATTGCCTGAAAATGTCTAATCCAATGATTAAAATGGCAGAAATCTACATGCTTTGGATGTGATCCATAACCGTGGTAAACTATCATTTCCTGGCTCACACTATGGATCACTAGTTAGAACTGCTAATATTCAGTATTTAGAATCAACAATCAAGAAAAATGTTTTCCAATTCATACTAAATCTAAGCAAACGAGCATTTTCTATGCTATAACATTTGAATTTTACCACCTGTGGGAACTTATGAATGCTGACGGCATTTCTTACAGAAAACGACAATATAATGTTAAAGTTTTAAAAATATTTTTAAGGAAATGTCTGGTTCAATCAAACGATTTTGTCCTGTGTTCGCGCCCGCCGCGGAAATTCCTTCGGACACTAATCAAAAATCGTTTATCACGGTCGAATCAAACACTTTATTCTAACGCGAACACAAACTATACTTATTTATTTGGAAACGGACGGGACGGGACTTTTGCACGATTTGCATCATATTGAGGAGTGAACCCAAACTTTTGCACGATGACTTGAATGACTGTTTCAATGATTTTGAATAGTTTTCAGTTTTTTAATTGCTTTTTAAAGAACATAAGATTACGATTCTAATGAGAACTTGTTTTAAAATTTTGGTCGATCCAATGCTGAGGAAATTACAAATGTTTTTTCAGTGTGTTTTTGAAAAATGTCAAAACTTTAAGTTAAAATTTAGTATACAAAATTCAAAAAATGTTTTTGATAAAATACATACGAAGTAAGAATAACTCTTTGCCTTTCGAATGCGGCTTAAAGATTTTCAATTAGACGCATAATCACAGAGATATGGATAGACCAGTTTTGTATGTTTTTTAGGGGGTGGACCCAAACTTTTGCACGGGAGTGGCTCGCGGACCCCTAGTGGGTCGTGATGGATTTTCAGGGGGCCGCTAAGACATCTCAAATGTACTGTAAATTCGGGTGAAATTGATCACCGTATCACACGATTTTATTTCTTCCTTATGGAGCACAAATATCAATTTAACCTGCAGTAAATGAACGTTGTTTGTCGTAACTATTGTCAAATTGTGTGCTGTGAAGTTTTTTGCTTTAAAGAATGTGAATTTATATGTAAATAATGTAAAGTTTTAAAATCATGTGCCGTGCAGTATTGACAAACCTCCATAAACTTCTCGTTCTAAACAAGGATTTGAACATGATATAAACCTGAAATTTTGTGAGGATGCGTAAGATATATCCCCAAACCAGGTTTCATCACCAAAACTCCTACCAATTTGCTCATTAAACTGAAATAATTGAATGTTTGTTAAATACCACATTACGGTATGAGTTTTTTTTCAGTATTGTTCTGTATATTTCTATTTTTTTAAGAGTTGTGTTTGATCCTTTGCTCGCGTCACTTGCTCCTGCGGGGGCGGGTGATGTGAGCAGGATCAATCGTGTCGCGCGTCGCTCGCGTGGCATGATCAATTAGTGGCGCGGTTCGCGAAGCAGGTTAGTAGTGTTTGATCCTTTGCTCGCGTCACTTGCTCCTGCGGGGGCGGGTGATGTGAGCAGGATCAATCGTGTCGCGCGTCGCTCGCGTGGCATGATCTATTAGTGGCGCGGTTCGCGAAGCAGGTTAGTTGTGTTTGATCCTTTGCTCGCGTCGCTTGCTCCTGCGGGGGCGGGTGATGTGAGCAGGATCAATCGTGTCGCGCGTCGCTCGCGTGGCATGATCTATTAGTGGCGCGGTTCGCGAAGCAGGTTAGTTGTGTTTGATCCTTTGCTCGCGTCACTTGCTCCTGCGGGGGCGGGTGATGTGAGCAGGATCAATCGTGTCGCGCGTCGCTCGCGTGGCATGATTTATTAGTGGCGCGGTTCGCGAAGCAGGTTAGTAGTGTTTGATCCTTTGCTCGCGTCACTTGCTCCTGCGGGGGCGGGTGATGTGAGCAGGATCAATCGTGTCGCGCGTCGCTCGCGTGGCATGATCTATTAGTGGCGCGGTTCGCGAAGCAGGTTAGTTGTGTTTGATCCTTTGCTCGCGTCGTTTGCTCCTGCGGGGGCGGGTGATGTGAGCAGGATCAATCGTGTCGCGCGTCGCTCGCGTGGCATGATCTATTAGTGGCGCGGTTCGCGAAGCAGGTTAGTTGTGTTTGATCCTTTGCTCGCGTCACTTGCTCCTGCGGGGGCGGGTGATGTGAGCAGGATCAATCGTGTCGCGCGTCGCTCGCGTGGCATGATTTATTAGTGGCGCGGTTCGCGAAGCAGGTTAGTAGTGTTTGATCCTTTGCTCGCGTCACTTGCTCCTGCGGGGGCGGGTGATGTGAGCAGGATCAATCGTGTCGCGCGTCGCTCGCGTGACATGATCTATTAGTGGCGCGGTTCGCGAAGCAGGTTAGTTGTGTTTGATCCTTTGCTCGCGTCGCTTGCTCCTGCGGGGGCGGGTGATGTGAGCAGGATCAATCGTGTCGCGCGTCGCTCGCGTGGCATGATTTATTAGTGGCGCGGTTCGCGAAGCAGGTTGGTAGTGTTCGATCCTTAGCTCGCGTCAAATAATTTATCATGGTCTAATCGCTTATCAAAGTGAATCCTGTGACCCAACGATCCTCCCCATTAACAAACATCCCTTCCAGTAACCTTTGTGGAGATGCAGAGGTAAACACGGTCTCCATATAGCAAAGGTTACACACTAACATTCCTTCCTCCAATCCCACCTGACTGCAAGGACGTGGCCGGCGCCGTTATTGACCCTGTATAAATAGAGGCACTGAATTATGCACACTGAAGAAGATTTTGGCCAATCCCAGCCGAACTTCTAGTTGATTCTTTGTGCATTTTCACTGACTTCGGTCAATCACGGAATAGCAACCATTGATATGTGTAGTCAGTCTAAGCTAAGCTAAGCTAAGCTAAGTATTGTTCTGTATATTTCTATTTTTTTACAAGGAGGAAATCTACTACCGGACCCCTAGAAAGGCTACTCTGGGAGTGTGGAGATATCGCATCAAGGAAGACCCACTAAAACCAATCAGAATCACATTACCCTAAGCCTTATACCCTTTTCTCACCGGAACCACCTTACGGTATTATATTTCAATCTTCGAATATTTTTGTAAACTATATTTTTTTAGATTCAAACTTTACAGAAACTGATAAAATATTTTCAACGTTTCTCTGTGAATTAAATATTTACGTTGTCTTTACTCAAAACATCAATTACTAGTCACATGACAAATGTGTATCTATAGATATACATAAATGTTTCTAGACATTTTAATGACATTTTCCTAAGAAGATTCACAATAATTCAATACCTATAACACGTAGAATTGATGAAGCAAACTTCATTATACAATTCATTGGAAACCAATCAAACCCATGCAAAATGTTATAACATTTATTGACAATTTGAACTTAAATAGTTTCTCGAGGTATGAATAGAAAATTCTTGGCATATTTTCAATTTTCTTGATGGATAACTGACAAGGTTTTCGACAATTCCCTGTGAAATGCTTCCTACGGTTTCGGTTGGGATATGAAGTCAATTATCATGTAGCCTTTGAAAGCATGTTGGCTGGATTCCTAACAAAATCTTCGAAAAATTGTTTGGTAGTAAGATCTTTGTGGATATCTGCTGAAATACTTTGGAAACACCTGATGAAATTTTGCAAATATGATTTTTGAGAAAATCTTGAACACGGATTCCTGTGAAAATTTTGGAAGAATTGTTGGCAGAATAATATGAGTCTTCCCAAGAATTTCACCTCTAGACTTGTGTAGAATTTGATCAAGATCCTCCTGGAATGTTCATTAGCAAAATACTTAGTAGACTCCTGTTCTCATTGTCATTTGATTTCTACAGAGGCAATGATCCTCTGTAGTGATTTCTATCCTGTCGAAGACTGGCTTTCGTAAGTATATTTTTAAAATTCTAGAGAGAACTTAAAACAAAATCTCTATTAATGATGTTTAATATCAAAGAAATCCTCCGTTTCCATAAATTTTGATTTCAAGAATCTTCATGTTCAGGGTCCGCGGAATGTTTGTAGATTTTGAAAGTGGCCGTAGTCCCAAAAAGGTTAGGAACCACTGTATTAAATCGAAAACACTTTAAAATTTGTCATTAATTTGTTTTAGACCTATAAAATTAGAGTATATCTTGAACCTGGAATAATTTTTATAAAACCTGGAAAAACCTGGAAATATCAGGGAATTTCATTTCCGTAAACAAGTAGACACCCTGGAGTTACAAACATTGCGTATGAAGAACAAACCGCAGTAATAGATGCAAATACAGCAAAATGTCGTGCTCATAATTTTGAGGAATTTCATTAAATAAATTGCGTTATTCTAGTGAATTGCAGAAGTGTCAACATTAATCCATAAAAAAGTATATATTTTACTATATTGTATATTATTTTTTAAGAATTACAATGTTCCATTCAATACCGACACCAAAAAGAATGCAAACACAGTCCAAACTAAACTTTTTTCTCAAAAATATCATTGAAGCGTGCGATAAAAACGATTGAGAGTATTTTGTTTGTGGTTTTAATGTTTAATTAATATAATATATAGATTAATATATCTTTCTGCGAGCTTCTTTCCCTATTTGTTGGAGATTCTTTATTAAGACGTTAGATTTGTTAAGAGATGTGTTTTATACAAGATTTTTAATCAATGAAACGGGTCTCAATATAATTAAAATGTTCCTTGCGAGCTGGGACTATGAATTTCCTAACTGAACCCTGGAGAATCCTTAGGGAGTTCTTAGTTCATAAGGGACTTCTCAGAAATTTTAACGGATTCTTGAGAATGTCTGCAGATTCCTAGCGAACACTGAGGGTTTCTTGCGGGATCCTGAGAATATATAATTGGTTATTGAGGATTAAGTCCGAAATTTTGTGATTCCTAATAAGCTCTTAAGTTTTCTATGGCATCCTGGTAATTCCTTGCTGGATAATGTGGATTTGTAGTGGTATTTTGAATATTTCTGGCAAAATCTTGTAGATTTTGGAAAGTTTTCCAGAGAAATTTGAGGAGTGCTAGTGGTAGCCTAAGAATAATGAATTTTTGAAAATTTTTATTGAAGACTTGAGAATTTTCGGAAATATTGCAGCAATATTTGTAACAAAATGCTTCAGAGCCCTAGCGTTTTCTTGTAGATTACTTTTTGTTGATTAGTTGTTTATGTTTGCCCTTTTGATTGCAGTCAATCATTAATTATGAAATGCTTTACTTTATCAGAAACATAAATTAAAGGAGGGTATTCTAAACCTACCGAATATTGTAAAATATCACGCTAAAGCCTTAAAGTTAAACTGATTTTCAATATTCATTAAATAAAAAAAAAACTTATGCCGTTTTGAATTACCCAGCGCATTTGTTTTGTGAATACGTCTTTGTATGAATACAGTATTACATTTTTTTTTTTCGTATTCTTACAGTTTTAGGGAAATGCTCAGTTTTTAAATAAAGGTCACTATTGCGATTATTTATTTTACATGGTCCACTCATACAAATAGTGTACATAAAGCTTCTGAAAATCCTAAAAGACATTGAGGCGTAAAAAGTAAGTACCGTAATCCGGGGTAACATTGATCAGCGGGGTAAAATTGATCGCAATGACCCTCTTCGTAAAAAGCTCGAATCAACATTTGTTGATGAAATATTTTCAATGCATGAATGGCGATTCTCTTTCTTCTTATCATGAGCTAATAAACAATAAGGTTTTTGCGAAAATAAAGTTGTGTTCATGCGTAAATTTTTCAACTTTTGTGAACAATGATTTTCATGATTATGGATGACACCATAAAAGAATCATGTCTCACATGAGTTCTGTAAACGATATGAGCAAGAGAAATGCGGTTGTTACTAAAAATGACATCGCCGAAAACGACTCCGTTGTCAAAATTTTCATAAATATGTTCAATAAAACATAATTCACAAATTATTATAAAGCGTGAAGAATTTCCTTAGGAAATTGCATACATTTAGGCGTATTCCACAATTCAAGGTGTTTTTAATTTTAAAATAACTCAAAAAGTAAATGACTTATAAGAGTTTGACCTTCATATTCGGCTTCAGGGACCATGATTTTAGGAAGTAATGATATTTTCAATATTACCGAACGATGTTTTCATGGTGTGATCAATGTTACCCCATATCAGCTAAATCAAAAACTCACTTAAAACATTTATTTAAACATGCTTTAAACTTTCAGAAAACAAAATACAGTACATAAACACGAACAATGGGTGGCAGTACTTGTTTTAAAAATATAAAATTTGCAACACATGCATTTTCAAATCAAATGTTTAAGAAATATTCAAAAAAATGATCAATGTTACCCCGGATTACGGTATGTAGAACGTTTGTCACAATTAACATCACGGCGCTATAGATTCATAGCATAGTACAATATTACGGAAACTGCTTCGAAGTGGACCGTTCTGAAGTCTTGATGCCATATGGTTCCACAAGGATGATGTAATAACATTCTAATAATGTTTTCAAAACCAATAGTTGAAAATTAAAATTTAAAATAAGGGTTCCGAATTTGGCACGGTTCCGTTTTTGGCAACTGAAAATTTTGACTTTGTTGCCAAAAACGGAATCCCACTGTATTACAACAGTGCCATGTGAAAAAAGGAATTATTATACCAAATAACCCTTACTTACCAGATGGTTTGATAATATGCCAAATGTCCGTTATGCCAAATGACCCTTTATTTTCACATAGTTCAAAATTATGCCAAATGACTGTTATGCCAAATGTCCTTTATGCCAAATGACCTTATGCCAAATGGCTTTATGCCAAATGACCCAGACCCATAAAAATCATGTTTTCAAGTTCAAAACAATTTCGATCACGTTTTTTCAGCGACGGCTACAGTGTGCAGCGGCCCCCATCGTGAGAGCTGGTTGGTTTCCACTGTCCGCTGTGCTGACGTACCAATCGCCTTCGACCTTCTGTGCCTGTGTTCTCTGCGCCATTCAGGTGTTTATCGTAGTGCTGCTTCCAGCTTCGATCATCTCGCGTCCGTCCTTCAAGATGCTCCCATCCTTACTCCGGCACATTTCAGCTTGCGACATGAGGCCTTTGCGGGATGTTCCGGTATAAAACTTCCGCGTTTCTTGAGAACGGTACAGCAACTCCATCTATTAGCGTTCCACCTCTTCTAGGTGGCGCTTTTTGTCCCGGAATAGGCGGGTTTGCTGTTTGCGCTACAGTCTGTATCGTTCCACGTTTTGCCGCGTACCATGCTGCAGCATTGCAGCCCGCGCTGCATTGTTCTTCAAAACCTCCTAGCACTCCTCGTCGAACCAATCGTTTGTTGATATCCGTTCCACATATCCGACAATGCTTTCGGCAGCGTCGTTAATGGCTGCTTTGACTGTCCTCCAGCAGTCCTCAAGAGGGGCACTATCGAGCTTACCTCATCCGGCAACGCTGCCTCAAGATGCTGCGCGTACGCATTGGCGACATCCGGTCGCGCTAGACTCTTCAGGTGTACCGATACGGGAGGATGGAAATAGGCGCTACGAATGGCCATATTCTTGGAGGCGGCAAAATCTATCAGTCATAGGCCTTTCTCGTTCGTCAGCTGGTGGGCGCTGATCTTTCCAATAGTCGGTCTGAACTTATCCTCCTGGCCAACCTGAGCGTTCAAATCTCCTATGATGATCTTGACGTCGTGGCTTGGGCAGCGGTCGTACTCGCGTTCGAGCTGCGCGTAAAATGCGTCCTTGTCATCATCAGTGATTTCGGACCTTACAGCTCTTTAATTGAAAGTTTCTACAAAAGAGGAAAAGGATGTACCTAATAGCTCTTAAATTTTAAGTTTCTACAAAACATAAAAAATGCTAGGGAGTTTAAATATATAATGTATGCATCCAATGGTTTTCTGTCTAGTACACAACACTGAAGACGTAGTAATCACCTCTTTAGGGAACTCCATAAGTCTACATTACGAGGACATGATTGAAAATTTGCTTGAAAATTGGTAAATATTCTAAATAAACTTTGAGTGAAGAGGTGTGAATATGTCTTTCAATAATAATTTCCACCCTCGCACCTGGATTTTTTCCCGAAGAATCTTGGTGACGAGAGTGATGATCACGAAGAACGTTTTCACCAACAGATGAAAACCATGAAACGGAGTTTTCAAGGTTTTTGGGATGAATTGTACCGTAAATTCGGGTGAAATTGATCACCGTGTCACGCGGTTTTGTTTTTTTTACGAATAGTGCACTGAAATTGATGCAACCTTTAGTAAATGAACGTTGTTTGTTTTAAATATCATCGAATTGTGTGTATTGAAGTTTTTTTTTTGTGTCAAAGAGTTTTTATTTCTATAAAAATAGTGTAAAATTTCAGAATCATGTTGGGAGTGGTATTGATAGACCATAAACTTCTAGTTATAGATAAAGCTGTGGACATGATGTTATCCTGAAAATTTGTAAGAATGCTTAAAATATATCCCCAAAACAGATTATACCATAAAATATCGTATCAATTTGCTCGTTTTGCTGAAATAATTGAATTTCTGTCTGAATTTTTTTCTGAAATTGTCTACATTTAGGCGTAATCCGCGGTATTATTGAAATTAAATTATTGATTATTTCTAAATATATAGTCTTCTTGAGAATTTGGAAAGCATATTCGGATTCAGGAGGCCTAAATTAAGTATATAGAGTTGATTTCAAAACTAACAAGTGGTCAATTTAACCCCGAAATGGGATTTCCAGCATTTTTGTTTAAGGCCGCACGGGACGTCATCATAATCACCCTATCCATTTGAAGAAGCAAATCTCAAGAACCACTTTATATATCGATGCGAAAAATGTATCACTATGATTCTATATATGTAGTGCACAACCCAATAAATTTTCAGCTTCATCGGTTCACTAAAACTCGAGATTTGCTTCCACAAAGTTTCGATTATAATTGTTAGAGTGAGACAAAAGATAGGGAAAATAACACGGTCTCCCGTGTCTCCTTAAGGCGAAGTAGGCCGTCATTGAAATTTGTACGAGTCGTTGATGATTGTTGCTAATTCATCTCACGATTTCGAATCAAAGAAAATCAGTTGATTTTGCACTGACACACCTGAAAAAGTATCAGCATATTTTATGCATGTTAGCGCGTACAGTGATACTTTTTCAAGTCAATATAAACTATCAAGGTTGAGTATTATCACTTTGAAAGGCAAGCTGTAAAGTCATCATTGTTGCCAAAACGAATGACGGGCTACTTAGCCTTAAGAGATGATTTTTAGCACTAACATCATATTTGTTAGAAAATGTAGGTACATGATCCAATGAGGTTCACTGTCGTACTTGTTTTCCTGCATTTAGTTGTTGATAACATTTTAGATAACATCTGAAAAATGATCAATTTCACCCTAAATTACGGTAATGAAATCATTCATCATGCTGGCTTCTTGATCGCGAAACAAAAAATGAGCTCCATAGACGTAGTGGTTCGAATCCCGATCAATTTGAAATGCATTTTAATTTAATAAAAATGTTCAAAATTTAAATACTAGTTACTATTTATAAACGAGAAAACTCAACTACAAATTCCACATTGTTAAATTCAAGCGCAGCTCTCTTAAATGATTCTGCTTTTTTAAATGATTTACTCCATGTATGTGGGAATCCCGGATTGGTACCACCAACTAGTCATATAACACGGTAAATCTTCGGACTATGAAACGCGAAAACCAAGCATTATAATTCAACTAGCTTTATTCTCAGTCATCACTCAGATCGTATCGTGCGATCTTTCGTAAGCTTCTACTACAACTAACTTATTACAGTTCAAAGGGGATGATATAGTTATTTAAATTCAGTGAATTAGGGTGATTCAAAAATAATTTAAGTGACAACTTATATTAGTAAGAATATTCGTTTGAACACTCAAGATTTTTACAAAAATAAACAAATTTGTCCTTCGTCATGAAAAGCTTATAATTTTGGCAGTTTTTAATTAAGCCTACCGTCGATGGGGGTGACAATGGGTCTAGGGGGTGAGATTGGGTCAAAACGGAAAAATATGATTTATGAAATGTTTCAGCCAATAACGCTGATATTACTAAAATTAATAATTCATATGTTAGGGAACATGTTATTCCACTTAATTAATCACAATATACGTTTTTTGAAATAATAGTTTTTGTTTACTATATCAAAAAACTTGTTTGTTGAAACTAGATAAAATTTACAACATAAAATTTCTCCTGTGCAAAGTATCACGCATGTACTTTAACCTCTATCGTTATATTAGTAGAATGTTGAAAGTCTTTTCATTGCACTTCACACGTATCTTCCGGAATCTATTTGATTTTTCCACAAAAATTTCATTTTTTTCGGTACGGTGTCTAAAACATCAAAAATGGGGGTGAGATTGGGTCAAGCAAGAACGATAGTAAATGAAATTGCAAGTCCGCTTTTTTGACATATTATTATGCCGGGTGCATCTCTGAAACATCAAACAAGTCTACTTGAGTATTCCGTGCATTGAAAAACAATGCAACGCATTTTGACATCTTCTCAAACCAGCCACTGTGTTTCATGCGTAGCACCAGCGTTTAATTTTATCAAATTGTTTATTATTTTGAAATTTAATTATTTATCAGTGTTCTTATATTATCGAAACATCTCACGGAAGTACAAATGAGTCGGATCGCTGAAATACTGGGTTTATGGCGTAAACATCTGCCTGAAATGTATTGATCGTGGAATGTCGCACCGAAATTTAACTATTTGCGAAGGTTTAAAATAATCACTGTTTCACTACACCTTTGGGGAAACTGAATAGGCTTTATGTCAATGGAGATAAGACTTTGAAGACAATTTGAGGGAAAAAAAAACAAGAAAATTTATGTAAATTTGACGATAAACGTTGGGCTTACATATTTTTTCTCATAGCTCTTTAATTTTTTGGTATAATCGTTCTTTCAAGTGGGTTTATCGTACCTGTGAAACATCTTAGATAACTTTTCGTCTTGTTTGCATCGTATTTCATCAATATTTTTCAGCTGGTAATGGTTTTGCAATCATATTCTCAAAAACAAGTTATTTCAATTGTAGTGACCCAATGTCACCCCCTCTATGGGGTGAGATTGGGTCATTTTTCATTCACTTGTGGTGCCGCTGTGAATAAATATTTTTCTTTAATTTTTTGAACAGTTGTTAATGTACCATCAAAGTACATACACACCAAATTTGAAGTTTATTGGAGTTAAATTGCGATAGTTATTCAATAAATAAATCTTACATATCCCTTTTTGACCCATTCTCACCCCCAACGACGGTATAAGACAATTATATTTATAATTCTGATAAATTTTACCATTCCATTGAAACTTCTGATCATAATGAACAGTTCGTGAGCGAAATTAGATTTGTCCGTAAACAAAATTATTGAAAAACAATATATTATTTTCAAGATGAAGGGGCGGGGCAAAATGAGCCACCTAGATTTAAGCAAAACAAACGATGTTTTGAACATAAAAATGCATTGCCTAAATATACCAGATTATTTTTTTACTGTATAGTCATCTTTATGCACCATTACAAGTGGCACACTTTGCTACAAAATACGTTGAACCTAGTATCGCAATTAGTACTAGTATAACATGGTCCTTTCCAATAATGTACTCTTCACCACTAACTCTTCTCTATACTGTTTTAAATAAAAATCATTCGATTGAATGAGGTGGCTCATACTGCCCCGTAGGGTGGCTCATAATCCCCCATATGGTTAGTGATCACGTAGAAAAACATGGTTTTCCAAAAAGTTCCTGAAATGATTTGCAAGTTGATGTTTACATTATTTATCGACGTAACATGGAAGATATCATTTTACAGTACAAGTCACTTGCATTTAAACCATAATTTTTGCTGTTTTTCTATGCGTTCCATGACGTTTTCCTTAGGCGGCCCATATTGCCCCGATCACCCCTATATTTTTTAGCTGGACTCCCACCAAATATAAGCATTATGCTGAAATTGATTATTATGTAAAATTAAAAAAAAATACATAAAAGTTCTTGTTTTAATTATGAATCGTGGTTTACGGCCAACCAGCCGAGTGGAAGTTTAACAACTACCGAAAAGCTAAACATTACATATAATTTGCAATTGGATTAGATGGACAAATTGATGTGAAGATTTGCGAAAAAGTTACACGTCTTCTCAGTGAGAATCGAACTCACGACTCCCCGATCTCTAGTTGGGGCGCGTTAACCACTACGCCATGAGAGGACTCATGAACGCAGAAGTTAACCTGAATTCGATTTCAGCTCAATAATCACGTGGTCCTCTTTCGCAAAGTGCACCTCTTTCGGAAGAATTAGATGCCCATCCAAACACAACGCTTTCTATATATATCCAATGCCTAGCCCGAGAGCGCATTGTTTTTTAGATATAGGAATAGCACACTACACTAGCCAGCAACTGCGCTGGCTGAGGTTTCTATTGTGTGGGCTTCCAATGGGTCGCGACGTTCTCAAACGACCGGTTACGGAACATGAGTCCGTTGCTCGATAAATACTTGTTTTAATTATGAATCGTGGTTTACGGCCAACCAGCCGAGTGGAAGTTTAACAACTACCGAAAAGCTAAACATTACATATAATTTGCAATTGGATTAGATGGACAAATTGATGTGAAGATTTGCGAAAAAGTTACACGTCTTCTCAGTGAGAATCGAACTCACGACTCCCCGATCTCTAGTTGGGGCGCGTTAACCACTACGCCATGAGAGGACTCATGAACGCAGAAGTTAACCTGAATTCGATTTCAGCTCAATAATCACGTGGTCCTCTTTCGCAAAGTGCACCTCTTTCGGAAGAATTAGATGCCCATCCAAACACAACGCTTTCTATATATATCCAATGCCTAGCCCGAGAGCGCATTGTTTTTTAGATATAGGAATAGCACACTACACTAGCCAGCAACTGCGCTGGCTGAGGTTTCTATTGTGTGGGCTTCCAATGGGTCGCGACGTTCTCAAACGACCGGTTACGGAACATGAGTCCGTTGCTCGATAAATACTTGTTTTAATTATGAATCGTGGTTTACGGCCAACCAGCCGAGTGGAAGTTTAACAACTACCGAAAAGCTAAACATTACATATAATTTGCAATTGGATTAGATGGACAAATTGATGTGAAGATTTGCGAAAAAGTTACACGTCTTCTCAGTGAGAATCGAACTCACGACTCCCCGATCTCTAGTTGGGGCGCGTTAACCACTACGCCATGAGAGGACTCATGAACGCAGAAGTTAACCTGAATTCGATTTCAGCTCAATAATCACGTGGTCCTCTTTCGCAAAGTGCACCTCTTTCGGAAGAATTAGATGCCCATCCAAACACAACGCTTTCTATATATATCCCACACAATAGAAACCTCAGCCAGCGCAGTTGCTGGCTAGTGTAGTGTGCTATTCCTATATCTAAAAAACAATGCGCTCTCGGGCTAGGCATTGGATATATATAGAAAGCGTTGTGTTTGGATGGGCATCTAATTCTTCCGAAAGAGGTGCACTTTGCGAAAGAGGACCACGTGATTATTGAGCTGAAATCGAATTCAGGTTAACTTCTGCGTTCATGAGTCCTCTCATGGCGTAGTGGTTAACGCGCCCCAACTAGAGATCGGGGAGTCGTGAGTTCGATTCTCACTGAGAAGACGTGTAACTTTTTCGCAAATCTTCACATCAATTTGTCCACATAAAAGTTGTTGAATTTTTTTTTACTTTAGTTTATTTTTTCGAACAATCAATACAAAACTAACAATTATACTCACGATTTATATTAACTTTGACATTAGTTAAGGCATCCCAATGAACAATAACATAAGTAACATGTAAACAATGAAAATTTTATTCTTGTCGCCTGATTTTTATTCTGTTCAGTTATGTTTGTTGAAATGATTCGACAACATCATAACTATAACGTTTCCAATATTAGTTCTTACATCACGAGACAGCAATTGCATTTCTGCTTTGTAGAATTTCCATCGCTCGTTATTTGATTTTAAGAAAATAATATAACTCTTAGGGAGAAATCAAACGGAATCCTTCAATAATGTATTTAAAATCTTTTTTATGTGGGTAGACCTATATCCCATTTTTATGTTTTGAACTAGCTGTACATAGATATTCCACGAGATTTTCGTGCGTTTTTTTATATTGGAACTATACAACCCTCGTCTTCCTTTTAATCGGCTGTCCGAAGTATACATATTAATATCTAAATATTTGGTAACCTCTTTTAGAGAAGTTCCATGATTTCTAATAGCTTTTAACACTTTTAGTATAAACTCAACATCCTGAAGCAAACAGTTGTGGAATTTACAAAGCTCTCCAGTGATTAGAATTCAATACTTATTGAATCCTCTACTCCATTTAATCTTATATGTAACTGCAATGGTATTGCTAATATTTTCGAATATTTGAAAATCTATGTGTAAAAAAATGGAATGATATTCTAATGTGATCAAAAAGTATAAAGATTTTTACGGCAACAA
Organism: Aedes aegypti; assembly: GCF_002204515.2. Lineage (NCBI taxonomy): Eukaryota > Metazoa > Arthropoda > Insecta > Diptera > Culicidae > Aedes > Aedes aegypti. Next base: position 305,272,867 of record NC_035108.1, read on the forward strand.
AATCCTTTGAATTTGAAAACAAATATTTTGAATGTCAAATCGAATATCAGCTCTTCCTGACAAAGGTAAAAATTGGTGGAAAGTTTCAAGTTGAAGGATCTTGAGTCCGGTTTGGAAATTTTAGGCATCCGGGAAAAATCCGGGAAAATTGATTTTGAATGGACACCCTGTTTAGTATAATGTTTCTTGAATTATCAGCATGTTCTGTTTTTCTATGATAATTGCGAACCTTGTTTACTTATAGCTACCTAAAGAGAAAACACAAATTCAATCTCTAATAAGAAACTTTTCACTTGCCCCACGAGATTAGAAAATTGACGTTGTTTTAATTTAGTTATTTTTAGGTCTACGTCGAATACATTCTAAAACTTTGTTCATTGCAGTTTGAAACTGCCAGAGGGACAACTTAGAAGTGGTACAGAAAATTATTTTCCGCAACTTTTTTCCACTGAAAATAATAAAATAAGATTGCACGCCGCCAACTTGTTATGGAGTGATAGTTGACAGGTTAGCAATCTTTCGCTCTATTATGCAATAATGGTTTGAAAATCTCAGGCATCTCTTACCTATCGTAATGTTCTGAATCGCCTTAAAGGTTTACGCATGAATTTAAAACGTCAATTCATATATTCAGTAAAATATACAAATTATTTTCACTTACCCCATTTACCCACTTGCCCCGCGGTACCTCAACTAACTTTCATCAGAGTTTAACCATCGATGAATCATTTACTTTAAGTGAAGTTTAAGATGAAGATGAATCGAAGCCAAACCTCAAATTTACAAGAGCACGAATCTGGAAAACCAAACATCCGTTTGAGCTGAAAATTTAATCAATTGATCACGAGCTGGTGGTGACCAATCGATTAAGTTTTCACTCAAACGAGTGTTCGGTTCTTCAGATTCGTGCTCTTGAAAATTTGAAGGTTGGCTTTGATTCATCTTCACCTTAATTTTTTATTTTTTATTTGTTTCCTTTTGCCTTAAATTGAGACTAATAATGTTAAATTTTCTTACAAAAAAGTTGAAACATTGATAAAATTGCTAACACTATCTTTAATACTATAATACTGGCTAGTTTAACAGAAATCTTAATGGGTTACACAGATCATAACAGAAATCTTAACACCTAATGGGTTTGACAGTAGCCATGATCAATTGAGTATCCGCATTGAAATGCATTTGAGTATCCAACGGTTGCTTAGAACATGTTGGATTCGAAAAGATGATGGCGGCGTATACTGCTGAAAAGATCCAAAATTGGAGCTATACAGATACCATCAGTACACCAGTGCTCCAGTAGCTCGTTCACACTGAAGAAAGATAAGTTTACACAAAGTAAATTTGAAAACTACAGCCCGCTATACGGTACAAATCGACAAATTAAATCATACTGTGGACTTTTTTGTGTATTTATTCAAATAACCTTACTTTTTAAGCTCGTGAGCGGGCTACTGGAACGTCTACGGTATCAGCATTTTAGTAATGAAGGTTTTTATTAATACTTAATATTTCAAAATACGAGTGTATCTCGAAAACCGTTTCGGACCTCATTTTTGGAATCAGTCTACAATTTTATATCAAAAATGGAGATCGAAAGATGAAGTTCATTAAATTTGTTTTATTTGGTAAACTAGTGTTAATCAAGTTACTTGGGGCTGTATTCCCAGATAATATGGAAGTATTTACCAATTTGAGGCAAAGTATAAATCTCCCGTGTGGCTTGATATCGTTGTCGTCTATGAGAGTTACTGATCTTGAGCAGGGATTGAATCCTGAGAAAATTGAGAGAATCTCTCACGTATCGCTCTCAGTAACTATCATAACATGCTGCACATTATGAGAGACTGTTTATCGTATACTGCTACAACTTTGACCAGATTGGGGGGATAGTAGTGCATGATAAAACCCCTCTAAACATGCTCCAAGCCTGGGGGACACTATTGCTATTGGAAATTCGTGGATTGTTTATCGTGCCAGTAAAGAAAAACACCTATCCCCAACGGTAAATAAGCGAGAAAAATGGATTTTATCATCGCTCTCTCTTTGGGGCTCTCGCTCGCTGCTTCCATTTATCAGACTTGTTACACCTTGCGATACAATGACGATCAGGATCGCAACAGATGGGATGTTCTTCTTTGCTTGCTTTGATCGTGCTTCATACTCAAATGAGAGCGAATTCTGCAATGCCTGATCTTGAGTGCTCTCTCGTCACGTACAATGCGAGAGAACGAATACCAACATTCATAGGGCTCTCCGATTGCAATGTGCCACGAACTGTTACACTTACCCAATATGGGTCATTAGGATCTAAATCAAAACTATGGTGGTTACAATTTACCGTGTAAATCAGTATAGAGTAAAGGAAAGGTAGGGGTATATATATTTTACAAAACGACAACAATGTTGATATTGCTGTTACTTTCACACGATAAACAGACGCCTGAGCGATCAGCTGATTCGAAACGGCTCGTAAAATTGACTATTGTCACATCCCTATACAAGTACCGTGACATGCTCTATTACCGTGAGGTTAAAAAAAACTCAAGTTTCAATCGATCAGATAAAAATAACGTATGATTATTTTTGAGTCTTCCATGTTTTATATAGTAAACCGTTTTATATACTTTGCATAAAATATATAATTTGAACCATTTTGAAAATTTTTACCATAGTAACAGTTGATGTCGTTAAACATACCAGTGTTCCAAATACCGTGTATCTGACCCCGACTGCCTGGTCACATTTTGAAACATCTCTAAATTGAACGAACGAAGCGCATCAAAAATAAAACTTTTGTATCAAACAACGTATTGAGGTATGCATGATTGATTCGGGAAATAAAATATATATTTCACTTCACCATTTTGGAATTATAACTGAAACACGGTATTTGGAACACATAAGCAACCGTGCCCTAATACCGTGTATTGGCACCAGGCGATTACATTCTAACATTATTTTTGTTTTTTTGTATGTGCAACTTTAGTTCAAGTTTGCCATGGCTTTCTAAATACTACTTAATGTGCTAACGTTTGTGACAATCATTTAGAAAAATAAATAATATAATATGCTAGAAATCCACATAATTCCCTAATACACGGTATTAGGCAACACACGGAATTAGAGCAGGTCACGGTATAGTATTGTCACCTCACGCCACACTCGTTGGCAACCTTGCTACCTACTTTTTGAAATATGCACAAGTTCAACTGACGCTTATCTGGTACTAACAAGATTGTCAACGTGGGTACTTATCCAATAGGTACATGCTAGAACATATAAAGTCCGCTTTCCATCCTCAACGTATTCATAAGTTTGGAGATATTTTTTCCGCATTATTAAAACAACTTTCCCCTACTAGAGTTTTGCAATAATGTCAAGTCGAAAAAGAACGTTTATCGATAAACTGCGTTCGTGTAGGTTTCCACTGTTTAGCTCCAGGATTAGTGCTTCGGTAATTGAAATTCTTTTCTTTCCCATATCCTTTTATTTTCAGTTACCCAACGCAAGAAGGCCAAAACGGAAGTGACGAAGAAACCAAAGGCTGAAAAGAAACCGAAAGCCGAAAAGAAGCCGGCAGCCCCCAAAGTGAACAAATCCGCAACCGACTACGCTTCGCTGGAGTTTGACCTCACCGGGAAGGAGTTCAACTTCAAAATATCCAGCTGGAATGTGGCCGGCCTTCGCAGTTGGGTCGGCAAGGGTGGTCTGGACTTCTTCGAACACGAAAAACCGGACATTCTGTGCATCCAGGAAACAAAATGTGTCGACGATCAGTTACCGGAGGAAGTCCGCCACATCAAAGGTTACCATCCGTATTGGCTGTGCAAACCCGGTGGCTACGCCGGAGTGGCCATTTACTCGAAGAAGATGCCCTTCAACGTGACGTACGGACTTGGAGATGAAGAGCAGGATGCGGACGGTCGGTTGCTTACGGCGGAATACGAAAAGTTCTTCCTGGTTTGTGTGTATGTTCCGAATGCTGGTCGTGGACTAGTAACGCTTCCCAAAAGGATGCGATGGGACGAAAAGTTCCACAAATATCTGAAGGACCTTGACGCAAAAAAGCCAGTTATTTTGTGTGGCGATATGAACGTTGCTCACGAGGAAATCGATCTAGCAAACCCAAAAACCAACAAGAAAAACGCCGGATTTACACCGGAGGAAAGAGAAGGAATGACCAAGCTGCTCTCGCTGGGCTTTGTCGACACATTCCGACAGCTTTATCCAGAGCAGAGCGGAGCGTACACCTTCTGGACGTATATGGGCAACGCACGGGCGAAGAACGTCGGCTGGAGACTGGACTATTTCATCACGTCGGAGCGATTCGTAGGGAAAGTGGTGGACAACGTTATCCGATCGGGTGTTTACGGCAGTGACCATTGTCCACTGACGCTCTTTCTTAAAGTTTAATGCGTGAACGCCAACGTATGGCTTCTGTTTGAGCTCGATACCAATTATACTATACATTTGTACCGATCGTGTAATTTAATGGCACCCGCCTTAAAGGTAAGTTATTAATTACGTGTGCGACTAATTATTTTGTTTTAAACTTAGTTTTAGTATACTTTGTCCTAGGACCTATTTAACCACTTACATTATAATTGATTAAAATAAATATACGGACTATTCAAACGGTATAAATTCCTCCCTAGACTTTTTTCTGTGAGATTGAGATATCCTTGCTCAAGTTGTTATCGGATTTGGCTTTGAGTTGTTGTCAACTTGGCGTCTCGTTTCGGAGTTAAACTTATATGTTGTGACATATAACCATTAACTCCATCTAACGAAAATACGTATGGGACAGTATGTATTTTTGTTTGTTAAATGGTTAGCATTCGGTCTATTTTATAATGTTACCTACACTCCCGTGCAAAAGTTTGGGTTCACCCCCCAAAAACATACAAAAGTGTTCAGTCCATATCTCTGTGATTACACGTCCAATTGAAACTCTTTAATGTGAAGATGAATCGAAGCCAAACCTTTCAAGAGCACGAATCTGGAGAACCGAACACACGTTTGAGCTGAAAACTTAATCGATTGGTCACAACCAGCTCGTGAAATCGATTAAGGTTTCAGCTTAAGGTGTTTATAAAACGAAGCCAAACTTTGAATTTTCAAGTGCACAAGACTGGAGAATCTGACAACAGTTCGTGTTGAAAATCAATCAAATTACTTGCTTGCTGGTGGTGACCAAGGGGATAAATTTTCAACTCGGAGCGCTGTTTGATTTTCAAGTCTTGTGCTCTTGAAAAACGGATGTTCGGTTCTCCAGATTCGTGCTCTTGAAAATTTGAGGTTTGGCTTCGATTCATCTTCACCTCAAGCCGCATTCGAAAGGCAAAGAGTTATGCTTACTTCGTATGTATTTTTCCAAAAACATTCTTCGAACTTTGTATACCGTGGACGTATACCATATTTGACGCGGTTAAGGAAATTCTAAATTCAAACACTTGTCAAATCGTATAAATCTGTCCGATTTTGTTGAAATTTAAACCAATGCTAGCTCAACTATTAGAGATTGTTGAATGCTTTCGAAGCGTGGTGCTCACGAAACTGCATGACGTTGAGCATTGAAAAATGCCAAGTTATATCGTTTAACCGAAAGCGGAACCCTATTCATTTCCAATACACGCTATCTGGTACAGCGATTGAACGAGTACAACGTGTCCGTGATTTGGGCGTTTGGTTGGACGAAGAATTCACGTTCAACTATCACTTCAATGACATCGTTTCGAGAGCAAACAAACAGCTTGGTTTTGTTCTGAAGGTAACAGAAGGTTTCAGCGACCCGCTGTGTCTGAGATCCCTTTACTGCGCTCTAGTTCGTTCTATTCTGGAATTTTCTGCGATAGTGTGGTGTCCGTTCCACGCCAGTTGGATTACCCGAATTGAATCTGTTCAGAGAAAATTCCTGCTCCACGCCCTTAGAAATCTTCCTTGGCGATTTAAGCCTACTTAAACGTTCTTATTTTTGTAAAATTGGTAACCATCCTTATCTTTTACAGATTTTACTTAAAAAATGATTAAATTTGTTGTTTGTTTATATATTTTTTAGAAAAAATAGTTTTGTGCAAAGGGGATACCGTAAGTCAAGCCCACAGCTAAATGTGGTTCGGCCAAAAATTTATGAATTAATTTGTTTACGTAACAAAAATATCACTTTTAAATGATCAAATCTTATATGAAAAGGTAAACTTTTGGACTACTATGTATTTTTGACAATATTTACGTTGTGCTGTTGATTTTTCAGTTAAAATTTGTGGCCAACATATCAATTTGATGATATTCATCAGAACCCCAAATAATTTATTGAAAAAAATCGGTAGGAACGACACAAACTAGGGGTGCTCATCTTGCCCCACATTCCCCTACGGGCGTGTTCTGCCAACTCGGTCGAGGCAGATTTCTTGTGTGAACAAGTTACAACATGGACGTTCTAAAGTGCCAGAATGAAGTGTTGTGCTTGTGCGGAGCACTTGAAGATGGGATGGAAGGTCATTACTTCGCGTTCGTGCTTTACTTCTGCTTATCTAAAAAGTTATATACAATAACCGACCCTTAGATAGCTTAACTATCTAAATTAACCGTTGCAAATACAATAATCGTTCTGAGCTTACTAACATGTCGTCGCGATAATTTTATCATAATGATCTTTTATCTACATCCGTCGAACCATTCTGAATGGCCGTTGTAAGAATATCACCAAGAATTTCTCACATGCAATAAAGCTGGATTGTCATACATTGGAACATCAAGGTTCTCGCTCTTTCGGATTTATTTTTTTTTGTTGTTTATCATTAGTTTCAGGCCTTCGGGTGTAAAGTGTCACTAATAAATAAAAAAAAATAGTTTCAGGAATTGTTATCGTGGGAATTCAAAGAGCGAATTTTGTATGACTTCAATGTAGGCCAATACTGCAATAGAGCATGTAACATTCATTAACATTCCTTCTCTCTTTATCCTTGTTTTCATATCTAACGCGCTATTGCTTCGAGGAATAATTCACCGGAGAGGAAAGGCATCTCTTATCATGGCAGCGTAATGGCCGAGAAAACGTCGGTTTGATACCGCATCTCTCCATCCTCGGCTCTGCCCCACGCTCGCCAAATCGATACGCACTTGATCCGCCCACCTAGCTCGCTGCACTCCATGCCATTGATAAGATGAGAGTTTGAGCTTGAGAGCTTGAGCTTGATTGGCCGCCCGTGGATGCACTCCAGTATCGCCAGATCAGCTGCACTTACACAAGGAACCAACCGAATGACTGCTTGGGACTAACAGACACCCTCAGTGTATAAGTGCTGGTGATCTTCTATTTTTAGGCAACAATGGCACCTGCCACGTCAGAATGCAGACCAATGAGGGGAAGGGGGAGGAATTGATGATGCATTGAACTGACTCCCACGTAGACCGTATATTCCACTGCATCCACGTCAGTTCATGCGGGAGTGTTTTGGATTGGGGGAAAGGCATGGCAGAGAGGTTTGCTTTTGTGGTTAGCAGACTGCCTATGTATCAGGCGTAAGAAAGGCGAGCGCGTGGAAGTAGGAAGCGTTAGGGAAACGGTTTCTTGTCCGTCTCTGGTTCTAGCGTTTGCTATGAACGAATAGTTTAAGTGTGATATATTTAGAATGGAAGATAGAAGCAAGTGAGAGATATACAACTACAAAGTACGAGGAAAGGGACGGGCCTGGGATTGAACCCATGACCTTCTGCATATGAAGCAGAAGCGGTAGCCATCAGACCACCAACCCCGTCTGCACTCCATGCCATTGATAAGTATAAAATTTCTGTAATCATTGAATACTAATTGAAAGGTAAATCAAATTAACTTACACTACCCACCATAAGTATGGAATCGCATAATTCAGTATTGCAACACCCCAGTTGAATATTGCAGCACCCCGAAAAGTTTAGCATCAGCCTTAAACTATAACACTAATAACGCAATATCTTGGAAACCTTACTTTCTAGAAAGCTGCGGTCTTCAGCAAAGTTGTTCAGAAGCCTTACGGCGTTCATCAGCTGAAATTTTTAATGCGCCATTTTTCCGCTACGTGGCGCTAGTGTGCATGTAAATTGGTCATATTTTTGACGGCTCTAGCTCATGAACCTGACCACTTAGAATGTTCGTGTCTTCAGCAAAGTTGTTCAGAAGCTTAAAAGCAATCTGAGGCAGCACTGATTGATTAGCAATTTTGCCGCTATGTGGCGCTAGTGTGTATGTAATTTGATCATATACTAGCAGGCTCTAGCTCATGAACCTGACAACTTAGAATGCAATCTAAGCCATCTGTCTCCTCTCTCTCAGATGTGCAGGTAGATTTGGTTATATTTTCGCAGGCTCTAGCACATGATCTTGACCACCTAGGATGTTCGTATCTTCAGCAAATATTTAGAAGAAGGCATTTTCTACGAACCTGTTTACTTAGACAAAATTCAAAACATTGTGGAATATAATACAGTGAGGACCCGATTTTGTCAGCCCCTCGATGAATTTTAGGCTGACAAAATGAGGAACCTGACAAAATCGGGTCATTATATTATGTTCCTGTTTTTCAAATTTCGACGTGTTAATGATTGCTTGTGAACCGCGTCAAGAACTTGCATGGACTTTTAAGAGTTCATTTAAAAATAATGTAACGCAAAATTTGTCAATTTTAGACCCCCTTTCACCTCCACGTAACAACTTTTGTATAGAAAATTTTAAATTTTTGTATGAATCGTAACACTATGTAAGACCCCCTCCCTCCCCTGTTGCGTTACGTAATATTTGAACGGTCCCTAAGGGGTCGATGACCATTGGCGTAGCCAGGTTTTTTTCATCAGGGGGGGGGGGGGGGGTTGGAGAAGATCGATTCTTAACATTTCATTAACGATTTTCACGACAAAACGATCATTATACATTACACTCTTTTTGCATGAAGTTCCTAGTTATACATGATCGATGAATTATCTAAAAATTTCTCACAGAACACAGAAATTCCTAACATTTCTCTTGATTTAGAAAATCCTTCAAAATAGCATAAATAATTGCCTCGAAGCTCTTCTTGGAATTAATTTTAGTATAATTCAAAGAATGTTTCATACGGAGTTTTCACATAATTTTTCCTAAACATTGTTTCAAAACTCAATGTTTGGAAATGAAATGTATGTAAAAATATTTCTTACTGTATGAAAACCAAGAAATTTTCTTTAGTTTTCATGGATTTTTTTGCTGGGTTTTTAGCGCAGAAGTATTCATTCATGAAGTTGTGAATAAATCTCATAAATTATTTTTGTGTTGTTAGTTCCTGCATGGTATTTTTTTTTTTGGTTCACGTTCGGTCTATTTTTGTTTCTGTTAGGTCCCTATTTTCAGTGGATTCGAATACAGCCTCTCCGTCAATATCTGTGGAAGTGCTCATAAGTTCACTAAGCTTAGAAGCAGAGTGTCGTGTTTCTCATGTACAGTGATACCTCCATGAGTCGATGTTCCATGACTCGATATCGACTCATGGAACCATACTAAAAACAATTTCATGGTTACTATGATGGTCCCTAGAAGCAGCTTTCCAAAGAATTGCTGTTCCATGACTCGATATTTCCATGAGTCGATGGTCCCTTCAATATCGACTCATGGAGGTTTCACTGTATACCCAAATGAGCTAGTGTGCCATGCGATGTTTCATATCGCAGCTCACAGATTATGTGAGACACGAGATGCGGATACGTACAAAATATATCTTAGTGAGCGAGTCTCATGAGACATCTCGTGAGGCTCTTCACATGCGCTTACTAGGAGTACTTTTATGCAGTTATGTTTGCCTAGTACAATAGCCCCACGGAAGCATACGACTCCGGTCTATGCCTATGATTCTTCGGGGGCCAGTACAAGTGTTTCAATTCGAATGCTATAACCTCATCCGCGTTGAACCATGTCAGTCCTTTCAAACTGCCTACGGGCAGTTTAATCCATGGTTTAATCCCTTTTCCTTGCTTTTGAAACCTTCGTCTGCGAGGCTCAAATGCACTGTCACATTGAGATTTTCTCATGAGACGGCGCATGAGCCAGTGCAGATGTGATCGTTTGAGCTAGTACATTGCTACACGAGATCTGAAAAAATGTGTCTCACCATAGCACGTGCTCAAGCGCGCGATTATTTTTGCGCGCTCATGGCAAGCTGATCTCAAGCTCTTGATAAAGCCGGCTTTATCTTATAGGGATGTATCGTCATTAACATTGGGGCCTTCCTTAACCGAGTGGTTAGAGTCCGCGGCTACAAAGCAAAGCCATGCTGAAGGTATCTGGGTTTGATTCCCGATCGGTCTAGAATGTTTTCGTAATGGAAGTTTCCTTGACTTCCCTGGGCATAAAGTACCTGCCACACGATATATGAATGCGAAAATGGCAACTTTGGCAAAGAAAGCTCTCAGTTAATAACTGTGGAAGTGCTCATAAGAACACTAAGCTGAGAAGCAGGCTCTATCCTTGTGAAGACGTAATGCCAAGAAGAAGATGTATCGTCTTGAAGAAGATGCGCGTAAAGTAACAGTCACTCAGATTGTATTTTTCGAGTATCTCATCTATGTGCCCTTCTTGGTCAACGTATATAGGTTCTGGTAAATCACTGTCCCACTACTTACTTGATTGGGCGAAGGTTCTTCATCTGTAACTCGTCGCTCAACTGTCGCTCCACATCGTCGACCAAGTCATGGTCGTAAGAGAATTTAAAAATGCCGTCGACCCATTCCTGTTCGAGCTAACATTTATTGGAACTCGATTCTCGACCAAATGTTAGTCCAAAGTCATCTGAAGTCCTTTAGGCAGATTGAAGGATGTGATCATATTTCTGGGATTGTCCAACATTTCTGTACACCTAAGATATGAAGGAACATAACATGGATTCTATAACATTCCCCAGAAAACCATTCCCCCGAAAACCATTCCCCAGAATTCCGTTTCCCAGAACGAACCATTCCCCAGAATCTCATTCCCCAGAATGTAACATTCCCCAGAATTTCATTCCCCAGAATGCACCATTCCCCAGAAAGCTATATGAATATCCATTTTCTATTTTCTTTTTTTAATTTTTGGTTTGCGTGAGTCATTTATGTGACAGGCTAAGGTCTGATGTGACAAAACAAATAAGTAAGTAGGGGATTAGAAGCATAATGAACACACGGGGCGAAATGGACACCCCCTTATTCTCTGGGAATATGCATAATTCAGCAAAATTTTATAAACTGTACGAAATATGTATTGTATATGAACTCTTTGACGGTATACAAGTTTATGCTTTGCTTCATTTGTCCTCTGAAATTCTACTATATTTTTTCTCAGCTAAAATTAGATCATACGCAAAGCGGTGGAAGAATTAAATTTTAGAGCAAAGTAACTAACCTAGAGAAGTTCTTCTTGTTAATGTGATAAGTGGGAAGCACTTTTACATGTCAGTACGTTTTGACACCCATTAATAATTTAGTTTTTACTAAATTCCACCCGGATACCTTTTTATCAGTCGTGTTTTGGACCCAATTTTCTATCTCGTTTTTCTGACATTTAATAAGATTTTTTTCTCACCATGGATCCAGCACGTCATACTAATTACGAACTTGGAAACCAGCCGAGAGTAACTGAAAAATTGCCATTCTATGTAAAATAAGCATTTGCCTAATGTGTCCATTATGCCCCATAATCCCCTTATTCATGATTATTTTGCATATTATAATAATACACCCTTCTTTCAGTAAATTCCCATAAAATATACAAACTATATGTTTATTTTTGCCTATATAGTGATGCACCTTTCTTCCAGTCTTATCTTATTAATTATATAGGCAAAATATATAGGGGCCCAGACAGCCGTAGCGGTAAACGCGCAGCTATTCAGCATGACCATGCTGAGGGTCGTGGGTTCGAATCCCGCTGGTCGAGGATCTTTTCGTAAAGGAAATTTTCTCGATTCCCTGGGCATAGAGTATCTTCGTACCTGCCACAGGATATACACATGCAAAACTGGTCAATCGGCAAAGAAAGCTCTCAGTTAATAACTGTGGAAGTGCTCATAAGAACACTAATCTGAGAAGCAGGCTTTGTCCCAGTGAGGACGTAACGCCAGAAAGAAGAAGGCAAAATATATCGATGGAGAGCCCATATAGCATAAGGGCATTTGGTATAAAGTCATTTGCCATCCAGCCATACTTATGCTCCTTCTTTTCAAAAAGGATGTTCTTCATGTTATGCCAAATGGTCATTGGCCAAATGACCATGATGTCAAATGGTCCTTGATCATTTAATCAATCATGTCAAATGCCTTCTTGTCATTTGGTATCCTTACGGAACATTTTGCCTATATCGTTAACAGGATAAGACTGAAAGAAGGGTGCATCACTATTTTGTGCAAAATTAAACAAGTCATTTGTTTGTTTTTTGAACTTGACGTAAAGAAGGGCGTATCATTTTAATGTGCATAATATTACGTTTTTATTTTGCCGAATTTACGTAATACTTATATCGGAAACGTATAATATGAATCTACGAACGTCTTTATTCCATTCGGGGTGGCCTCAAAAGGTAAGCTATGATGCACCTTCCTAGAACATTGATGTAAAGCTGGATACATCACTATATTTGGTAAAAATTGGACGAATCTATGACATTTGGTCGAAAGACATTTGGTCGAATGACATTTAGTCGAATGACGTTTAGTCGAAAGTACATTTGGTCGAACGGACATTTCGTCGAATGGACATTTGGTCGAAAAGGTTTAGTTGCAACAGAAAGCATATAATATTTGGTCGAACTGACATTTCATGGAAAAAATTGTGCTCGAATCTAAATACTATGGAAACAAAGTTTTACGTTCAGTCTGACTACCGTCGAGAGTAGCATTTTTTTTCGCTTTAACAAGAAATTGAAAAAGTATCATCTATTTTACCTAAGATCTATATGCGATTAGCAAAATTTTGATATTCAGTTTGATGGACGCTCTTTCAACGTATTAATCTACCTCTTGCGTGTTTGATGTTTCATGCTGCTTCCTTGTCCAGGTATGTTCTGAGATTCAAGATAAGCTGATTTGAAATGGAAACAAGCCAACTTTTGTCACCTCAGTCAACTGATCTTCCCTTACGCGGTACAAAGAATCAGCACTTTTTTTTCATTTTCAATAATCCAAATCTTCTACTGCAAACTCTGTTATTCACTCGAGGTCATCAACTTTGTCAGCAAAACCATATATTTGCTTGAGGATTGTTATTAAGCTGGAAGTCACACTAAGCTAATTGAACATAGGTAGAGTTACCGACACCTAACATTCACTTCGCCATAAAGGTTTTCTTCAAAGCAAGTTTTTCCTGCCGTTTTAATTCTGATTTCGACATTCAAAAATTTTACCCACGTCCATTGAGCTGCAAGACCCGGAATGCAAAAAAAAGATCACGAGCTCTCTCTCCGAATGCTTCCATCAGATGAGCTGATCTTCATTACGAAGAACGATGATATTTCATAAGAATAATAAATGAAGAAAATATGTTCACATCATTGAGACATAAAATAACTTGTTGAGCAGTTTTTAAAAGAATGATGATATTTTAGAAGAATAATAAATTCACTAGAGCTCAGTATTTCAGTTAATGACAAAAAACTGTTCAATAGTTCATTTGGATAATCATTGAAATTTTTGATTTTGGCATAACTTCAAATTACAAATAAAAAGGTGTATCAAATTTGAAAATAAGACTACAGTAAATGTCCCATTTCTTATTCAACAAAAGTTAATGATTCAGATTATTCAAAAAAATACGTTATCTTATCAACTTTGCACAACAAATATCAATTTTACCAAATGATCTTCCAATAAACCATTTCAAAATAAGCTTTCATCCAAACTTCCGTTCAACTACACATCATTCGACGAAAATAAGTGTTCTAAAGACATTCGACCAAATGTCCATTCGACTAAATGTCCTTTCGACCATATGTACTTTCGACCAAATGTCATTCGACCAAACGTCATTCGACCAAATGTCATTCGACGAAATGTCCTAAAGCCATTTGGTAAAAATTGGACATACATGAGAAATTATACATTTGGAAACTACTATACCGAAAGAAGGGTGTAGCTCTATTATGTGCAGAATAGTGATGAGTTCCATATTCTTTTGATTAAATATTGGATATTCTGTTTGCCTATAGACTGATCTATCAGTCTTCATAAGTGCCAATAAAAGTGAAACTACTGTGATAGTTCATTTGCAAATGAAATTTGAATTATGCGTAAAGTGTTCATAATTAGCAGCATGAATGCTAATCTTCTCATGTACTTGTAAACAACTTTGTATGAAGTTTCATTTTCAAGTATTTTTAACTAAATTGTTTCAAAACTGTAGAGTAGGTATATACTTTTCTGGGGAATGGTCCATTCTGGGGATTGGTTTTCTGGGGAATGGTTCATTCTGGGGAGTGAAATTCTGGGGAATGGTACATTCTGGGGAATGAGATTCTGGGGAATGGAATTCTGGGGAACGGGTTTCGGGGGAATGGTTTTCTGGGGAATGTTATAGAATCCATAACATGCTTTATTCAAATACTTCAACTGCTAGTGATAACTTCTAAATGGTTCCAAAAGTTTTTCGCTAATCGAAAAATTTCTTCACTTTTGCTGTATTCATTGCCATCCTCCAGGTACATGGGCGTGAATTCCCGATACGCCAAGCACACCCTACGTTCGGTGATATCTTCTCGTAATACCGAATGTTCCCACTGGTATCTTGGGGGTCCATAGAGAATCAAAAGCGAGCGCCTGCAAAGTACAACATATTATTTTCTGAACATTAACACATATGCTAGGTAGCTTACCTTGGCATTGGAATCCTAACTATTCGATCATCGAACTTGTCCATCGTTTCCTCGTCCACTAGCTCGCCAATCAGTTTATCCTTGTATCGATCAACAAAATCCAAATTGTATCGATTCTTGCCATCTTCTTTGCGATATCGGGACATGGTCAGCACTGAATCGCTGAGGAAGTTCACCGTAACGATCCGCTCGCCCCAGATCCAGCAATCGTCAATATGGGGATCGATGGAAGCACCTTTTTCCGGGTTGTACTCCAGCGAGCACTGTTCTATCGATTGGAACCCCTTCATCAGCGGAACTTGATCGAACTTGCGCTGAACGAATTCCGAAAACTTTGGGAACCCTTCGAAATTTCCCACCTTAATCTTGGTCTTCTTGAAATTGGTCTTGGGGCCAAAGTTCTGCTTCCGTCTACCGCTCTGCGACATGTCCCAGGGCATCTCGTCAATGCCCTTCATCAGTTCGGCTTCCTCCGACTCGGACAAAAAGTCCAGATCTATGTACACTCCGGGGTAGTCTTCCCCAGCATCACCCCCATGATTGCGATCATGTTCGGCCATTACCTTGGCAGTGTCCCATCCTGGGTAAATCTTATGGCACCGCGGACAGTAGGAATAGGCTTTGCTGCTCTGTTGGAATGGATTGTGTTAGTTATGGGCATCAGGGTGGACAAATTTCGCTTTGTCAGAAAATGTGTGGGCTCAACCTCCAAATGGTAGCTAAGGATGTTGTTGATAGTTTTCATGAAGTGTACGATTTGGATATGGATTATTTTAACAATGTACCCATGTTGGAAAATTGAAGCTTCTTAATTGTACAATCAAGCCTTCATGCCAAACACAGTCGAATGCTTTTTCTGGTGTAGACCCGTTTGCACGTAACATCTTTAGACACAGTCATTTGAACGTAAAGCTCCAATGATTTTCAACAGAGAAATTTTAGGTCACCCTAATGGGCAGTAGAAGAGTAAACTGGACGGAAGCTTACCTTGAATATTTTAAGGAAATCCACTCGTTCTATTTCGAAATCCTTCTCACAGCTGAGACAAGTTCGGCGGCCTTTACAACCGCACGGCCGAGGATGATCCATTCGTTACCGGATGGGGATTTTTGGTTCCAGGATATCACGGAATTTCGCAATTTCCACGCACTGATGTCGTCTTGTTTACACCCGACTCCGATGCCACAGTTGATTTGCAGAAATGTCATATGGATAGGGTGACCAATCAATCGTGAGTGCCATCGCATGTGCTTCCACTCACAAACGAGCAAAACCAAAACAAAAATTTCGATTAAAACATTTTACGGGAAAAGTACTGCATTTATGTGATTTTATGAATGTTCATGTGATTCGTACGTAGTATTAATAAACCATGCAGCGATACCAGATCGATTTGAGTGATTTTTTCGTTGACCATCGCCAAAAAGTGTTTGTCGGCAAACGAGACAAGTGGAAGCTGATCTCCTGTTTGGTGAAACATATTGGTGCAGTTTTCGGGTTAAAAAACATCTTCATCACCGATAGCGATGGTGTTCTGTTCCTGGAAGACGATAGTTTGGATGTGATAAGAGAAAGCGACTTGTTAAGGTAATTGTTTAAAGTAAAATAAGTTATTAAAATTTGGTCCTGAATTATTTGAGTGGCAAATTGAGACCCTAACTACACTGAATCAAAACACCCTCCTCGAATCAACTGACAAGTGATACACTCAACCTTTAAGGGGGCAGGATCCGTCATTGCTTTCAGAATTTTCAGAAGCAGTTTTTTATTCAAAATCAAGAAAATTTACAGGAAAATGTGTTCATTGTATTCGATTCTCCAACCGAAATACAGTGAACACATTTTCATCGAATAATTTTTAGTTTTTTTTATCAGAATATTATGTTTTGATCAATAATCATAATCAAACATATTAATCAATCAATCATTGCACAAAATTCAACAAATTTAACAACATTGCTTCCTAATGTATAAATAAAATCATTGTGCGACAGGCACAATGATAGTTTATGCTCAAGGAAGTTCCAAATCGAACCAAATACAGTATGCACTGAGAACAGCGTTGCAGTTGAAAATACTATGTTAGAGGGTTTAATTAAATACACAACGCCACTTGATTTGTGCAGACTAAATTTGCATTTATTTCAAATATTTTGTGTATTCAATTTTACCATGGTACCATTTCGACAGTAAAAATTACTATATCATGGTTAAAAACTTGCAGCAAGCCAGAATCGAACCGAAAATCTTGCGATTGTCAAGCGCGAACGCTTACCGCTCGGCTATCGATGCGTTTGGATCGAGAGGGACCAAAACGCAAATAAAAAGCGCTCTTGATAGCTCAACCGTGATTGGAATAGTAAATTTAAAAACTTGTTCATGGTTCTCATTACTTCAATGCTTGTTTCAGTGTGGTTTTGCTTTATATCCGCGGACGTAACCATAAGACTAGGAAAGACCCTTAACTATTTCCAACATGTAGGACAGTACCTTTTCTCAATGGATTACCTGCCCAAGTAACCACAAGCATTATACCATTGCATTAATTTGGTCGAAAGTCAACATTTTTTGCATTAATAATGTTATCATGCCTTTATTCAATAACTGTCAAGCAATGATGCATTTGATTAACATTGTAAATGCTTTGTAGCATTATTTTAGTATAGCATTATGCTAAGCGTTTAGAGTGAATGTACAGTTATGGTGTCATACAAGATAACATAACCTCATTAAACGCACTTGAATCTGTAATAAATAAGTAAGACGATCGAGCACGTTCGCACTCGCTCATTACGTTTTGTGGAATATGGAAGAATAATGAAATGACTTTCTTTCATCTCGAACCCCCATTTCATGATCTAAGGATATAAGTATTCATTCAAAATTGTTGTATTTTATCTATGAGACTCTTTTATTCATAAGGAGCGAGAAGAAATGTCGATCAATTTCTCTCCCCCGAAATCTGTTTAAATCGCTACGGCTTTGTTTTGTGGATTAAGTTCTGTTATTTCCTCTACGAGAAAGAATGGTGATCTAATTATTTCTATTGTGTTTCATTTGGTGAGGAAAGGAAATTAATCGCCGAAGAGAATTCTTTCTAATCGTAATAACTGGGCGAATAGTAATGTTGACACACACAATGGCTTCGTTTATAAGGAACTTTTATCCTACCTTATTACATCAGCAGCTTTAGCACAGGACACCAACGCGCCAGGCATTCAGCACACCATCATCCTAATTGTGGGTTCGAATCCTGATTCCAACAAAAAAAAAATCATTAAGCTGGTAAAGAAACCCATTGGAAGGTAGTCAATGGATTCATTGTTTTGTTTATTTTTAACGCAAGCCCTAAACATACATTGTTTTTAGCTAATATACATCATGAACCCTAAATATACAAACATAAATGCTTTAGTAGGGCTTGTGCATTAAAACTGCTTTACCAAGTATTGCATTAATTTGGTTGTTGTGGGGCCCTTTCCTACTTTAATTATGCTTTATAAAGCTCTTAAAGGTTATGTCACTTTAAAACAAAATCTGATAGTATACTATAGAGCAAACATAAAGTATTCATATAAAGCTTCGTGGTTACTTGGGCAGTTAATCAGCAGAAGTTTTCTCATTTTATTTTGTATGGGGAAAAGCATCTTACTTCAAATATCTTGTGAATGAAAGCTTTAATCGAAAACATATATGGTAGGTGTAATAGCCTTCATCATCACGCACAACTGGTACCAAATATTTTTTTGAAAATAGTTTCCAATTTTGAGAAATAATTCGTTAGATCCATTTCGCCATACAAATATTTTTCGGGTTACCTTTTAGCGATTTTTCGTGCGTAGACACTAGCGCAAGTGCGTTACTATGTAGCGAGTAGCGAATCAGGGCAACCCATTAGATCGTATGAATAAACTGAGCAAAAGCTTTTACTTTACTCAAATCCACCTGTCAAATTATTTTCTTGAGCATTTACTCAAGTTGGTATGATAAAACTGAGCATTTGAGCATTTACTTTTCGAACATCCGAATTCGTATGAATAAAGTGGTAAAAGCTGAGTAAATGCTCAGAAAATTCTGAGTCACCTACTGACCATGCTCAGTTCAAAAGTTTAGTATGAAAATTAAATTGAAAATTGCAATATGATGCATGTAATCAGCATCATTATCAATTTATGGTTTTCGATCGTTGCGGACGTTGGCGGAATTCAGTTAGTCGGATTTAATAAGGCCAGGCACTACGACAGACAACTGTGCACCTACAGAAATGTGAATCGCGTGATGTTTTTGGCTGTTGACCAATATTCACTACGTAAGACAATTTTGGAGGGTTGTCTCCCCATCGTAATATGTTTGTATGAAAGTTAAAAACAATTTGTATGACGCGTAATAACTCCCAAACTGACTATTTAAGTTCCTAAAGTTTAATGGACTGCACTTTAGGAACTTAAATAGTCATGATTGGCGAAGTACAAGCTTTCTCCCAATTTGAATTGTGGTAAATAATTTTCAAATTCTGCAAGCCGGTGTACGAACGAACTCGAAAGAAAATTCCGAGAACCTGATGATATATGTCTTGAAATACCAATTAGGATTTCGATAAACTCGGCATATAAAATTGACGCATGGTTTGGAATCGATGCTGAGACAACACTGACCACAAATAACACAAAAAATCCTTCAGAGATTCTTCCAAGTATTTCTCTAGATGTTCAACAAAATCTTGATTTTTCAAATGGTTTAGGGTTTACCTTCAGAAACTTTTTAGGGAATAAATCCAAAGTTTTCATTTAGTTTTTCATCCAAGGTCAAATTAGCAATCCGCAAAGAATTCCTTCATTATTTATTAACATCTTTAGTAATTTAGCCAATTTGTTAATGATCCCTTACTTTGTCAGAGACGGATTTTATATTACAGATGCTAGCGATTGATATACAACTAAAAAATCGATAGATTTGAGTATTGCATGAATCAACATAAAAAAACGTCACAAAAAAATTGTAAAATAATAATGAATATACATATTTTGCGTTTTTTTATTATTTTATAATTACCATTTTTCCACAACTCTCGTAAAAATGACATGCTAACATAATTTTGTTAGATTTAAGGAATACATTGTAAAATATTACAAAGCTGAAACTTCAGCGAAAATATTCTAAAAGAATAAGCTTTTGTGATGAAATTTATTGAACAAACTTCGAAACTTCAACTTGGCGAATTTTACATTTATTTATCAAAATCTGCTGCAGCGTTGATGTAAAATAAACATCATATTTTTTCAAGTAATTCAAAATGATAAGTTGAATTGTGAGCGAACGAATTAAATTGTTTAACTGTTGAAAGACAACTTAGGTTAGAAGCTGCTGGCGGTTCGGATTCTAAGGAAGGCCTTCTAAAAAAATATTGTTGAATTATTTGAAAAATCATTTGCTGAATATCGGAAGAAATTTGTGGAGAATACTTACTCTTGGATTTTTTATGAAGATCTCTCTGTTTTAAGACGAATTCTTCAAAATATTATGAATTAGATTATTTTGAGATAACTAGCAGTTTATCTGATCAGGTCTTTTGAGGATATCCCATACGGATTTTGGCGGATAGATAGTCGTAGCATTAAATTCGCAGCTATTCAGCAACTTCAAGATGAGGGTCGTGGTTTCAAATCCTACCGGGTTGGCATTTTTCTTGACTTTCCAGGGCATAGAGTATCTTCGTACCAGCCACACGATATACACATGATAAATTGGTCAGTTGGTAAAGAAAGTCCTCACCAAAAGTAGGCTCTTACTCATCCTTACTGGTAGAATGATGTTACGTGTTACGAAAGAAGAAGCAGATTTTGGCAGATTCTTACAAAATCTGTGGTGGGTTTTGGGCGAAACCAATAGATATCAGCTGATGAAAATGTTGACGAACATTCGGTTAAGTTTCGTAACGACGTTTATTTCTTTAAATTTCAATCTTGTTTCCAATGCCTGCGTTAGCTACGATGCACTTCCCTAGTCCTATAGCTTCTCATTCACTAGTGCCAATCCGGTCACCAGTGGCATCTTGAATTAACATATAACACACAGACGAGGAGGATTCAATTCAATTTCCTTTTGTTGCTGATGATGCTAATGCTGGTTGGTTGTTAATGAAGATGCTGCCGGTTTAATTTCATTCTTACGATAATCCTGGTGCTGTTACATATAGACCCTACAGGAACTAAGTTCGACGTTATCATTCAGTGGAATTTGACTTGTTCTGGGAGGGTACGGTCACCGTTTGATTGTTGACTACTACCCACCGGTAAGATCTGTTTGCGAGGGACACGAATAAATTATTTGCAAAATAACAAAAGTGCAAATCACTTACCTTTGCGGACGAACCGGCAGCCGTCACATGAGAAAAACTGCAGCAACATCCTTCATGTATCAATTGCAGTCTTTGCAGGCGGCACACGATGGTTGCAGTTTCTTGCGCTCACTGACTTATTCCCGGCAGACGTGATTGAATAGCTTCGCCGGGGTGTGTGAGTTCATCAGAAGCCGGCTCAGGCGGTTGATTTCTTTCTCAAGCAAAATTTATGCTTGAGATCTTCAAAGGAACTGTTGGCTGCTGCGCAAAAATCGGATAGCCAAAACAAAAACAAAAATTCTGACAGAGTAAAAGCTAAGTTCGAAATTCGAACTTACTCTGAGCAAAGTACCGTTTTATTCATACGGTTTTAAGTAAATGCTCAGAGACTTTACTTTTCTCAAGTCGGGTTGAGTATGAGCAAGTACTCGGTTTTATTCATACGACCTATTGTATTTGATCCGAATTCGAAGACCCGTTTGAAGGCTACATGACGAATTGCTTTTTTATAGGGGCAGAGCACCTAGCACTAATTTTCAAGCCATTCATAAGATTTTTGCATACTTTGTATGAAAATCCAAAAATTGCCACAAAATTTTTGTAGATCAAATATTAGTCCTTTTTCCCCTAGTATGCCAACAGCTCTCTCGCTGTTTTTGCAAGAAATGCTCAAAAGCATTTTTCTTTGAGCGCAGTACGCAGTTGAAAAGAAATATCAATAATTAGAATGGAGCTCACTGTAGAAAATTTCTTGACCATTTCTCGCGCAGAAATTTTTACTTTTCACATGTAAGGCGAGCAAATCCCATTAAACACTAATATGTATGATATATTCACAAGATAAGCAACATATCCGAGTTTACCGAGATTTACAATAGAGGTAATAAACTATAGAGGAAGAATGTCGCTGGCGTCGCTGCAGGAACATCTTTTGCTGGCGGAGATAGGCGGGGCTATAAATGTCAACGCGAAAAAGTATGCAGTTTGACACTTATATACCCGACATGTTTCTGAGCGAGAACAAAGGGAACAGCAGCGACATTCGTCCTCTATAGTTTTCTATCTCTATTGTTTTTACTGATCTGTAGGTGAATTCCGGCGAACAATTTCTTCGAAGAGAAGAAATTTTCTTCCATTACTCACCAGCAAGAAAATTTTCTTTTCTTCGAAGAAAATACGCGCCGGAATTCGCCTACTGCAGTTCATGAAGAAAATGAAGGTGAGCGCCGCAATATTCGGACAAATCAGAAAACAAGAGGGATGTTTTGGTTCAGTGTACCCGTTTGAGCGCACTCATTTTCATTAACTGTTCTACATTTTGACAGAGTGCACTCTTCGAACAGTTCAAAGGTCGCTCAGGAAATTTGCGCGCCCAAACGAGTGGCGGCAGTTGACTCGCCACGTGCTTCCGTTGTAAATCAGAATGGGAAACGGAAACGTGAATCGACTTCTAATGATAAACCCACACAAAGAGATATATCCTCGAGTTCCGAATCCGATAGCGATGATGACAATGAGACTACACTGCCCAAAATATTCGTCGGACTCGAATCAGTATGCAAGAAAGACGAATCCATTGATGAAATACCCAAACTCAAACGGAAACGAATTCGCAAGCGGAAATCTAAGAAAAAACAAGAGGGAACTCCACAGAAAGTGATCGTAAAAACTTATGGCAAAGGTAAAGTTCCTGCCATTGTAAACGACAATGGAGACTCTTCCCAACATATACGATTTAGCAAAGATGATACACCAGACGAAGAAGGTGAAACTCCCGCTAAAGATGAGCCCTATCGTAATCTGAATAAGACCACTGTTGCCCGTGTAGTAAAAGCCGTTTTACAATGCTCTGAACCCCTGACCCCAAACAATGAAAGTCCCTCAATCCCGGATTACGTAGATGATCTTCACATGGATCAATCAGTGGTCAATTCCCAGCGTAAGCAGAAAACCCGAAAACAAAAGAAATCGTTGGAAATCAAACAAGAACTCATAGAAACAAACACGATTCGCGCTCCTTCCCCAACCTGGGATTTCGAGTTGGACCAGGCCAAGGAAAATTTCCTATCCAGTTATATTGGTGAAGAGTTTTGGACCACTCTTCAGGAAGCGTTGGAAAACTTTCCCACCATTAGCATCCCGAGCGTGAATGACATCATCGCTTATCGGCTGCCTTCCGAGGATCAGATAACTTATCTGGCATTCGTGGAACGTGCCGACGATGGCGATAGTGACGGCAACCCAGCCCTGAAGTTGAAGCTACGCCGACTCAACACTACATCACCGACCGAGATGATAACCTACACGTTGGATCAGCTCACGGAAATCAGACTGATAGCGACGTATCAGCCATAGACGTTTTGGGGTAGGTATCGTTAGCTGAAGATCACACGATACCAGATAGTGGTTCAAGTCTATAAAACAATAAATGTCTACATAGAAACGGACAGTAGTTGATTCCGGACATGTTTGTCGAATGATTAATTTGGAAAGAAAAGAATGTTGGTATCGAATCTTTTTAGCATAAAGCCATTTGGCATAATTAAACCCCAGTTATATCAAATGACCACTCAGTATTTAGTATGGTTATGCTATAAATGATTTTACGCTACATGGGCTTCACATACACACACACCCCTTAGTATTTTGAAATTGGTTAGTTGTATAGGCCTTTTAATGTGACAGGTTCGTCTATGCATTTGTTTACATCGGTGGAGGACTGGTGCTAACACGGGACTGTCATCTTCATAGAAGAACTGTCAACGAGCTTCCCGATCAGCTGATTTGAAACGTCTTGTGAATAGGCCTATGGACCACCAATAGGTTTAAGGAAAATGTCTTAAAAAGCATAGAAACGATAGAAACATTTTAAGAAAAACATTATTTTGTGTGTAATTTTACTATAATGGGGAAACGGTTACCTAAACGGGGCAATATGAGCCACCATATTTAATCGGATGATTTTGATAAAAAAAAAAAAAACGCTTGCAAGACATAATATAGAAGAAGGCAACAATTATATGAATTTTGTTCAAAAACTGAATTAACTGATTTAAATCATGTTGACAGTCATTGATATTGAAAAAACTGAACATTATTTTTTCAAAATAAAATAACGGCATTATGAATATTTACCGCAAAACTAAACATTACATATACTTCTCAAATTGAAATAAATGGACAAATTGTTATGAAATTTGCAAAAGAGTTAGACGTCTTCTCGGTGAGAATCAAACTCAGGACTGTTAACTATGATCATGCGCTCTCGGCTAGGTATTACATTAGGGCGATTCAATATTTAAAAATGTTTGAAAAACCAATCTCCCATATTTTCCTTACCATCCTCACCATAAAAACAGAGTTTTGTGAAATTTTCATTTGGGTTTATATGGAAATTACTATGGAGAAATTTGAAAAAAAAAAAAATTCAAACGTATTAGTCCTGCAATGTTAATACAAAATTATCATTCCATAGTGAAAACTTATTATTTGAACCCAAAAGAAGAATGTTGTTGAAAAAAAGAAAGAGGTGCAATTTGCGTAAGAAGACTACGTGATTATTGAGCTGAAATCAAATTCAAGTTAACTTCTGCGTCCATGGGTCCTCTCGTGGTGTAGGGGTAACGCGCCCTATCTAGTGAACAGGGAGTCGTGAGCTCGATTTTCACCGAGTGTACGAGTAACTTTTTCGCAAATTTCAAAATATGTTATCCATTTAATTTAATTGCGTAGTATATGTAATGTTTAGATTTACGGTAGTTGTAGAAACTTGCACTCGGCTGGTTAGCCGTAAACAATTTATCTATATCTATAAAATCTATATAAATAAAAATGAAATGGTGTTTGTATGTCACGAAATGGCATGAAAACGGATCCACAGATTTACACAATTCCTTCACTATTACCTTTATTAATGGCTGCGACGTGTTCGTGCGTTTAGGAAGGTCTTCAGAATAGACAGAAAAAACGGGAGAAAGCTATCTGTAATTTAGTATGGGAAATAGCGTGCTATTTTTCAACAGCCTACTTGATGGTAAGACGACGTTTGCCGGGACCTGGGAGGGAGAAACCGATACAAAATTTATGTACGTCATAGTGAGGCAGTTTTCTTTTGATGTGTATCTGCGAGCTTTCTGGACAAACTTGGAAAAAGGGCCGTAGTTTTATGTGCATTTAATTTTAATTTCGATTGGAAAAGAGTAAAAAGATACGTGTTTCAGTACTTTATATTCGATCAAATTAAAAGGTGCTATCACAGAGAAACAGACGTAACACCTAACACAAATCGCGATAAAAATTATAGTCGCGAAAACATGTACGCCCAATGCTAAAACCTGCCTTGATTGTCGTTGGTGAGCGGAAGTTATCTTGCAATTTGGAAAAGTGTTGTTCAATATTTTGTGTGTATCTACGCCTCCCTCCCAGGCCGGGACCACTTGCTAAAACTGAAAAAGTAAAAAGCATTAGGGGAAAAGCATTAATTTTCGACCTACAAGAAATCTGTGTCAATTTTCGGATTTTCATACAAAGTAGGCCAAAATCGTATGAGTGGGTCGAAAACTGGTGCTTTTCCCCTATGTTATAGGCCTCTGCACAAAAATCATTCTATCTCCTTCTCTCCCCCATGAAATTTGTAAACAACAAGGCCAGTAAACGTCAAAATGCCATACAAAATCAAAACAGTGCAGAGCCCCATAGAAGAAATGAGTCTAAGCCATTTCCAAAGACCCTTACCAAAGATTGATATGGCGAATAATTTTAGAAAAACACATTATCATATATTGCGGTTCTTGAGCATAAACAGAGTGCTTCGTGAAGCCCAAGCAGGGCAGTTCGGTTTTGCGTCGTCCGATAGATTTTGCTCACGGTTTCGCGCGTGTTTGCGTCGCCGGAGTTTTTTTTTCTTTTCCTTGTTTTGGAGCGTCTAGCTGGGTAGTGCTTCATGAAGCCCAAGCAGGACAGTTCGGTTTTGCGTCGTCGGAAAGATTTTGCTCACGGTTTCGCGCGTATTTTCGTTGCCGGAGATTTTTTTTTTCCTGTTTTGGAGCGTCTTGTTGGGTAGGTATTTGGGAAGGCCCAAGCAAGACGGTTTGTTTTCGGGACGCCAAGAAGTTTTGCTGTCAGTGTCAGTTTTGTGTTCAGTCGAGAATGGATTACCAACTGGTGAGTTCGTTTCATGTTTGTGATAACACATTTTTTCTTGAAAGCGTAACTTTTATGTAATATTAAAACAAACTTTGTATGGTTCGTCACTATAAGAGTCGGCATTATGCTTTTTTCTTATACAATTTCAATATACACATATTTTTCTCTTTTTGACATTATTAAAAATTATCTTTTGAATTGTTCGACATTGTGATGTTGACGTATTTACTAAAACTTCTACCATATCGAGAGAAAATGCACAGTAATACTCATATGTAATTTTCAAACAAACTATGTATGGTTCGTCACTACAAGTGTCGGCATTATTCCTGTTTCATATAATTTAAAATATATACATGTTATTTTCAGTTTTCGTCATTAATAAAAACGTCTTTTGAATTCTTCGACATTATAGATGTTGACGTATTTTTTCCAAAAACTTCTCGAGACAAAAATACAAAACTAGCTTTAAATATAAGTCGTATATTTCCCCCTTGTCCATGGATCGCATCACCGACCAGAGGGACTCCCAGATTTTTTCCTCCCTCACTAATAAACACCCTTCCCGTGGTGATTGTGGAGATGCAGAGGTATTCTCGGTCTCTAGAAGCAACAATCATTACACCCTAACATTCCTTCCCCATCCCAACTGACTGTAAGGACTTGGCCGGCGCCGTTATTGATCAATAATATTAGAAACTCCCATCCCTTATTCATTTGGATCGTACTGCAATTCTTACCAGTTCCGATCAATCACGGAGTATCAACCATTGACATGTACAGTCAGTCTATGCTATGCTATTGCGGTTCTTGAGCATAAACAAGTCATTCGGAGAATATCAAACTATATAATTCTGAAATCTAATCAGTTTGACTGTAGTAGAAAACTTCGAACATATTTGCTTTCTCCAACACATCATTTAAATAATAAAATATGATTGGAAATAGATCAAAACTTTCGAAAAACATTGGCTTAACTAAAAATTTTAGTATGGAAAATAAACTAGTTACCAAAGTATATTCCTGAGAAAATATTAAATTAGATATACCTAATATTGGGCGCCTTCCTTAGCTAACTAGTCCACGACTACAAAGCGAAGCCATGCTGAAGGTGTCTAGGTTCGATTCCCGGTCGGTCCAGGATATTTTCGAAATGGAAATTTGCTTGACTTCCCAGGGCATAGAGTATTATCGTACATGCCACACACAAAACGTATGAGAAAATAGCAACTTTGGCATAGTAAGCTTCAGTCAAAACAGTGGACGTACTCATAAGAACACGGAGCTTAGAAGCAGCCTCTTGGGTTTATTCTACGAGTGGCGTGAGGTGAGAATTGTCGGTCTCGTATAGCGAGGTGGCAATTCTCGGCTCGAGTGAAGTGACTCTCTGTTTGATTTGCACGGCGAGTCACTTCACTCGAATTGTCACCTCGCTTTACCCAGTGTCACCCAGTGATGGCGTAATGCCAAGAAAAAGAAGCTTATATCATATTGCATAGGTTTATGTTACCGTAAGGACGTCATTCACCGCTCATTTAACAGCATTTCAACACATTAATTCTGTCAAAAATCGGTTTTTCTATATTTTCCGCAACTTTTTGCGCTAGACGCAAGATAAAACAATCTGAATAACGTATAATGGTACCGAATAACATGTATGCCAATGATACATGTGTAGGGCGCCATTCACCGCTCATCCTAAGTATGAGGCTTTATATACACAACTAGTTGGAATTAATTTACTTTCATTAGCTGGTTGTTATCTTTGTACTAAATTACTACAACATATTGAAGCGTGGCAGCTAAGAAGCTAAAATCATTGTTCAACTCATGTTTACCGCCTTAAACAGCTTAAATTTTTTTTTTTTTTTTTGTCGGTAGCGATAGGGGTAGTTCTGGCACTTTTAATCTGCCCTAAGCTCCTTCCTAGCATTTGCTTTTATAAGCCTCTATTGCGTTCATCACACAGACGTTCCTAAGCAATGTTGCTCAAATGGTCACTGTGTACCCTAGCAGCAATCAGCCCTTACCGTAGTTTTGCAGTCTAGTAGTTCAGACTACTATCAAACTATGATAAGGCCTGAAATGTTACTAGAGTGGTTAAAGTGAAGAACGAAATAGTTTTATTAAAAGGTCCCCATTCCCCATTTTATTTTATTATTCACTATCACATAATTGCCTCACTTTTGCTGTCGTCACTTTTGTTTTTGACACTAGCACTTCTATATCAGATTATCATGTATGAACTTTCGTTATCACTTTCCACTATCACAGCTAAGAGTTTCACCAATATTACATCACGCCACTTTCATACCAATTTATTTTTAAGTCACATAACAAAAAGTTGGATCATGCGTTAGCTTCGAAACCTATCCACCATTACCGATTAGTACAAAGGATGCTACAATTCATCTAACAAACTGCAACTACAAGTAGTGGTGCATAAGTAACTACTGAGCCCTGGCGGTCCCTCCATTTGAAGAGTTCCTGATAATATGCAGAAACATATTAACAGATCCTCAGCCTGCAAGCAGCCGTTTCATGATAAATCATGATCCGTTGGAGGTGTGCCAAAGTATTGGGAAGGTGATATTTTATACGAACGGATATTATTTTACGGTGCACCTTCACTTTGGCACCGTCAATCCCCATGATCCAGGCCAGGGAAGAAGCTAAAATCATTGTTCAACTCATGTTTACCGCCTTAAACAGCTTAAAATTATTTTTTATAAAATTAAATCATATGAATTTCATTCTGATACAATCCATTCTGGTATACTAATACATGGTGATGACTTTTATTGCGAAAATTTGTTCAGATTTTTCAAAATATTCCAATGAGCGGTGAATGGAGCGGAGCATGAGCGGTGAATGGCGTCCTTACGGTATTTAGTTAATTTCAAGCTTAGAAAAATTTCACAAAATGTCGCTGCGATTTTCCCGGTAGCTTTGAAATTTCTGTTGTTCTCCTATTGGATTCAAATTCCCACCTTTTTCCATTTCCCACGGTTTAGTGGCCACCATGATATTTTCATGATACCGGCTATGACCATATTGCTCCGCTCCTACATGTTTTATGTGAGTTCTGTTTTTTTTCAGTATTTTTGAGATTTTCAGCCCTTGGCTAAGTTCTGTTATCAATAAATATTTATTTTAGAATATTTATACAATTTCTTGCATAAAACGCTCATCGTTGGTGGAAGAACTAACTCCTATGAAAAAATGTCAATACAATAGACACAACATAATTGATAAACAAAAAAGTAGATTGGAGTATCTTGTACCTTTTAATTCCGCCCTAATTACTTATTTTTGACATCTTGCTTGATCTTTGAATTGAGAGAGGATTGGTTCTCTTTCCGCTCTGTGAGTCTTTTGCCTTTCGGGTTATCTCAATCGTTTGCGATTTGTCGGGATTGCGCTCGCCCTAGTAAATAGCGTTCGGCTGTCACTGAGCTTTCCGTAGCAGCAGATACTTTGCTATTCTTTATCGGTAGCGTTCAGG
This sequence comes from Aedes aegypti, assembly GCF_002204515.2. NCBI lineage: Eukaryota > Metazoa > Arthropoda > Insecta > Diptera > Culicidae > Aedes > Aedes aegypti. Next base: position 305,302,705 of record NC_035108.1, read on the forward strand.
AGAGCGAGCGAATTTTCCCATCCTTGATCACGACTATTGTTGAACATTTAATATATATTAAGAACCCATAAACTGGTACCAACTTTTTTGGATCACATCGATTACACAAAACCACATGATTTACACAAAATAAACTTAATGCAAAACAATTGAACAAAACTTTCAAATTTTCATTGATAGAATATAGTTGACATTCAAACAGATTCAGAATGGCTCAAAAACAATGTTTGTCGGAATATTAGTGTACTTTAAGCTTGGAATCTAAATAAAGTTTAAGAATTTTTGTTGTGCGTAGTATATTTGGCCCATTAATGCGAATCTCACACCAACAGTACTCTAATCTAATCTAATCTGATCTAAGCGCTTGTAGAACCAATATTGAAAAGCAGTACTCTTATAAGTATTTTTTCTTTAAACTGTCATATACATTTCTTAAGAGAATAATAATCTCTCATATTTTTTTGGATAGTATCTCTGGTGTACCTAATTATTTGTAAATAAATAATGTTAATGATCTCGTTTTAAAGTTTAATAATGTTGATGTTCGAACATTATTCCTAAAATATATTTACGGAAATTCCAAATGAGTACAACTTTTCCGGGAACAGGCCTCCAAGAGGCTGTGGCTCCGGGCCCCCCTCATTTGTAAAATCGGCCCTGGTCACAACAAATAACAAATTCTCCAATTTATTCAAATAATATTTGTGCAGCTATAAATAGGTAGGTATATCTATGTGCATTTTTGTCGAAATCTAGTCATACCTGTTGCATTAAAACAAAATATTTCAGAGCAATAAATATTTACTAAGAGAAACACAAGCTTGGAAATAGCATTCACGACCATTCAATAAATTTACTGCTTCGTATATGGCCAGAATTGACGAAAATCGAACAGAGTTTCAAAGATTAAAGCTTGGGTTAGTAATCATTTTTATTACGCTCACAATTTAAGCATAGCATAGCATAGACTGACTGTACATTAGTGTGATGCAAATTTCAAAATTTTTGCTCCCCTATGCTTAAACGATTTAAATTATGGTAAAAAGCATCCTCCCAAAATTTGAAATGATTTCGAAGAAATTTGACTGTGCACACGCCATTTGATGTTTATATGGAGATTACTATGGAAAACGCCAACCTTTTGTGTTCAGCCCTCTATCTCTTCGTCATAATATTTTATGGAAAAGTGAACACACTCTTCTCATGTGAAATTCTTCCAGCTACAACTTTGCCGAAGACCACATTTTGATTGCACGTCAGGAAAAATTATTATTCATCATTATAAAGTGGGTTTGCCTTCAGTAAGCTTCACCAACTATTCGGCAGGCAACAGTGGTGCTCCTGGCGGGAAGAATAGATCAAAGTAATCCAGGCTACTATGTTCTACAGCAAAAAAGCAGTGTTGCTCTGAAGGTAATTGAATGATCATCTCAGCATGGTTTAGACTTTGAAATCAAGAATAACAATTTATTCTTACGTCCCAACAAAATGTGGTCTTCGGCAAAGTTGTAGCTGGGAAAATTTTACATGGGAAGAGTGTGTTCGCTTTTTCATATATTATTATGACGAGCAGATAGAGGATTGAACACAAAAGGTTTGGCTTTCCCATAGTAATTTCCATATAAACTTCAAATGGCGTGTGCACAACCAAATTTCTTCCAAATCACTTCAAATTTTGGGAGAATGATTTTCATCATAATTGACACCGTTTAAGCATAGGGGAGCAAAAACTTCAAAATTTGCATCAGTCTACTGTACATGTCAATGGTTGCTACTCCGTGATTGATCGGAACTGGTAAGAATTGCACTACGATCCAAATGAACAAGGGATGGGAGTTTCCGCTTACTCTCGAAGTGCAATTTTAGCAGATCTAATATTATTGATCAATTGATCGGCGCCGGTCAAGTCCTTACAGTCAGTTGGCATGGGGAAGGAATGCTAGGGTGTAATGATTGTTGATTCTAGAGACCGTGAATACTTTTGCATCTCCACAATCACCACGGGAAGGGTGTTTATTAGTGAGGGAGGAAAAGATCTAGGAGTCACCTCTGGTCGGTGATGCGATCCATGGACAAGGTGGAAATTTACAACTTATATTTAAAGCTAGTTTTGTATTTTTGTCTCGAGAAGCATGGTAGCTTGGTAGAAGCTTCAAAAAATACGTCAAAATCTATAATGTCGAACAATTCAAAAGACGTTTTTATTAATGACGAAAACTGAAAATTACATGTATATACTTTAAATTATATGAAACAGGAACAATTCTGACATTTGTAGTGACGAACCATACATAGTTTGTTTGAAAATTACATATAGGGTGCAGAGCCACTTGGGCACTTCCATGATTCACTTTGGCATGGGGGGTTTTTCTCGGCCGAATTGTCTGAAACTTTGCAATAAGAAGCATATCAGTACGACGCATGTCATGGCAAAATATGAGCTCTGTAGCTTTCAAAAAACCCCACTGCCGAAGTGAATCAAAAGTGCCAAGAATAGGATCCGGCTCCCTACTGTGCATTTTGTCTCGATATGGCAGAAGTTTTAAAAAATACGTCAACATCACAATGTCGAACAATTCAAAAGATAATTTTTAATAATGTCAAAAAGAGAAAAATATATGTACATTGAAATTGTATAAGAAAAAAGCATAATGCCGGCTCTTATAATGACGAACCATACAAAGTTCGTTTTAATATTACATAAAAGTTACGCTTTCAAGAAAAAAATGTTTTATCACAAGCATAAAACGAACTCACCAGTTGGTAATCCATTCTCGACTGAACACAAAACTGACACTGACAGCAAAACTTCTTGGCGTCCCGAAAACAAACCGTCTTGCTTGGGCCTTCCCAAATACCTACCCAGCAATACGCTCCAAAACAGGGAAAAAAAGAAAAATTCTCCGGCGACGAAAATACGCGCGAAACCGTGAGCAAAATCTATCGGACGACGCAAAACCGATCCGTCCTGCTTGGGCTTCACGAAGCACTCACATTCTTATTATGCTCACAATTTAAATCAATTAAGTCAATTATGGCCCTGACCACATCCTAACGGTTATTGGAAAGAAAACGAATATTTAAGTTAGGCAATCCTCGTTATTAAAAACGCTACACTCAAAATAATCCAAACATCATTGTTACGTGAAAACATACGTAATTTTTTCCATCGCACTTTTAACGTAGCTCTTACGTGAATCATAGGTAGCCCAGAATGAACGCATGAACTTTTGAACTTCGTCCATTCCTCCGGCGCTACACGTAAGAGCTACGTAGATTTTCCGGTAGCCTTTACGAAGCGTTCCAACAGGACCTAGAGGGTTTTGCATTAAATTTAACTGTAATAAAGACCAATCTTATTTCTAATAGGCTTTGGAAGAAAACTAATTCCCAATTGGTAAATGTAAACAAGCTTAAAAGATTTTGACATTTTTATTATCAATTCTGAGCATTTTGAATCCTGTTTCCCTAATTTTGTGAGTTTGGTCTGTCTTGTTGTAGCCTTCGCGTGCTACACTCAAAAACATCCAAACGTCATTGCTACGTGAAAAATCACGTAGATTATTCCAAATTCATTTTACCTCCACTTCACCTGACTAAGATAAAGATCACTAAACCATTCATAACCACCAAATAGTCAGTGCCGTAGCGTGCGGTTGGCCAGGTTGGCACCCGCCAAGGGCGCCAGCCTTAAGGGGGCGCCAACACGCGTGACACAAATGGTAAAGTTTGAAAATACATATTGAATTCAAACACAATCTCTATGAATCACAATATGGATCCTGAAAGAAATTTTCATGAAATACTGAGCATGAATCTAACATAGTGTTTGACTGGATTCAACCAAAAAATTGTCGAGATTCTCAAATAATCAAGGTCTTCTATATAAACTATGTGTGGTTATGATAGAACGCTTTGCGGTTCACCGACACTTTTGAACTTTTTAAACCATCTTGATGACATATTCAATCCAGGGTGTGGTTTTCTAAGAATTTAACTCCGGCCAAATCCGCACAGCATTCTGCGAATTATTCTTCCCAAATCAGTGGTACATTTTTAATAACACTTAAAAATATTGTACGCTAGCTGATAGCCATTTGATTTTACAAAAAAAAATGGAATCAGTAGGATTGATATACTCATTTTTGGTTTTCAGAAAGCTATAGATGACGTAACCCATCGTACCTTTCCTTAAAAATTCATTTAAAATTACTTTTTTAAATGATACTTTATGAAAATGTCTTGGCCAAGACAACGTGAATTGAAAAAAAATCTTTCTGGCACTAATTTTTTTTTATGAAAAATGATTTTTTTTATTTACGTTTTTAACACTTCAGTAGTCGTGCTGTTGTATTTTGTACAACACTGTTAAGAAAAGCTCGCAAGCCTTATACGGCAGCAGTGTGGTGAAAAGTGTAACACATAAGCGTATGGCTTTGGTTTTTTTTTTTCAAGGTTGTACTATTAGTGTCATATGATATAAATATCGGATAAAGAAGCTTTTATTTTTTTTAATCAATATTTTTAAAATGCTTAGAAGAATTTTTCTTCAAATAAACATTTTACTAAAATTGGCACCAAAAAATTGTTAGAACACCGATTTTTCATATTTGTTTCTTATTATATAAATTGTAATATTCTTGGGAATTTTTCAAATAACATTTAGGATAAATAGCAAAATATAGCATAGACTAAAAACACTCCAATTATTGCACATCCATAAGGAATACACGGGTTGTTCAATAATTGGCACGTTTTTAGTCTGTGCAATAGTTGGCAATCTGCCCTAATAGATAAAAGAATTTGCGTTTTGTCCTGCAGGAATTAACTCAATAATCAAATATGTTCTAAATTTCTAGCATCCTACGATTCTTTTCTAATGAATTCTAATGATATAGTTCACGTTAACTCTCACCATGTTAAATAGATGTGTACAGTTTTGATTGAGAGGCGCTTAAATGGAAGTTCGCCAAGGGCGCCATGAACCCACGCTACGGCTCTGCAAATAGTGACTCGGTAATTTTTACTGAGGTTACCTATTGCACTTACGTGAAATTCACGTAGGTACCTAAGTTCATTTTGACATCTGCTCTGCATATTGTTGTACGTACATTCGGTGTTGAGCTCAAATCTTATCTACGTGATTTTTCACGTAACAATGTCGTTTGGATTTTTTGAAGTGATAGAATAGATTGTTTTAATACATTTTCGAAACATAGGGGGGTCCGTAGCCTTGAGGTTACGCTTTCGCTTCATAAGCGGAAGGTCATGGATTCAATTCCCAGCCCCTCCAAAAAAAAAATAACCCGTCCAGCCACCAGAAGACGCCGCACGGAGGACCGTGCTTAGGGGAACACATCCATCCTCCATCAGTATCAGATGGTGATTGAGACAAACTGATCCACTTCGCAGGCAGCTAGCTTCAAACGACTCTGGAACACGGCAAAACGAACCACCGCAAGAGCAATGGACTATGGCTTATGGAAATCGATTGGACCAACAGCAGAGCACTCTCCTACCTGCTCGGTGTGAGAGCAAAAGAGCAGAAGAGAGTGAAAGCAGATGTAAATATAGATTAGTTAAAAATAGAACTGTATCGGTAAAGAAGATGCAGATAAACTGATTCCGGCACAGTAGTGGCCACGAGCACGGAGTGCCTTAAAAAAAAAAAATGAAACAAAAGAATGTCAGAAATTATTTTAATTAAAATAACAAGCTGTGAATGTCCTTGATTTTAATTTAAATACCTCTGACTTCGCTTGAACTTGATTGGCTGTCCGTGGTTGCCATTCCAGTATCGCTAAATTTACACAAGGAGCCAACCAGATGGCCGGATCTTTTATTTTAAGGCAACAAGGGTGCCTGCCACGTCAGAACGCAGATCATTAGGGGAATTATCATGAGGATTAATTGATGTTGCATTTGAAACTGGCCCACTGTAGACCGTATATACCCCTGCATCTACGCCAGTTCATGTTCGAGGGTTTGAATTTTGGGGGTAAGGAAATTTCATGGCAGAGACTTGCTTTGGTTAGTAGACTGCTTATGTATCAGTCGTAAGGAAAGGCGTGCTATAATGATGGTAGAATGGAGGTGTAGGGAAACGGTTTCTTGTCCGACTCTGGCTCTAGCTATAAACGAATAGTTTTAGATGTATTAGATAAAGAATGGAAAATAGAAGAGCAGTCCATTAATTAGGTAAGGATTTATAGGGAGAGTGGGGGTTTGAGATTTCTTACGCGCCATACAAATTATTTTTAATTGTCATACAAAAAATCTTACTATTACTATACGCCAAAATTGTCTTACGTAACTAATGGGTGGCCCCCATATCCTTCTTCACTATTTTATCGGAGAACTATGGATTTGAAATCACCTCACAAAATTGGCTGTGATATCTTGTATTTTAGAAAAGTCCATTTCTTCCACATTTCGACACGGAATTGCAGTTTATTTCCTTCACGATTCTAACGGCATCAATCTCTATTCGGTATAAAGCGTTTTTCTAACTGCACAGTATGTAGTACAATTACAATATAACACGCCCGCAAGCAGGCGCGGTGATGATTTATATCTCTTCACAAATTGGTTAAAATCAATCATAACCGCAAGCTTATCAAACATCACGTGTGGTAACAGAGAAGATGACAAACACGCACTGGTTCGTGGTAATTTGAAAAGCGTGAGACAACATACTACAGTTTCCAAAGAATCTTCGAGCGTTAACTAATGCGAAAAATAACAAAATCAGATTACACTCTCTTACCTGAGCTAAATCGTCTCGGATGCCTAACAAGTTTATATTTTGTTCCTAAGAAGGCCTATTCGTGTATGTGCTCTTTTTGCTTTAAATGTAATGCATTAAATACGAACGGGTGAACGTTGGCCCAAGCGCTTACTAGGCGTGCTTCAAGATGTACATCTCCAGCTTCTGGTCGTTGGCACCGGAGAACTGGTACACGACTTTCTTGCCCTTGATGAACAGGAAGGTGGGCATACTGGAGATTTCGTACTTGGCGGCCAGATCTTCGCACTCGTCCACGTCGACCTTGATGATGAGCACCTTCTCGGCGTACTTGTTCTGGAATTCCTCCAGCTTGGGGGCAATCACCTTGCAGGGGCCGCACCAGGTGGCGAAAAAGTCCACCACGACGAGCTTGTCGCCGGCAGATTCCAGCTTGCTGTCGAAGTCAGCCTGCAACAGAGAGAGAGAGGGAGAGCAATCGTGAAATGCCTGATAAGAATAGAAGCCTAACAAAGAATTTGATGAATAGGGTGTTGGGGAAGTACAGGTTCTTTGATCCCACATGGGACTTCTTGGATTCATTGGTCCTATTCCGGACCTAGCTAGAAGTATTCAAGTCACAACTTTTATGCACGATAAACAGTATGAAAAGTTTTATGTTTTCGTGAAAGCCTGATTCAGCAAACAATCCCTTTCCCTCAAAGAGTAGTTTACTATCTCTACGAAAATCGAAATCGAAAATCCCATCTCCCACTATCCTTACTATCCTTACTGGTCGGGAGTCACGAAAGCCATGTTTGGGAAACGATGGGATAGGAGAAGTGTTATTCATGAGTTTGTTTGCTATTATTTAGCTTCATTTGGGATTATAGCCCTGCAAACATCTACAAAAATCCCAAACAAAAGCTCAAAAGGCATTTGTTTCTTCAGTAACATCCTTCATTAAGATTTGAAGAATGAGTTTTCACTATGGGATGATCAGTTTTTATTTACATTACAGCATTAACGTGAATGGATCATTTTTCAAAATTTCTCCACAGTAATTTGCATATAAACTACATCATCATTGGGCCACTTTTCAATTACCACCTAGGAAGCTTAAAATTTCATAGAACACTATTTTTATGGTAAGAATAGTAAGGAAGATATTGATATGGCAGATATGGGAGATTTTTTGAATTTTCAATCGCCTTACTAGACATGTTTGAAGAATTTTTTTTAGAAGGCTCTTCAGTCGACTCTCCACATCTCGATGTTCTATTCCAGATTTTTTCTACGTATTATATGCTCGTTATCAAAGGTTACTAGATTAGAGTTTGGGATTCAAAACAAACGGAAAAACGAAAAGACATCTGTTTGTTTTCAATGTTCCTGGTAACGGAGTGATTTTCAATCTAGTATGTATTAAAAATTGGTTCTAAGTCTTCATCTCTCCCTACCTCGATGGCCCCTTCGATATCGAGATGTGGAGAGGCGACTGTAATTGGGCAAACCATGTTCCAATGGGAGTCCTCTATGTTCTGTTTTGACGTTTTTTATTATATAACTCCAATTTGTTTTGTATCAAGTTTATTGATCTTTTTTGTAAACGAAAAATTTAAAATTTAAACTCAATTAGTGTCAAATTTCAAGCTCAAGTGAAATGTGAATTTCATTAGAAACGTGAATGAAATTGGAAGCCGATTCGGAATAAGGTACAAACAACTTTACCTGACTCGATTTTGAGAGAACTAATGAGTTAGTTACAATATACATACAGTATTGGACAAAACATTTGCAACTTTTTCGATTTTCCATACAAAATGACCAACTTTGATAAACTATATCTCAGTTATTTATGGACCGATTTGAATGAAATTTTCACAAAATATCAGACATAACTTGAGTTTTAACATATATTTTTGAGTGATTTTTCCAATCACAAGTTGAAAAGCAGTAACGGTTTGACTAAAGTAAATTTTTTGACGATTTTTTATAATTGACATAACTCAACATATTGAAGGAATAGCTTCATGGTATCTTCAGCAAAGTTGTAGGTTTTGACGAGATGAATAAGTTTGCTGAAGACAATTTTTGTGTAGGGCTTTCAGATTTTAAGATAAAAAGTTTTGAATTTTTCGTCGAAAATTACACTTTAGTCAAACCGTTATTTATAAACTCGTGATTGGAAAAATTATTCAAAAATATATGTTAAAATTCAAGTTATATCTGATGTTCTGTGAAAGTTTCATTCGAATCGGTCCATAAATAACTGAGATCTAGCTTACCAAAGTTGGTCATTTTGTATGGAAAATCGAAAAAGTTGCAAATGTTTTGTCCAATACTGTACATTCAAATAGTAATTTCAATGTTGAAAAGAGTAAAAATTCAACGCATCGGAACTTTTTTTTAAATATTACATTAGAGAAGTAAACGTGTACATATAGGAAACTGGAACAGATAGCATCGAGTTAGCGAGGTATAAACTTACCAAGGGGTCAAATCATGTTATATTGAATGGACCGCGCATTCAGGCCTGATAGCGGTCAGACGGCAAAATAATAGTGACTTTAGTGATTAAAATGATCAAAATAGTGACCTAAAAGTGGCTCATGAAAACTCAAAAAAAAAATAGTGGCAAAACTTATGTTAAATTGAACCTCTTCTTCTAAATAAATAATACAGGTATGTTTCGATTTTGTCAACAAATTATTCTGTTTTTATCAACACACAAAAATTAAATATATATATATATATATATATATATATATATATATATATATATATATATATATATATATATATATATATATATATATATATATATATATATATATATATATATATATATATATATATATATATATATATATATATATATATATATATATATATATATATATATATATATATATATATATATATATATATATATATATATATATATATTTATATATATATATATATATATGCTTAGCAAATGTTTTTCAATAGCCTCATGATTAAATTTTCGATATTATGTAAGTTATGAGTACCATACGTTATATACAGGGATAGGAAAAATGATTGAGATAGGCAAAATTTTGTCAAAAATCAAATGCTTATATCTTTTTTGAAAAAAATATGAAATTGGTTGCATCTGGAAGCATTCGACGGCAAATTTGGTCTTATTTCAGTATTATGTATAATGATGCCGACACCTATAGTCACGAACCATTCATAGTTTGTTTAACGAATAAATACATATAACATTGAATATAGTGTAGGAAAGACCTCACCAAATTCTTGATCCCGCATTGGGTAGCTTAAACACTCCAGCACACATGAGAAGTAGAGCAGTAGAAAATTACAATTACAATATTTACAATTATGGCTCATCTCATGGTACAAAGTACATTTATGTGTCCGAGTGAGGACGTAATGCCAAGAAGAAGAAGAAGAAGAACCATAGTAACAGTTTGTTTGCATGGCTACCTAGATGGTCCCTTGGTTCGCATTTGCACTAGTTTTGTGTTCTATAACTTGAAGAAATAATTTTTCTTCGACTAATCCCAAGGATTACTCAAGAGAATCTACCAGGAATTCTTAACAAAGTATGAAATTTCTCTGGCAATTCAACCATTGATTTCTTCTAAGACAGGTCTTTCCAACCTTTTTGAACCGCGGCACAGTGGCGCATGGCCGGACAAAACCTCAAAAAATCATGTTGTCAAAATCACTTGTTAATATTTTTTACAGACTTTTTTATCATTTAGTGACGGTTTCTCAAAATTTGAGAGAGATCTGTTTTGTTTTAGATTTTTGCCGGCATCGTAAGTGCGGGACAGTCAGCAAAATTGGACTTCTTCAAATTCATCAACTATGATTCACCTGACAGACTTCAAACAGCTGTATCTCAACGAAACCATAACCGATTTAAGCTCAATAGGCTTCATTTGAAAGCGTAGTCTTAAGCCTTAGACTTGGCTATAATAACATAAATTTCAACGTATTAAGCTGTTATTTGTAGCAAAAAATGTTGTGTGCAATCTTTCTTAAAAATGTTGATAAATTTTTAAACTTCGTCCGTTTTATGTGAAGTGTTTCGAGAAAATGAGTCACTCACTATGAAGCAACAAATCATCCATACTTTCTAACTTGCAATAGTTTTTCTTGCCCCTCTTTGCCCCTAGAGGTGAAAATTCCATTTTATTTTTTCATTACAATTTATCTATTTTATCATTCAAATCCGTATAATGTATCATAACTCGTTTAAAACTTTACTGAAATTACTACAAGGAACTTGAATTTGTATCTCTAATTTAGGTTATTAAGTTTCTGCATTATAACCATTTTTTGTAGTAAAAGCCTTTTTATTCGATTGTATGAAAAAAACGTAACTTTGACAAATTTCACTAGAAAATCTAATTTTAAATTTGACAGTTGTTTCCAACGGGATGATATCAGGTATCCAAGAAAGTTGATAGATTAACATTTTCAAGCGATTTGGGACGTATTTGAGGTTTTGTCCGACCTTTGTATTTGGGCCGCCACTGTGCGCGGACTACAAATCAGAAGCAACTTCGTGCAAGGCAGCCCAAAGCCGTGGCCAGGGAGAGGTAATGGCTGTAATAAGTCTATCTAAATCACATGAACACCATCGGAAAAAAAAGGGAGGGTTCGGATAGGGTATTGGGAGTTAGGGATAGACTTGACTTGACGCAGTAATGCCAATAGTGCTGCAAAATGGGAATATGTTAAAAGCCAACTTATGTGAATTTTGAGAAAAAATTCTTAATAATTCAAACATAAAGTTTCATTGGAGTCACCGCCATGTAGCCACGTTGAAAGCACATTCATCAGGCCACCAAAGAATGTGCAACATCAGCGATCTAATATATTTATTATAAAAGCGATAATCAATTGCATGTGCGCTTTTTTTTGTTACCTTGACCACGGTAGTATAAGTTGTTTATCAAATTCAAATACAATTAGTATTGTAGTGATATGTAAACGATCTTTTTTAACACATGCGTTCCCAACCCCTATTTCAACTGAAATTAAAATTGATGGTTTTCTAACGAATTTTTAAGATTTTTTCAAGGGTCGTTCACAAAATTCGTCTAGGTTCTGGAACTGTGGTTGACTTTTTGATTATTAATATGGTTCCGGAAAAAATCAGGGGAGTACAGAGGTAACCTGCATTGCCATGAAGTTAGCTACTTTTCGACCGCATCTAAAACCCCACTTGTGACACATCAAACTTCGTGATTCTGCAAGATATGCACATTGGAAATCATTCTGACCCTTTTTGACCATATTTGGACACTTCGGGAACCTCGAGGAAGTGTACACTTTGCGACAATGTACCAAACATATCTTGTGACAAACTTCATGTTTTTGCAAAATAAGTAGGTATACATTGGGAATAATTTTGAGATTTTTTAATCATATTGGCCACTATTATGGACACTCCGGGAACCATAGTGGCCTCGGGGAAGTGGACACTTTGCTATGATGTACGAAATCTATCTTGTGACGAATCAAGCTTCATGTTTGTACGTTGGCAATCATTAGAAGACTTTTTTACCATATTGGTCACTTCTGATTAGTACAAACGATGGTACAGCTCGCGTCAACGAATTGAAACATCAACAACCAGCACTGGTTTATAAGTAACTACTAAGTCCGAAATTATGTAAAATTCTTTCCATGTTTCTATGAGAATCCTGCCCAAGTTTTCCGTGAAATCGAAATCCTAGAAGATCTATTCCTAAATGAATCTGTATAAAAATGACTGACAGAATAATAGGAAAAATCGGCGTAACAACTTCTGGTAGAATTTTTGTAGGGTTTCCTGAAAAATCCATAAATTAATTTCTTAAAAAAAACTGGAATAAACTATTGTGATTTTTTTTTTTCAAAAAACTCCTGTAGGAATCTCTGGAAGGTCTTCTAGAGTAACAACTGGAGAAATTGTTGAAACAGTTAGAAGCAAAATCTCTGGATGACATCCTGTGATAGTTCATGGGAAAGGTAAGAATACTTTCTATGATAGCTACCCAAGTAACCAGTAAGCACGATAATGCGGCACGGTAACAGCATTATATGCGCATATAGGGTAATCATTTGATGCTTGACAGTTTTATATACGCATATAATGCTATTTTTTTTTTTTTTTTTTTTAAGGCACTCCGTGCTCGTGGCCACTACTGTGCCGGACTCAGTTGATCTTGTAGCTTCTTTACCGATACAGATCTATTTTCAACTTATCTATATTTACATCTAGTTTCACTCTCTCCTACTCTTTTACTCTCACACCGAGCAGGTAGGAGAGAGCTCTGCTATTAGTGAGGCTAGCTGCCTGCGAAGAGGGTCAGTTTGTCTCAGTCACCTTCTGATACTGACGGAGGATGGATGTGCTCCCCAAAGCACGGTCCTCCGTGAGGCGTCTTCTGGTGGCTGGACGGGTTTTTTGTGGAGGGGCTGAGAATCGAACCCATGACCTTCCGCTTATGAAGCGAAAGCGTAACCTCAAGGCTACAGACCCCCCTAATATATAATGCTATTATAATGCCAGAAAAGGCGAAATAGCGTGCCATTATAATGCGAAGATATAACCGTGCTTCTCGGCATCACTAGTGCTGATATAAGACCACGTGAGAAACGTCAGTTGTTTTCGCCAGGTTTTTCGGGCGAATATTTTGTGCTTTCGCGTACGCAGCCAGAGAGCTTTCGCGTATGCGGCCAAGCAGCTGGTACACGAGGTAAATAAATAAATGAATGAAAATGGAAACCTCGAATAGTATGCAAAATGTAATAAAATGATTGAGATAGTACTTCTCCGTATCAGACTTATTCATTTTGGTGGTTTTAATCCTTTTGAGGACTTGAAATTGCCACATATTGATCCTTGTTTTATGATGATGAAATTCCTCATTTTGCGTCTCGAACCTGCGACACCTGTATTGTTGAGTTGTTGAAGTTCTGCTCCTTTGCTCCTTCGCCCACATAAGATGAATAGTATTGGAAAGAAAAGTGACCAATTTAAACCACCACTTTTCCCCATCATAAAAGCTGCAATTGTAGTAGTGAGAAGACTTAGGTTTGACTCCCTCCCACCACTATATGTAAACACAAAGCACGTGGTATATCTGTCAAAACACTGGATGGCATTTAAACAGGCCCTGTATGCGAATATAGAGCCAATATAGTGCCTATTTAATGCCCGTTTGCATCAGGCTTAGAAGCATTAATGATGCTGTAATAGGGTTTGTATGCAGCGTAAGTGCTGTTATAGGGTGTGTAAGCATTTGTGGTGCTATTATAATGCATGTACGCATTTATGATGCTGATTAAGGGCTTATTAATAGTGCTTATGGTTACTTGGGTACTGGAGGTACCGTCAAGCTACCATTCACCGTGCATTTAAGAAAAATTTGAACTTCAAAAAATTACATAACTTTTCCAAATAATTTTAAGCGTACTAGAATACCACTACGTAACGTGCAATTATATAATAATTCAGGGAAAATCTAAAATTAGTGATGCATAACAAAAAATTACTTCAAAATTATGTTTGAAAATATCATGTTAAGGTCACCTCGTACCGTTCTATGTCACCATTCACCGTGCATATAGTTTTCGCCAAGATTTAATTTTGTATCTTTAAGAAACGTTGTTGATGGAGCAATTATGATGGAGCAATTATCTTCATTTACGATAAAAACCATAAAAAGTTTAAAAATTGGCTAAATAATTATTTTTTCATTAAAATCGTTATAGGAGGTTTGACTGTATTGTCCAACCCATTCCATATTCACTCAAAAACTTAATATGAAGTAGTTTAATGACGACATAACAATAAATCTAATATAACCGAATAATTTCATGCCTTTTACACTAATGCACGATAATAGGAACCATCTATATTGAAAAGGGTCTATTCACCGTGCATTTGGGTTTCGACTGAAACACAATAAAAAAATCTAATTTGCATGAAATCTCATTGCTCCTACGATGAAATACATCTTATTAATAGTATCCACAGTGAAAACTTGTTGAAATTTTCAAAAAATTTATACTATATCGTTAAAATGAAAAATGTGAATTTTTGCCGTTTCTACTAATACCCAAGTAACCACAAGCATTATAACATTGTACGTATTCTACTGCATATCAACAACATTGATGCAACATTGCTTTTATTCAACAAATTTCAAGAGCTGTCAAGCAATAAAGCATTAACCCTACATTACAAATGTATCAATGCACTAACATCACTTTATAAATTGTACTGCTGCATTAATATTACTTTATAAGTTGCTTCATTGCTTTATCGTCCTTTTTGCATTAATTTAACTGTAAAAGTGCCCTTTTCCACTTTTAAACTACTTTAATGGTAGGCTTACGGCAATACAGCTGCATTATATATGCAATTATATAATGCTCCATGGTTACTTGGGTAGTATTGAGAAATCTCATTATCAAACAGAATTCACATAGTTTTGACTACATAAACTAAGGTTTTCAAAATGCTTAGTGACAAAAACTGCTTCATTTCATCAGTTTTATCTAATTTTGCTGACAATAGAATAATTTGTGAAAATTGTATGAATATTCTGTAGGAATTTGTATATATGCACGGTGAATGGAGGCCGCACGGTGACTGGTGACTTAACGGTACTCAAAGATTTCTCGGAGTAAAAAATCCCTCAAACATTGCTGGAAGAATTGGTGGGCATTGTTGATAATCTCTAGATGTATTTCTAGAGGGATCCTTGGAGGAATCCTTGCTGATTTCCTCGAAGGAATCTGTGAAATTCTTTTTATTGATTTTGCATGTGAAGTTTTTGATTCATATTCAACAGCACAATTTATCATTGCATCATTGGGTACCAATGTTACATAACATGTCACGCGACAGTACCCACATTGGAATAGAAGTGCTTGACAACCATCATGCGAGTGAGGTCAAGGACAGATAATTAATATCAAACACATATGTGTAGAAAATACCTGAAGGTCGTAGACACAAAAGTCAATTTGGACAAATTGAGTTGTAAGATTGTGAAAAATAATAGAATCGTTCTGGTGGGCTTCGATCCCACGACTCCCAATACGCTAGACTGGGCGCGTTAACCAACTACGCCACAGAACGGGTAACGATTCTGCAGCGCAATCGGCCAACCTGAAACCAAAGTCCGTCACGACCCCATTTTCTCCTTCACAACCCTACACCTCCTCTCTGAGATGCCCAATTCGACTCTCCTAAGCGTGCCTACGAACAACAGTGAGAGATTTTATTTTTAGCGTCGCACTGTTGCCTTGTTTGTGCCACACTACTCATAAGCCAACATTGGCTCAATGAGATGGTTAGTATGGGTCCGGCTTTCGACGTGGTCGTATCTCGTCATATCGACCCCTTTTGCGATAGAGAGATCGCCGCTCAAATTTACTCAACTAGGGTTGTCATGTCTATTACGGCTTAACCAGCCGACGGTGTTTTGAAAATACCTGAAGGTCGTAGACACAAAAGTCGTGGGATCGAAGCCCACCAGAACGATTCTATTATTTTTCACAATCTTACAACTCAATTTGTCCAAATTGACTTTTGTGTCTACGACCTTCAGGTATTTTCAAAACACCGTCGGCTGGTTAAGCCGTAATAGACATATGTGTAGCCAACCAGTCACGCAAACATATGCAACGTATTAAATGACCATCGGTTCATTCCAATCCAGGAAAGATTACATGATTAAGGCCTAAGTCAAAATGGTGCAAAAGTCAAAACTGAAAAAGCAGTTTTCTCTTTTTAAACACGCAGCTCTTTTATTTGCCAAATAAAAAGGCTGTGTTTTTATTTTCATCAATTTGTTGTTTTGAAAGAAGAAAACTGATTTTTCAGTTTTGACTTTTGTGCTATTTTTTCTTGCACCTTAATGCGTGTCTTTCGGTAAATATAAACGCTCACAATTGGAAATGACTTGAACTAATAAACTTCTATTCTTCATTGAACCAATAAACTCCAGGTGGCACAGATTTCTTGTGTGACCAGCCACGGAATAGCAACCACTGATATGTTTATTCAGTCTAAGCTAAGCTAAACTGAAATGCTATCTGGTTCTCCAGATTAGTGCTCTTGAGGATTTGAGGCATGGTTTCGATTCATTTACCTTAAGTATGATCTCCTATTGGACGCTATCATCCACTTTAAGCCTACCGCAATTTCTCAGCTATCGCAAAATCAATACGAGAAAAAAATAGAATTTAAATAATTTATAATATAAATCAGTTAGGGTCGGTGTTCCCTTAGTGGACAGTCCCCTATAGTCGCACTAGTGACTTTTTACGGCCGTTTTGCCATAAATCTTTTCAAAACACTTTTTGACATGAAGGTCAGGACCTATTTATCTAAGTACCATTGATACACAGATTAATATAGTTCAAAAAATGATCGAAATAATTAGATTTGCTTTAAATTTGAGCTCCCTTGCGCCTATAGTAAACCTATTGTTCCTATAGTACTTAGCACTACTGAGAGAAACTATTTTTTATTATACGAAATAAATGATGAATTAAGAACTTTCTTACATCAAACGAAAGCTTTTTGATCCACACTTTGTAGGAAAAATATAAAAGTTTTGTAAATATACGGTTTTGATAAGTATTTTGCCAACGCCGTGATGCTAGTGCTACTATAGGAACAGAAATTAGAAATAGTGCTACTATAGGCACATGTATTCCTATAGTGGCACACGCGATAATAAATACAAACATTTAAGTTTTCGTAGTTTTCATATTTTTCCCACAAAACCAAGATAAAAAGCTATCAGATGATGTAAAAATAATGACGCTAGCGTTATTTTTAGATTTTATACGAATTTTTGTTCTTAGCTATGCGGCTATTGGTACATCGACCCTACAGAAGAAAAATCAACTTCATCCTATTGAGTGGCAGCGTTCTCAACCCAACATCGATCGCATGCGTTTGCACGCACCTTGAAAAAAGCTCGCTTTTCATGCACAGCTTGAGCGAGGTGGGGGTGGCGATGGCTGAAAGCGCTATCACACTTGAGTTAAAGAAATCTGGCTGTACTAAAGTTGGGGAAATAACCATTAGAAATCGAAGCTTTATAAGCTGATTCAGCTAAGAAACGATTCCTCAGTTTCTAATACTGCAATTTAAAACTAGAAACAGGCGTCCAAATTTACACCGTCTGAACGGGCTTTATCGAGACGCGACCCGATAATGCCTTAGCAACTATTTGTGATGGCATCTCGCGGCACCATGACTCGACAGTTTGCTTAGCCTTTTGCTTTTTCTTTTGCCGGCCACCACTCATTCATTGCATTGTTACTGTATACGCTGTGCTTCATGAGTGATGATGACCTCATCCCCACCTGTTAGTGTGTTGGATTTATGGGATTTGAAGCTGCATTCTGCTACAGAGCCATACCACGAACACCGTACACTAAATTACAAATCGATATCGTTTGTAAGTCGAATAGAATGTGGAAAGGAGATGACACACGAGAACGCGAATCGGTTACTTCCGATTAGAGGTATAGTAGGTAGTGGTACTTCAGACGATGGACGAAAAACGGTTTCGCATGTAGGCAAATATTGTTATTTGTTCTGCAGTAATGTAATTGACAACTTCCAATGCCGGCCTCTTCAGTGAGATTGCATATATGTTATTCCGGTTTAATATCAACCAGGGAGAAAGAACTCAAATGCAAATGCTTTCAGGTATTACATTTAACTGTAAATATCCACTCAGTTTTAATTCACTGTTTGGACAGAAAGAGCACTGCTCTTCATAGAGCCGAAGGTTGTGACAAAGCAAATTATGAATAAATTCATATTCCTAGAACTGGTGGTGTAAATCATACGTTTGGTGTTTCTTTTTGGAAAGCCTTATCTTTGATTTATAAGTGTTATATTATTTTTATACACTCACAGTTATGAATCAACCTGTGAGACAATAAAAACAATACAACAATTTTAAATCAAAGATAAGGCTTTTCCAGAAGAAACACCAAACGTATGCTTTACACTTTCCTTTAAGGTGACGATGCATCGATGTCAAACCTCCAAAGAGCACAAATCTAGAAAACAAGAGACATCGTTTGTGTTGAAAATTTAACTAACTGGTCACTATCAGCGAGTGACCAGTGAGTTGAATTTTCAGCACAAACGGTTGTCTGGTTCCCTAGATTTCTGGTCTTGAAAATTCGAGGTTTGGCTTCAATGCAACTTTACTTTAACATTACTGCTGTAATGTACAGATCCATCGTATGGGTGTTTGATTTATAGGGGAACTGGGTGTAAAATGCACCGTTGGGGTAAAACGCGCCACCATTGTTTTGAACGAACGACGTGCTTTGGGACGCTGTTTTTCACCCGAGATAATGGGAAATGTATTAAAATGCATCTCTACACACCACATTTTCATTTCACCTTCCAGCAAAATGAATTGCTGATACTGCTTCAGCAAACAATATTTTACTGTAAGTTCAGTAATATCGATATTGATTGCTGGACAGTCCAGTAAGTGGTAGAATTACTGAAGCAATCAGCAAATCATGTGTCAAACACTGTGTATTTTTTTCGATATTGTTTTTTCACAAAAGCATCTTCCGCAAATATTAAGTTTTTTTCCTCAATTATTCTCGATAAGTATCATAAATTTGGAAGTTTTCAGTGTCAGGTAAGCATCTTAATATATTTAGTTTGAAAATTTGACATAACTATGGTACCATTGCTAGTTGAATCCAGTTGAAATTTTCCGGTTTTGTGTCTACAACCAGGATCAATCATTTTATGAGCCAACATATATTTATTAATGCGGATAAATTGAATATAAAACAAATATAACGTTCATATGAAGTGTAGAAAGTACACCTGTTGTTTTGTTTTGAATTTTCATTTGAAGAATAATCTACATTGAAAAAAAAATGCTTGTACATTTGCTGATTAATCAGCAATAGCCAAGCTTCGTGGGATGAAGAAATTGCTGGTAATAAGCAATCGAACTGTCAAAATACATTGCTGTAAGTTCAGCAATGTATCACATTGCTGGATGGATTGCTGGATTTACACCCCAAAAAAATTAGCAAAATTTTGCTAATTACCAGCAATAAAAATTTGGTGTGTATATATATGTTTAAGTGTTATCCTGGCAAAAATCGTGTAAAACTCGAAAAAACGTTTTTCGCTGTTTTCGTTGTAATTGTGTGTTATTTTCTAGGCCATTTTTCAGGCCGATAAACAACTAAGCTTTTGAAACTATCACCGAGAATCGACTGGTGCACTCCCATAGTTTGTATTCCATGCGAAAAAAGTGTTGAATTTATCCTTAAAAAGCGTATCGAAGGACTTAAACTTTAATCAACTCGTGGGGCAAAACGGCCACACCTATTTCATAACACCAAAACAGCCGTTTGAATTCAAATTCCAGCAAACGTGATGCCAAACAGTAGTTACGTGCCAATTTGAACCTTACAAATGCACATTTTTCGAATAAGCATGTATACTATAATCGAACAATAACATTTGATCAAACGCCCTTATGTATGCAACGTATTTGTTCTTACTATTTGATAGAAAACATGTTTGTCTATGAGATAATTAATAAAAAAGGCTTATAATAATGTTCTTCATAGCTAAAAACGCTTCCTTCCTTAGAGGGCGCGTTTTACCCCCAGTTACCCTACTATCTAAGAATCTTGTTTCGTCGAAGTCAAGTTCACCTCGCTCATTCGATTCTAAATCAAGTTCTCAGTTTCTTTCCAAAATTTGAACTCATATGGATGAAAATTGAGACTGTACAAGCCCTCCAAAGTTTGTATGGGAATTACTATGGGAAAAGCAGGCAATTTATTCTTTCGGTCACTATTCTTTGCCCACGG
Source organism: Aedes aegypti (assembly GCF_002204515.2). Taxonomy (NCBI): domain Eukaryota; kingdom Metazoa; phylum Arthropoda; class Insecta; order Diptera; family Culicidae; genus Aedes; species Aedes aegypti. The sequence continues at coordinate 305,323,322 of NC_035108.1, forward strand.
AGACCTAAAAATAAATTTCAAAATTTAAATAAAGAGGCAAACAAAATCAATGTATAATAATTATTAAGAGAAATATTTTACAAATTCGTGCTATATTTGTTTGTGTTTGGTGACTTACAAAATTGAGATATGACAATTCACCAAGATTATCTCTTTTGAAGGTATAGTAAAAAACGTTGTTTGCTTTTTTGTTTCAAACTTCCCGGCAAGTCTTGCCATCGAGTAGACTACTGAAAAACGCCTTGGAATGTCCCATACACAATGACAATTCCGTTCACATCCGTTTTTCCGACTTTCCCGTTGAATATCACACCGGAACACTCTAGGATCATAACTATGGAAGAATTTTCAAAATCCGATAGCCGGTACTTAAGCTATTCCGTGACACACAAACACCATTTCATTTTTATTTGTAAAGATTTGAACCCGTCTAAAACTTTGAGGCATGTGAATGAAATTGTCAAATCCAACATAAATAGAAAACTCACGTTATTTAACCATCTACAATTTGATTTAAATTTACGGAGATAATGCAGGGTGCTCACTATGCCCTTCTTACCCTTACTTTGATATTTGACATCGCCATCATGATTTCTAATAATTCTAATTCTAATCATCTTATGTCGTTTTCGTTTTAAGGAACTGGATCGGTGATCAATACATAAACAAACCAACGTCAAGCAAATCGTAATTTGGTCGAACCTGAATCGTGTTGGGGTTGAAACTCTGATGCAGATTCGCCAGTTCCAACCTAGGTTCAAACACGAATTATACATAAGTAAGGGTCATATCAAAACTTACCCTTAGTTGATAACTGTGGCATGACTGTATGTACTATATTGCCGTTTTGAAAGAAAATCCAGATTTTGGTTCCAATGTGACTATTTTTTTTGAAACAAGTGATTAACATGACTTTTTCAGGGTGACTATTCGTTGGCAAGTAAGTGGCCATATAAATAACTACAAAATAGTCTAATATAGATGGTTTTAAATTCGATATGATCACACGTTGAAATTCAAAGATAGCCTTCACAATGGTCGATATGTACTCCTACTCAATTTTTAAAGTAATTTAAGGATTAGTAAGCCAATAATCTTGAACTTCCAAATTTGAATTTTCTGCCAGTGCACAAATCTAAAGTAAACATTGCACTGGAATTTGTTGCCTCCTCCGTGAGAATTGCGCTTTGCACGTTTTGGTTCAATATTAAAATTGGATTCCTAGTTGTTTTACCTTCATAACGAATGAACGAAAAATCTAATGATAAATTGTGAAGCATTTTTTTCTCAAGAAATCAGTCTATGCATATTTGTGAAATCATAACAATATTTCCCAATCAATAAATATTCATTTTAAGTCTAAGTTGTATGTTTCTTTGAACGAAAATGGATTTCAGTGGTGATTTGTTTAGGAATTTCAAACAGAAAGTTAATTCAATGAGCACATGAAATATAGCTGGGGCCCAGTTAGCCGTAGCGGTAAACGCGCAGCTAATCAGCAAGACCAAGCTGACGGTCGTGGGTTCGAATCCCACCGGTCGAGGATCTTTTCGGGTTGGAAATTTTCTCGACTTCCCAGGGCATAAAGTATCTTCGTACCTGCCACACGATATACGCATGCAAAAATGGTCATTGGCACAGTAAGCTCTCAGTTAATAACTGTGGAAGTGCTCTTAAGAACACTAAGCTGAGAAGCAGGCTCTGTTCCAGTGGGGACGTAATGCCAGATAGAAGAAGAATGAAATATAGCTTCGTCTAGTGACAGTGAAATGTATAGTATCGTCAGCGTCGCAAGTCGGATATGATACTTACAGTCGAAGCTCGTTATAACGACAACTTTTATAGCGACAATAGCTCTGTATAGCGACATTTTCCAGTCCCTTGCAAAACATTTCGGTGTTATAATTATTCTCTATAACGACTTTTCTCTATTACGACGATCCCTTACGATGTCGTTATAACAAGCTTTGAATGTAACAGCCCTGACTGTATTATACCATATTCCCTGAGAATTTAAGTTTTTCTTCCAGGATGAACCAGATTACCTGATAATTCCAGAGTTTTTTCTCAGGTAGCTAATACCCAGTGTATGCCCTATTGGTCTTTCTGGTCTTTGTTTTATCTGCTACTTTTTTGCTGTAGTCTTGTTTAGTAGATGTGTTATTCGGTATTTTGAATAAGGTACCGTGGGGCAAGTGGGTAATGGATTTCGCATAGTTGGGATTCTTTAAATTCTAGAGACCCTGAATTAAAACAAATAAGGTCGTGTATATTTTTTGGCTTGACTCTCACCAAATATAAGCAGTATACTAAAATTGATTTTTATGTAAAATTGAAGATAAAAGTACAGAATTTTTTTTTGAAAAACCTCTCCTTACTTTTCACTTGCCCCACTATTTTCATTACCTTTAACATTTGTTAAGGCGTCCCAATGAACAATAACATAAGTAATATGTAAACAAAGAAAATTTTATTCTTGTTACTTGAATTTTCTTCTGTTCAGTTATGTTTGTTGAAATGATTCGACAACATTATAATTGTAACATTTACAATGTTAGTTCTTACATCATGGGACAGCAATTGCATTTCTGATCTCTAGAATTTCCATCGCTCATTATTTGTTTTAAAGAAAATCGGACATGACGTCGGGTAACTCTCCAAGAGAAATCAAACGAAATCCTTCAATAATGTATTTATAAACTTTTTTATGTGGATACACCTATACCCCATTTTTTATGTTTTGAACTAGCTTTACATAGACATTGCACGAGAATTCCGTGCGTTCTCTTATATTGGAACTTTTCAATCAACATCTTCCTTTTGATTGGCTTTCCGAAGTAAACATATTAATATCGTATTATTTAGCAACCTTTTTTTAGAGAAGTTCCATGATTTGGCCATGATAATAGCATTTAACGCTTTGAGTATAGTGTTTCTTGAATTATCAGCACGTTCTGTTGTTCTATGATAATTGCAAACCTTTTATACTTATAGCTACCTATAGAAAAAACCAGGGCAGGCAATCGTCAGATTCGTCACAGTGCGATGACGAAATAAAAAAAGACATCGTCATCCAGTATAATTACTCTGGCAGGTCGTCGTCTCGTCATCGACGAAAGAATGCACGACGAACGTCAATCCAAAATCGTCAACCAACCACTTTGTCTTCATTCCGTTCGCTCCCCTTTCTCAAACGAAGGAGGCGTTTATTGTATATTCGCTTGCTATGCACAAAACGGCGAATGCCATCCCAGAATTGCTTGTATTGGCAATTTAATCCGTACTCCTCAAGCTTCAAAAATAGCTCTGTTGGTAAACGCGTGATGTTGGCGATTTAGAGCTCGTTTGTTCAATTCCGGACACGTTTTGTTTTTGGTTTATTTTTTCAAAAAAGGCTCATAATCTATCGACGCCACGGATCATATTTTTAGTCCGCTCAGAGCTCCCGAATGAAGATTCGACCATAACGAAGGAGGCTTCTTTGTTCGTCATGACGCCGAGCCTTTGTGGCGGACAACTGCAGGAAATCGTCATCCAACGCTGGTTGAGTGACGATGACGATTCATTTTTTAGTTTCGTCGACGACTTTTTCCATTTGACGGTGACGATTGCCTGCCCTGGAAAAAACACAAATTCAATCTCTAATGAGAAACTTTTCACTGGCCCCACGTTATTAGAAAATTGACAGTGTTTCAATTTAGTTATTTTTAGGTCTACAGTATTGGACAAAACATTTGCAACTTTTTCGATTTTCCATACAAAATGATCAACTTTGGTAAGCTATATCTCAGTTATTTATAGACCGATTTGAATGAAATTTTGACAGAACATCAGACATAACTTGAATTTTAACATATATTTTTGAGTAATTTTTCCAATCACAAGCTCAAAAGCAGTAACGGTTTGACTAAAGTCAATTTTTTGACGATTTTTTATAAATGACATAACTAAACATATTGAAGGAGTAGCTTCATGGTATCTTCAGCAAAGTTGTAGATTTTAACGAGGTGAACAAGTTTGCTGAAGACAGTTTTTGTGTAGGGCTATCAGGTTTTGAGATAAATAGTTTTGAATTTTTCGTCGAAAATTACACTTTAGATAAACCGTTATAATTTATAAACCCATTATTGGAAAAATCACTCAAAAATATATGTTAAAATTCAAGTTATATCTGATGTTCTGTGAAAATTTCATTCAAATCGGACGATAAATAAGTGAGATCTAGCTTACCAAAGTTGGTCATTTTGTATGGAAAATCGAAAAAGTTGCAAATGTTTTGTCCAATACTGTATGTCAAATTATTTCTAAAACTTTTTTTATTGCAGTTTAAAACTGTCAGAGGGGATAACTTAGAAGTGGTACAGAAAATTATTTTCCGCATCTTTTTTCTACAGAAAATATTAAAATAAGATTGCACGCCGCCAACTTGTTACGGAGTTATAGTTGACAGGTTAACAATATTTCGCTCTATTATGCAATAATGGCTGAAAAATCTCAGAAATCTCTTCCCTATCGTAATGTTCTCAATGGCCTCAAAGATTTACGCATGAGTTTAAAACATTAATTCACATATTCAGTAAAATATTCCAATTATTTTCACTTACCCAATTTACCCACTTGCCCCGCGGTACCTTATTTAAATGAAATGAACACAAAATCCCATTTGAAAAATCTCAAAGCTACTAAGTCCAGTTTAAACATGGTTAGTAAGTTAGTCTAGAGTACTGTGAGAGAGGATAGCTTATTCTCTCACAGTATTTAGGGTTCATTCAAATATTACGTAACGCAAAATTTGCCAATTTTAGACCCCCTCCCACCCCCACGTAACAGCTTTTGTATGGAAAATTTTAATTTTTTGTATGGACCGTAACATAATGTAAGACCCCCTCCCTCCCCCTGTTGCGTTACGTAATATTTGAACGGCCCTTTAGGTAACAGGTATTTTCACGAAACATTCTTTCAACTAGCCTTGCTGCCAGACAAGGTCAATGAGAACCAATTGCATGTATGTTCCCCCCTAAGAAGCTATTAGTAAGATCCATCGGAATCTGTGAAAGAGCCAACGATGAATTAGCTGTAAACAACTCCACCACATAGCATTCACAACTGTATGGGGACTGGAAAGTGTTAAAAAAAATCATTGTTTATGCGCATACCTATACAGCTTGCCAGCCGGCTGAGGTTTAGTTCGGTCGGCGCCAAACTCCCTCGGAATAACGCCGGTGAGGCAGGTTGTATAGTGTGTAGGTATATGAGACAAACACGATTCATTTGTTGCAGCTTTCAAACGCTACCAAACTCACACAATGATTTTAAAATACCATAGAAAAACGTTCGCTGATGCGATGGCGGTCTTAGTTTGTTGCAGCCTTCGTTCTTTACAAGCTTTGTACGTTCATCATCGCAATGACAGGGCTGGTACCGGACATACAACAAAATAATTACTTTAGTGACTTAAATTAGAACGTTAATGATTCATCATAAATTTAATCACAATTTGCGAATAACAATTGTAATAAGTAGACTATAACAAAGTTAAAAAGATTTTTATATGGGATTCATCGTTAATTATGAGAAGTGTTCATCATTATCTAGTGTAACCTGTTTGTTTTTTTTTATGTAAGGCGTTTGGACATGTAAACTACAACGTGTTACTAGACAACCAGTATGGCAGACGCAAGCTCATTCGATCTCATGCAAACCAGTTGAAGTGGCGTGAAATATGCAGCGGCGTTACAGATTCCAGCAGATTACCATTAAGTATCCTGGTTGACACATGTTTGGCCTACAATCAAAACCTATCGTACATTCCTGATGTACGTTTGCAAGCTACCAACGAAGATGACCATGGACCTGAAGCTAATCAACAAGAATCAGAAACTATAGTGGTTTCTGCGCTCGTGTACATACACGTTACATGTCACCAACACTACCTCAAGAGTGCTGGTGGAAAATATAAACAAAGATCAGCTGTTCCCAGCAAAATCAAACGGTAGTATTTTCAACCAGCAAATTTGCGCAGATGTTCGTGACACCGCTCGGCGAGAGCTCAATAGCTTCAATTACTCAGGAGGTACGAATCCGTCCAAAGCGAACAATCAGAATGCCGTCAAGATTCGAACCATACTGGGAACTCCGGAAATAAGAAGGGCGAGTTGTTATCACAACCAATCCAGTGGTAGCATCGTAGCAGTTCATGGCAGCCAACTCTTGGCATTCTGACAAGTTACTCAAAGAGTGATTTCATTATCGTATCTTGTATAGAACAGTCGCAATTAGCTCTAATAAAGATTATTTTAGAATATAATAGACAGCGACATTCTTCCTCTATAGTTTTTTACCTCTATTAGTTAGAGAGGTGAACTTGCATGGGGAACTGAAACAGATACCGGATATCCCCGTTGGTTTGACCACATTTAATCTGAACTCTTTTTAATGTGTGCCCCGCTAATTTGCACATTGTTCAGATTAAAAAGGGTTCAAACGCCATTCTGCTCATGGAACGGAGTCAAGTGGAAATGAACTTTGCGAAACGGAACGCAAAACAAAACAGCCAAAGAGGAAACCAGAAGTACGATTTTCTGTTGCTCGTAAGGTAACTAGAAGTTCAAATTAAACATTAACCCCGATGGTTTGCATGAGCTATCGTTCAAATTAGCGGGGGTACACTGTAGCATCGAGTTAGAGAACATCGGAGTTAGAGAGGTATCGACTTACAGATAGATCGAAGTATGCTAAATTTAAAGGACCGCGCATTCCATCGTGTTAGGGAAAATATCGAGATATAGAATTTCGAGTAAGGGAGATTTGACTGTAGTTTACTAATCGAAGTTCAAATTTGAAACGGTATGATTTGTACTTCTATATTAAAGTTATATGTTTTCTATGTTGTTTCATTGAATTCAATAGGTTGTATTCGACACTAATTGATCCATAACTGTGCACATTTGTTGGAACCTTCACCTAAATTCCTAAAATTATTCCTTATAGAATTACTGAATAAATTTCTTGTTGAGTAATTTGTTTTTGTGATATTCATGGAGCGACTTCTACTTCTACTTCTAGGTATGTTGCTTTTCTTGATACTTTGAATTTGAGATGCTAGGTACCTTAAATTTTCTTCATTCGTTCATTACCATTTTTTTGAATAAAAATGACTAGTGGATTTTTGTGGCAAATAGTGACCAAGTAACTGAAAAGTGACCCTGACTGAGTAATAACATACTTAACGTTCAACACTCCGTCATCGTAATTATCGTCATCTTCTTCTTCTTCTTTCTGGCGTTACGTCCCTACTGGGACAGAGCATGCTTCTCAGCTTAGTGTTCTTATGAGCACTTCCACAGTTATTAACTGAGAGCTTACTATGCCAATGACCATTTTAGCATGCGTATATCGTGTGACAGATACGAAGATACTTCTATGCCCTGGGAAGTCGAGAATATTTCCAACCCGAAAAGATCCTCGACCGGTGGGATTCGAACCCACGACCCTCAGCTTGGTCTTGCTGAATAGCTGCGCGTTTACCGCTACGGCTATCTGGGTCCCGATATCGTCATCATCGAAACTTTAAAAGCAGTTTTTCTGTTCAAATCTAAAACATATTCGATGAAAATGTGTTCACTGTGTTTCGGTAGGAGAATAGATAACAGTGAACACATTTTCCTGTAAAAATTGTTGATTTTAAACGAGAAAACTGCTTTTGAAAATTTCGAAATCAATGACGGATCCTGCCCTCTTAAGAATAGCCTGTCAGCCATAGCCTGTCCGAAATACACGATCTACCCTAATTTGGATTGTGAACATTATTGGCTTAACTCAAACATCTAGGATAAGGTGTTTCTTTTCATCGCTACTAGCCCTGCAATGAAGTGACCTCGACAGACTTCCACACATGACGACGCGGACGCATACAAATTGGCGCGAGAGGCCGCGGGGGAAAACGCTTATCATAAATGGGCTAAATGAGTGTGAGGCGAAAGACCCTCTCTGTTCATGCAATCCTCTTCCCAAAACCACAATTCGAGAAATACATTCCTATACTTAAATTAACATCGATTATTCAATTCACCACAAGTTTACACTTGAATTCTTTTGATAATGATTCGGACGTTTGGTGTATTATTTGCCCTCACATACAAACATCCGTCCATCAATATTGAATCACATGCGGAGGAGAGGTAAAAGTGCATTAGTCATGCCACGATGTAGATTTTTCCTACCACGAATTACACAATATTCCATTCTCCCGCTTGAAAGCTTTCGAGGAATAACAAGTACTTACAGCATCCTTAACAATGTACACCATTTTGCAGCGAGTTTGGAACGATAGAACACTGAACAAGTTCAATAAAACTTTCACTAGGATTTAGGATCCGGAATCAGAAAATTTCACAGAGCACACTGAAGAAACGCGTGTTGACCGGTCGACGACTGTCACTCGAGTACCGTTTTCGGTTGCGTTGAGTGGGCAAGACGTCAAACTCAAACAGCGGTGGTGTCGTGTCGCTTTGTCGCGTTGCATCACTGGTTGATGTCACGTCGCATTGAAGCCTCAACCGAGGGGTGCTTGGAGCGTAAATTTGCTGCTTGAAAATCTTGAAAATACAGTTGTGGACAAACGTTTAGGCACAGACAAACAGACGTCACACTCTCATCATTGACCATCGACCACCTTTTTAACGGTCGGTTCAAAAATATGGTAGGTGGCCGATTCACCACCCGCAGCGCTCGCATCGTTTTTGTTCGTGTTTGACGTTTGCACACTACCGCCATCTGTTGGCCTATCGGCCAAACACACCGATTTTAGCATTGGGCGTACATGTCCTCGTGACTATGATTTTGATCGACATTTGTTCTAAGTGTTACGTCTGTTTGTCTGTGGTTTAGGGTAGGCTCAGGCGAGGGTAATTCTTATTATGTATATTGTGGATTTTTCCCTCCAATGAGCCATTTAACGAGGGTAGTCAAATGATAGGAAACCTGGGACTAGAGTTTACTTTTCAATAATCGTTATCCATTTCTAGCGTAGTCAACATGTAGATGTGCCTTATCAATTTTCTAGTAAATTGAATCAAAGGAGATTACACTCTCAAGTAAAGTGACCAGACATGTTTGGCTTCAATGCGGGACACAATTTGTAAACTTTTGAAAATATGTGTATGGAACATAAAAAAGTACACATCTATTTTTGGCATAACGTCCCCACTGGGGCTACTCAGCTTAGTGTTCTTATAAGCACTTCCACAGTTATTAAACTGAGAGCTTTCTTTGCCAAAGTTGCCATTTTCGCATTCGTACATCGTGTGGCAGTTACGATGATACTCTATGCCCAGGGAAGTCAAGGAAATTTCCATTACGAAAAGATCCTACACCAACCGGGAATCGAACCCAGACACCATCAGCATGGCTTTGCTTTGTAGCCGCGGGATCTAACCGCTCATCTAAGAAAGGCCCATCTACACATCTCCTTATTATATTTTTTTTTGAAATAAATGAAATAAAAATCGAGGAATAGGATAAGAGTTTTAAGGGTACGTATATCTATGAAAATTTAAACTTATAAAAATTACTGCCTTCACTTTTGCTTAAAATTCCACATATAGTGATGTTTCAATAATCTGTTATGAAAGAATTTTCAATATTGAACACAAAAAAAAAACAACAAGGCAAGGTTAAATTCAGATCTGAGTCACGTGATATTTTTCATTTGATATTTATTTTGCCCATTTTTCGAAAATTTTGCCACAGATAAACAGACGTCACACTCTCATCGCTGTCCATCGACCAAATTTTTAACGATCGATTCAAATATTGGGTAGGTGGTCAATCGACCACCCGCAGCGCTCGCGTCGTTTTTGTTAGTGTTTGACGTTTACACACTACCGCCACCTGTTGGTCCATCGGCCAACTACAGTGTTTTTAGCATTGGGCGTACATGATTTCGCGACTATGATTTTGATCGAAATTTGTTCTAAGTGTTACGTCTGTTTCTCTGTGATTTTGCTATCACTTAGAATTAAATGCCGAATCTCGGCTTTCTGAAACCTAGAGCCGCACAGCCGATCTCTCGGCATTGATCTCGGTTTACAAGTTTGTTACCGTTGAGATACGCTAACTTTGTTAATTGTTTGTTAAGAATAGGTTTGTTAATTGGTTAGTATTTGTTAGTAGAGTTAATATTTTATCACAGAGAAACAGACGTAACACCACAGACAAACAGACGTCACACTCTCATCATTGACCATCGACCACCTTTTTAACGGTCGGTTCAAAAATATGGTAGGTGGCCGATTCACCACCCGCAGCGCTCGCATCGTTTTTGTTCGTGTTTGACGTTTGCACACTACCGCCATCTGTTGGCCTATCGGCCAAACACACCGATTTTAGCATTGGGCGTTCATGTCCTCGTGACTATGATTTTGATCGACATTTGTTCTAAGTGTTACGTCTGTTTGTCTGTGGTAACACTAAGAACAAATTTCGATCAAAATCATAGTCGTGAAATCATGTACGCCCAATGCTAAAAACACTGTAGTTGGCCGATGGACCAACAGGTGGCGGTAGTGTGTAAACGTCAAACACGAACAAAAACGACGCGAGCGCTGCGGGTGGTCGATTGACCACCTACCCAATATTTGAATCTATCGTTAAAAAGTTGGTCGATGGACAGCGATGAGAGTGTGACGTCTGTTTATCTGTGATTATATTGAGTTAATTGTTATAGATTGAGCCAAAAAGGGGAAAAAGGGTTGCCACAGTTAAATCCACGTCGAAAAGAGAAAAAAAAATGATGAAAAGGATAGAGGGAAAAGGGACAGGCATCTGGGTCGAACTGAGCCAAGAGCAAAGCCTATTCGCGTCTACGAAGGTAATTACCACAGTTGACCCTATGCGTGAAGCTCCGATTATTTTACATGGCAAAGCATAGGAAGTCAATTTTCAAATGCTTCTAAAAAATTCAAAACACTTTTTAATTAAATTCTGTTAAGTGTACGGGGTTAGACTATTGATCAACTATAGAATCAGCAGCATATTGAGAAAAAAATATAAAACTCAAAATTATGTGCCTATTATGTAGCCCATCAAAAGTATATCAACATATACTGAAAAGATTTTAAATAACTATGTACCAAAAGCCATACAGAGCATTTAAGTGGCTTCAGGAGTCGCCCCAGAGACCCAGACCGTCGTGGAGAGCCCTCCGACACCCAGGACGTTTGGTGGATGCTCCAAGATATCGACATCCCCTCCTCAGCCATCGCCCAGCCGCCATTCGTGGGCATCCGTGAGCTCGAAGAGCGTTCCGCTCGCCCCAGAAACCCGTTATCTATCAGGCCCACCCCGAATTCAGCCCAGCAACCCCCAGGACAACCATCACGTGCTCCACTTTCGGCCGGCCGCAACGTTCCACACTCCACACCCAGACACTACACACACCAGTAAGTTCAAAAATATAAAGTTAAAAGCAAAGACAGTGAGTTTTACTTGGGTTCTTGACCAGCTCCAACGTGCCGACCTTAAGAATCTCACCCCTAAGGCAGGTCCTTCCGACCCGCCAGCTAACAAGTAGAAATTTATAAACTCGGTTTGCGTTTAAGTGTTCAACTACTGATGCAATACTGACCATCTCGGTATTCTCAAAGTTGAAATATCAGCAAAAAAAAAAAATGAAAACAATCTTTTCTGATGCTCTACTTTAACATCATTTATTTTTTTGGTAACCGTGTCTTCTGCGTATCCTAGTGTCCTCGGTATTTCAGAAGGAAGTGGTTAATGGTGTAGTTCGTCAGCATCTGCACTTTGATATCCAATAGGGTCCTAAAGCCCTGTCCCAATTTTAGTACCAAACACTTAAGTTCAGGTCAAAAACACGTGTTTACTTAATTTTTAAATGGTTTTCTTCAATTTTACTTCAAAAAACATTTTTTAACGATTTTTAAGATTTTGTCACATACCTTGGTTTAAACTCAAATTTTAGGTATATTTTGTTTTCCGTTTCCCTTCCAAAATGTCAGATAGGAACAACCCCAGTATAAAAACTATAAGCCCTGTAGCATTTTTGTCGTCAACGTGAACGTCAAACATGATCAAAAGTGTCAAAGTTCATAATTGGAACCATTTTTAAAATTAAAACTTAAGTATGTTATAACCATTATTTGAGTTGAAAAAATTGCTAAGGTAGTTGCAAGAACATGCTCTTTCGTATTATTTAATAAAAACAAGAATTCATTAAACATTTTAGGACCCAATATGGTGGTAGAACAAAATACTGAGAATCTCAGTAATCTTTTTGATGAACCGATATGTCGGCTCTTTCGACAACTGGATTCGGTGAAAGAATAGTAAACGTTGGTGCTCGGCATGCGGAGTTGCCGAGTTACGGGTTAAAAATCAAATTAACCGAGATTTCAGTTTGATGGATTTCTAAAACTCGGTTACGATAAGTTTTTAGCTGATTTTGAGTGTAGATGCCGAGAGAGTTCAGCAATTTGAAATGCTGAGCTCGCGAATATTTTTTAAGTGTGTGACCTCTTTTTTGGGGCCTTCATTAGCCGAGTGCTTAGAGTCCACGGCTACAAAGCAAAGCCATGCTGAAGGTGTCTGGGTTCGATTCCCGGTCGGTCCAGGATCTTTTCGTATTGAAAATTTTATTGACTTCCCTGGCCATAGAGTATCATCGTACCTGTCACTTCTTCTTTCTGGCGTTACGTCCCAACTGGGACAGACCCTGCTTCTCAGCTTAGTGTTCTTATGAGCACTTCCACAGTTATTAACTGAGAGCTTGCTGTGCCAATGACCATTTTTACATGCGTATATCGTGTGGCAGGTACGAAGATACTCTATGCCCTGGGAATCGAGAAAATTTCCTTTACTAAAAGATCCTCGACCAGCGGGATTCGAATCCACGACCCTCAGCATGGTCATGCTGAATAGCTGCGCGTTTTACCGCTACGGCTATCTGGGCCCCAATCGTACCTGTCACACGATGTCCGAATGCGAAAATGGCAACTTTGGAAAAGAAAGATCTCAGTTAATAACTGTGGAAGTGCTTATAAGAACACTGATATCGATATACAGTCTATTTCTGTATTGGCATGAAAACGAAACGTAAAACATTGTATGGCCACAATAATGATAGTGTATGGTCGCATCCTCAAGATAATTGGGATGCCCTGTGCCGTCATATATTGTTGTGCATGATTTGTGTTTGACGCTATTGAGTCACAATAGACTAATCTTTCTCTCCAAACAATGAATTGTATTGGTGAGTAAGCAATTCGCTCTGGGACTATGAAGGCATTCTGATTTCAGATGACCGTTCTTTTCCTTTTCGATACCAACGATAGCTGATCGTATTCCATACCTTCAACCGCCTCGTCATCATGGCTGATCAACGCGATGGTAATTTTGGTATTTCTGGACAGCAGACTGGAGTTTCACCAAAGGCATCTACTGGACATGCAATTGGAGAAATTCAGGAAGCTGGAAATGATTTACCAAGCGCACAATCGTGTGTATCAACTAAAAATCCAGGCTATGGTAAAGGTAAAAATTACCTCAAAAACCAGCGAAAGAAGCATAACCGCAAGGTAGCTTCTTCTGGTAATAAACTTGTCTCTGTTGCAGAGCCAAATAATATTCGACCTTCTATGCGTTTACAAGTAAGACTTAAAAAAGGCTTGTTTGATAACGCATTGAAGGACGAACTGTTAAGGGACTTGAACGTCCTTCTTTACCAGACGCCGCCAAACTCATTTATACCTTCATTCTATGGCTTTGGTCTCAGGTTTGGCAGAATCTGGTTTTCACCTGAAAACCAGAAAAGCCATGAATGGTTGGAGCAAAAGTTGATGGTTATCAATGAGAAAGCGGCCGATGAGTTTAAATTCATTGTAGAACCCTTTGATCTTCACCAAAACAGCGTTTGTTTGGGTATTCCTTGGAATGCTAACGAAGATTTGAGTCAAAATGATATTTTGAACAGATTGAGTTTTCAAAACCCTTCCATGCAGGTGGATTCTTGGAGGGTTAACAAAATCAATCCAACAGAGAAGGGCAACCGTCTGCTTTTCTGCAGCATAAGTGACAATTCTCTCAATCTTCTGAAGCAACAAAATTTTATGTTAAACTATGGTTTCCAGAAAATATTTGTTCGCTCTTCATCGAAGAAATAAGCTCATAAGCTTGCAAGAGCATTTAGAAATGTTCTCTTACTCAACGTCTATTCATACAATCCACTAGTATTAGATGGGTTTTTATGACGGATGTTGAGATTTTATTATGTGCATCTGCTTTCAGTATCCCTTTTAGGGGTGCTGAAAAAGTGATTCGCATGAGCATCCCATGCGGGGTGCTTGTGTGAAATATATCCTCTCTTACCTTCTATTCTCCTAACTTAAAATCTATCTCTTATTCTTCATTCTTATTTTCCTGTCGGGTAAGTGATGATTGGCAATGAAGTGCGAGGCACAAATCTCCCAGTTGTAGGGGAACGTGCCGCCTGAGCCGTAGATCTGATACCTGAAGCTGAGAAGCAGGCTCTGTCTCAGTGAGAACGTAATGCCAAGAAGATGAAGAAGAAGTGACCTCTTTTGCAAGGCTTATTTATTGCTGAACAATGTGTTTATTAATCGTTATTTTGGACTCTTCTGCATCAACTGCTCTTGTAAAATGCCGGAGCTGAATTAAGATTTTATAAAATACTTATTCAGCTCTTAATCATGATTATGTTCAGAGGCGCGTCCACGTTCGAAACCATGGGTAGGACAAACGTTGGCAAATATGTTGTGCACAGCGAAGCTAAGAAATATTTTAACCCTGAACTGGAAATTGAAAGTTACTATATTTAAGGGGCTCAAACGTAAAAGGTTGTGAGTGACATTTTGGTCGGTTTTGAGTTGAATCAATTCTACTGTTTCAAAGCGTTCTTGAGATATTTTCCGATGATTTTTCCGCTCAACTAAAAAATAACACGATTTTTAGAGGACTGGCTTGGTTTTTGAATCCCATACAATTTGTATAGAATGAAAAATCGCCAATTTGTACAATTTGTAAAGAATGAAAAAACTTCATAGTAGTGTTTTTCAAACTAAGTTTTTGTCACTGCCGCCCCTTTGCTTCTAACCCTCTTCGTAATAACAGAGCTGGTAGCGAATAAGTGCCCTAAAAAAATAGAGTTAGAGACCTCTTGCCAGAAAAAAAAGGCAAAAAACGGAAAAGGATCCGAAAAGAGGCGGGAAAGAAACCAAACAGGAACTAACAAAACGAAACCTAATAAGAGTTATCTCCTGGTTTGATTCTTCTTAGCATCTGACCAGAAATTTCTCTAAGATCTAAGAGTTCTAAGTAGGAATTTCATCAGAAATTAATTTATGTGTTTGTCCAAATGTTCAGATATGACTTTGGAAATTTCTAAAGGAGTTCATTTAGTGATTATTTCTCAGAGACCTTCACCAAGAATTTTGTTTAAGATACCTCAAGAATTAAACTGATTTTTTTTTCAATGATTTTTTCACAAATCATCTGATTTCCTTCAATATTCTTCAATGTTTTTCAAGAAAGTCCTAACTCCTGATCCTCCAAGATTTTCGGTCAAAACTTCTTCTAAAATTAATTAAAAAGCTTCTCCAGAAATTTCCAGGGATTTCCTTTAAAATTGTCTTTTAGGATTTATATAAGATTTTGCTTAGGGAAATACGGATCAGTGGAAGTCGCGCCTACTGTTGGCTACAGAAGAAGATGCGATCGAGAAAGATTCACCCCGCACCAATTGTACCATGTACAAAACGCTAATAAGACCGGTGGTCCTCAATGGACAACAACTATGGATCATGTTGGAAGAGGACCTGCAAGCACTTGTAGTGTTTGAACGAAGGGTGCTTAGGACCATCTTTGGTGGTATGCAGAAGAACGGTGTGTGGTGGCGAAGAATGAACCACGAGCTCGCTAGGCTCTACGGCGAATCCTGCAACCAGAAGGTGGCGAAAGCCATCCTGCAACCAGAAGGTGCAACGCACCGGGCAGGGCATGTTGCAAGACTACCGGACAACAACCCTGTAAAGATGGTGTTCGCTTCGAATCCGGTTGGTACAAAAAGGCGTGGCGCACAGCGATGTTGCTTGATCAGGTGCAACAAGAACTGGAGAGCGTGGGCCAACTTTTAAATTGGAGGGACACTGCCATGGACTGAGTAAATTGGCGTAACAGCATTAACGAGGTTTTATCAAACTTATTGATGTAACACCAAGTTGTCACCATGTGGTCAAAAAGTGGGCCTGTTTGGACATTTTATATTAAAGATGTTTTAATTTCTAAATGTACTTACTTTACTTTTTACTTTACTTTTGCTGGCTCTACGTCCTTCAAGACATGACCTGCGCCACAATATTACGCCAATTAACTCGGTCCATGGCTGCTAACCTCCAGTTCCTCGATCGCCCCACACTTCCAAGATTGTGCTCCACTTGGTCAAACCACCTAGCTTGTCGCGCTCCCCTTCGTCTTGTACCGGCCGGATTTGAGGTGAACACCATTTTTGCGGGATTGTTGTCCGGGATTCTCACAACGTGTTCCGCCCATCGTACCCTTCCAGCTTTGGCGACTTTCTGGATACTGGGTTCACCGTAGAGTTGCGCAAGCGCTTGCAGGTCCTCTTCGAGCATTGTCCACGTCTCATACTCGTACAGGACTACCGGTCTTATCAGCGTCTTGTATATGGTACACTTAGTACGGAAGGTCTTGTGGAGTCCGTAGTAAGCACGACTTCCGGCAATGATACTACGTCTTCGAATTTCTCTGCTGCAGTTGTTATCCGATGTTATCAAGGATCCGAGATAGTAACAACGCAATAAAAGCATGAAACATAAGGACATTCTCAGTTACCACATTTAGACATTTTTCTGCATATTTTTATTGTTTTCAATACTTGTCATCGGTGTTACTACATAATAATTTGTTGCTTCACCATAATACTCCTTATATTAGTTTTTGTTCTTCGTTTCTCATACTGCTAATCACAGATGCACTTTTACCTTTACTCGTTTTTGAATTTAATTCAACTCACTTATACTCTCGCATTCACTCGCGTCACACATTAAAATTATATTTATATTTGTTTGTGCACTAATTCCCCTGAATCCCCGCCAACTACTGCCAGCATTAGCGCAATATTTCTAATATTTCTCAGTGATAGTGAAGCCGCGATTATCGTTGCCATAAACCATGGAGATGCCGTCACAGGATTTGCCCTGCTGCAGGTTGATGGTGGAGTTGGTCGGTAGAATCGTCTTCGGGTTGAACCAACGCGAGTACAGGAAACTTCGGAATTTGTACAGGAAGAACATCAGCACGTGGATGATGATGGCCAGCACAATCGTCCCCACAACGGTCACCATAGCCTTGTTCGGTGTGCGCCAATCCAGCACGTTGTAGATGTATGGACGGCCTTTTCTGTGGAATAAAAATAAGAGGAACGGTTATTGAAAATGCTGATGGACTTTTTTTGGAGGAATACTATAGCACAATAGTCGAAAAAAACGAAGTTTGGCCAAAACAAGTTTTAACGCCTCAACCGATGAAATATGTGATCTGAATATGTCATTTGGCGTTTTTATTATTTCAGAATTCATTCAAAATCATTCACATATTACGTAACATTTTTTTCTTTAAGTTTTTTTATTAGAAGTGCAACTAAATTTAGCTGAAAGCACAAATTTTGTTTGTATTTTCACGAGTTTGATCAAAATATGTATGAAGAGTGGTTAAATATATTTAAATCAACTTTGTATGAAAAATATCGTCAAAATGTATGAAAATATTGAATTATTTAAACAGCTCTAACTTGAAAATCAGCAAATTTCTGCAAAAAATTAAAAGTTTTTTGTAAGATCTATCGATGCTTTTTGATGTACAATATTCGAAATAGCGGCGACCTGACGTGACAAGAGTTGTTTTTCATGTTCAAAATTATTAAAATTACTGAAGTGTAATATTGAATAATATTAAAACTTCAACCAAATATTTTTTTCAATCCTCATGCTCCATAAGCTTTCAAATAGTTCGTAACTTTGGGAAAATATTGCATTTCTTAAATACGAATTTTGTACTTGATTAATTGTTACATATTTCAATTTTTAGACTTCAGTCGATGTGATGTCATAAAAGTCAAAGAAATTTAAATTTTATTTCAATTTCAATTAAGAATCATAATAATATAATCCATGAGGTATATTTTAAAATGATAAAAACCATAAAAATCTCAAAAAAGTTTTTGGTAGTTTTGGCCGCTCATTTATATGGAGCCCGATCATTGTGCATAGGTGAATTTGAATTAGGTTTTGGGGGTGTAACGTAAGTAAGGCGGAGCAAGATGGGGAACATTAGGAATCGGCACCAGCATCTTTTCTTCTTCTTCTTGGCATTAACGTCCCCACTGGGACATAGCCTGCTTCTCAATCTTCAATGTTCAATGAGCTCTTCTACAACAATTTTTCAGAAATTGTACAATGATGGTGAATGCATTCCGATATAATTTCTGATACCCTCAAGCGGTCTTCTACGAAATTGCAAAAAAATTTGTACGTAACTCGTTGCAGAACTCGATTTTTACAGCACTCGTCGTAATTATCCCCAATAAATTTACGACTGCTGCTATAAAAATCATCATTCTGCAACTTGTTCTTCAAACAACTATTTCGGTGGTTCTGAAAAGTATTGCATTTTTCCACATAAGAGCAACAAAGAATTTTGTATGGAGACTGCAAACTTGTTGAAAAAATCGATTCAATCTAAATGTTGTCGTTTAATTTCAACTAAATTGTATCTGAAATAGAAGTTTAAGTCCTATTTTACATGCTGGAGTGATAATATCACGAAAAAGTTTGTTCAATCATACTTTAAATGTCATGTATACATCAACAAAACCAGTGTGTTGTACAACTTTGGTGACCTGTAGCTAAACATTGTGACGTGCTGGAACCTTTCTGAGAATGGCATCAGATTCAGCGACCCAAATACTACTAGCGACACATGATTTGATCCTTGAGACACGCAAAAATGTCATTTTTGTTACGCTGTGTTGGACGCTTGTTGCTTCCAAAACATTAGAAGAGCACCCTGAAACGTTAGGAATGGTTTTAGAATTATTAATTAGGGATTTATTAGAACTGGATCTCGAAAAATGTAATTTTTGTTTCAATAAAATTGATTATTTAGGCCCCCCAAGTAGAAGATGAATATGCATCGTGGTCAGGCTTCACATTTTCAGGAGCACGGGTCTGGAGTGCCGGACAGCGGATCGGGCTGGAGGCTTGATTGATTGGTCACTCGCTGGAGACCAATCGATTAAGTTTTCAGCTTGAGCCGCTGTCTGGTTCTCTAGATTTGTGCTCTTGGAGGTAAATCGTTTTTTTTGTGTCATCGCCGATTTTTTTTTCTCGTTTTGGTTTGCACGCGTTCTGAGTGCAATCTAGTTCAGGTTTTCGAGTCACCGGTGTGGTATTTTGCTATTGTAAAATGAACACGCTGATTCAGCTGCTCAATCAAGGACAGATGATCAATTTGGTGAGCTCGTTTCAAACTTTAATTTTAAATGTACAATATATTAAAAAAAAAGTATTTTTATCATGACAACGATGGGAATGTTACTTAAATAAATTGATTTAACAAAATATGAACAGTTCGTCATTGTAAGTGTCGACATAGACTCTTGTACATTAACTTTAAAAACCTCATACCTTTCCTTCCATCTGATTTTGTCATTTTAAAAATAACCTTTGAATGTTTCGACGCCGAAAGTGTCGACTTACCATGTATTCACGTTGTCTTTACAGTATTGATAGTTGATTTTTTGAACTGATGTTGCATTAATCATATCACTTACCAAGATGAATCCTGATCATGCAGCTATGATCTCTCCCCACTAACAAAACATCTTCCCGTGACAACCATGGAGATGCAGAGGTGATCTCGGTCTCTAGTAACAATGGATGTCACACCTTTACCGATGACCGTAAGGACGTGGCCGTCGTCGTTATTGACTTGTCAATGTTTGGAGTTCTCGAAATCATACATTTAAGATTGTAAGCTACTCCCAAGCTACATCTATTGGTTTCTTGTGCAACTTCGAATTTATTGGTTTCTTGAGCAACTACGAATTACACGGTCATCAATGCTTATGCTATGCTTAATACAATAGATGATTTAGGCCAGTGTTTCCCAAACTTTTTTAGCTTTCGCCCTCTTGAGGCCAATATTTATCTAGAATCGCCCCCCTGATATGTGATTCAAACATTTTGTTTAAGCGCTGTACGCCAAAAATGTATTCGAATCGAATATCCGTATAATCATAATACAATAACTATTATGTACGTTTAAAAATATTTTCTTGAATATCGATAACCCACAATGATTAAGAATGATTTACTGGACTGTTATTAATAATAGTCATTTGAACTATTTCTTGCGTGCATTACAGGCTGATGAATCAGTTTTTGATACAAGTTCGGACCAGTTTCAACTATTTCAATGTAGGCGCCAACTTGTGACGAAGTTGGGGGGATGCACTCCAAAACAAATATTTCTTCAAATCTGTTTATAAATAGAGTGTTTTTCGTCTTCGTCATCAAACGGTTTCATCGTTGGTATCCGTTGTTTTTTCTGCTAAATTTTTCTAAATTTGTTTCTTATATGATTTGTACCGTAAGAAATTATAAGAATAATTGCAACTGAAACATCATAATAGGTACTGTAGATTTTTTTTCGTAAAAAACTGAATGCCAATTTAATAAATATTAGCTTCCTAACCTTAAAGTTTTCATACAAAAAAGTTCCTTATCTAAAATAGTGCGCCTAAGTTTCAAACATTTCTAAAAATTCTCAGATTAGTGACAGATGTTTTGTACATCCAAATTATGTTGTGTGTTTTGATTGTTATCTGTGACTTATCATTCCGACCGACCTCGTGAGAATCTCAAATACGGACCATTCTTAAAACTCACATGATATTAAAAAGCCGAATGCATAAAACTAACATTTTGTGTGAAACAATCATCAAATGTTGTCTATCATAACTTTAAAATAGCCAAAATAAGAGATGATCTAATGCAAAATAGTCCTGGAATTAGGTAAGTTTGGAATTGATTAATCTGCAGATGTGTGTCCTTCAAAGGTTAAAAGTAATTATTTTCAAATGCTCCCGTGTTATCTTTTTCACCCCCTCTCTGGATTTTTCGACCCCCAAATTCTGTTTTACAAACTTTCGCCCCCTTGAGCCTGAGAATCGCCCCCAGGGGGGCGAATTCGCCCACTTTGGGAATCACTGGGCCCAGATAGCTGTAGCGGTAAACGCGCAGCTATTCAGCAAGACCAAGCTGAGGGTCGTGGGTTCGAAGCCCACCGGTCGAGGATCTTTTCGGGTTGAAAATTTTCTCGACTTCCCAGGGCATAAAGTATCTTCGTACCTGCCACACGATATACGCATGCAAAAATGGTCATTGGCATAGTAAGCTCTCAGTTAATAACTGTGGAAGTGCTCATAAGAACACTAAGCTGAGAAGCATGCTCTGTCCCAGTAGGGACGTAACGCCAGAAAGAAGAAGAAGAAGGGAATCACTGATTTAGGCTATACTACAAATTAATATATGAAACAAAGTGAATCTCACATTGAGTCTATTTCCAGTTTTCTATTTTATTCTGTGATTTTTTGCCTAAAAAACGTTAAATAAGTTTTGAATCTTTCTGAGAATTCTCAACGAAACTTCACGATGAAATTGGTTAAAGTTCCAGCAATACATCTACTTTTAAAATCGGGGCGATGGTAATAAGTATATATGAAGTAATGTTTAGCGAAATAACTGGAAAGACGAAAGTTCTGGACTTCTTTGTTTAAGTCAACACATTCACGAAGAAATTCGGAAAGATCATCTTTTAGGCATTTCTGAGGAAATTATTTTATTATTTTTTAGCAGATTTTTAGAATCCATGAATAATGTATAGCTATTGTTGCTAAAATTTAAATTGAAGGTTCGTTTAGGATTTTTTTCAAGATTCTGGATATTGGTGCAATTTTTTGTAGGGATGCCCAAAATTGGTAGAGTTATGTAGAATACAAATTTTGACGGCAAATATCTGATAGATTTCTCGGAAAATTAATGGAAAATCTGATGGAACTGTTTGAAAAATTTGTAGATGAAATTCAGATTAAAAAAAACTTTGTATAATACATGAAAAAATGTTCGGTGCAATACTCCGAGATATATATGGACAAAATTCAGAAGAAAGTTTATATTAATTCTAGATCAATTGTTACAGGTTGAGTCCCATGAAATACATCCTGAAAGTCCGTAGGAAATTCTAAACCCTCTAATACCCTGACGTTTCCTATTATGGACCCTCCATTTGATTCCCATATAATCCGGCTCGCTGCCGAGACGTGCCTATTATGAACCCACCTGGAAATGCGTATTATGGACCCTCTTGTGTGGTTTCATTTACAAAACTGTTCAAATATCTGTATTTATGCGTCTCAAACCAAATATTTTGTCTGAAACTGCTGACTGACAATGCGCTCGAAGTTCCCCCGGTGAATTTTCCTAGGAATATGGTGGCTTTGAGTGTTAATTTTATGTTTTTCTGTAGGGGGTCCATAATACGCCAAGGGTCCATAACCGGCATCGACTTCCTAGTTATTTTGCTTTGTGCTCTTGAAAATTTCAGATTTGGATTCGATTCATCTTCACCTTAAAAACATATGTTTTTTAAATAAGTTGTATTCGTACATTGTTTACGACAAAAATGTTTTTGCTAGAAAAATGTCTGGCTACACCACTATCAATGACAATATTTTTGGTGGTTTCGATAATTGAGAAGCTACAGTTGACAAAAACCTGCTTTCAAGGTCGGAGAAGGGAAGTAGGTACATGTGCGTTTATTACACATTACCCATGTATGGGATTTCAACTGGCAGATAAAAGCAGCTATAATGATCTGGTTGTTCTGGAAGCTTTCAGCACGTTTTCAGCATACAGTTGGATGTGAGCTAAGATTTCACATCAGATAAATAGCTTAAAACCTGTGTAGAATAAACGGTCTCGATGAGCTGCGTGTACCGTACAGTTTTATGCAATTTCCTCTCAGTTTGCCAATAAGTACCCAGTTGTACTTGGCGCCGTTTGAAGGAAAGCGAAAAAGTGGACCAATGCACTCCTTTGCATCGCCAACGGCGGGTCTTTAGTCTGTTGTGCATAAGTATGCCTGATCTACTGGCAGAAGTCCAAAGGTGGCGATTCTGGCTGTGGCTTTCTTTTCGTGTTTCTACACACGCATGCAGTGAGTGAGTGCAAAGGTGTCACGGGCTCTCTCCGAGTGGCCGCTTTGAAGGAAACATGATTGTTACAACTATGGAAGAAACGTATTGACTAGACGATTAGCTGACAAACATCATGTGACAATATTTGAATTGATATAGATGGATTTATAGATTTACTGCATCGTATAAACATATCAACTGTCAAGAACAAAGTTGTCAATTTTGAATTCGTTTGCCATGAAGGAGCCCTGATATTAATGTATAATGATCTTGCAAATTGATATCATCGTTTTAATTTCTCATTCATTCAAACATTTTTTTAATTTCCCTTTCATTTCTGTTTCATTTCAAACATGACATTCATTTTTTATATCTAGGTGTTTTGTGCTAGACAACACTATCATCCTAATTTGAAAAAAAGCTTTCATTAACATTTTGTTAACAACATATTACCCGTAGCAGTTCAGAATTTTCACAGATGAGTTGATTTCACTTGCTTTTAAGAGAGAAAAAAAAGCTTTCAATTCACATAACCTAACGTAACACACAAATATAAAGCATTAATCGTTGCCAATAGAAGATTGCAACGATTTTTATATAAAATTATTAATTATTTTATTTGACATTTGTTTCAATGTTTCAACATTGGATATTCTATGTAACTCATTGGTACTATACCAGGGAGGAAGCTTCAGAACCATTTTCAAAATTTGATTTTGAATCCTCTGCATAGCTTTCTTTCTGGTATACTACAGCTAGCTTATATTGGTACAGCATACATCATGGCTGGCCTGAAAATTTGTTTGAATATCAAAAGCTTGTTCTTAAGACAAAGTTTTGATTTTCTATTAATAAGGGGATAGAGACATTTTACATATTTATTACATTTGGCTTGAATGCCCTCAATGTGATTTTTGAAAGTTAAATTCTTATCTAGCATGAGCCCTAGATACTTAACTTCATTTGACCAATTTATTGGAACCCCTCTCATCGTGACAACATGTTTACTTGAAGGTTTCAAATAAAGAGCTTTTGGTTTATGTGGGAATATTATTAGTTGAGTTTTGGAAGCATTAGGAGAAATCTTCCATTTTTGCAAGTATAAAGAAAATATATCCAAATTTTTTTTGCAATCGACTTCGTCCTTTGGCGGAAAGGCCTGTGTCTTCCGCAAACAAAGATTTTTGACATCCCTGAAGTAACTCAGGTAAGTCAGATGTGAAAATATTGTATAATATTGGTCTCAAAAGACCTGGAGTTCTGATAATTAACCTGAAGTGTACGATTTGACAGACAACTTTGAATTATTCTCACAATGTATGTTGGAATACTAAAGTTTTTTTTATTATACAATCCAGCCTTGATGAAATACACTGTCAAATGCTTTTTCTATGTCTAGAAGAGCAAGACCAGTAGAATAGCCTTCAGATTTGTCGGAACGGATCAAATTTGTTACACGTAAAAGTTGATGAGTGGTCGAATGTCCATGGCGGAACTGTTCATTGTCAAAAATTGAATTTTCGCTGATGTGGGCCATCATTCTGTTCAAAATGACCTTTTCAAAAAGTTTACTGATGGAGGAAAGCAAACTGATTGGACGATAGCTAGAAGATTCTGCAGGATTTTTGTCTGGTTTTAAAATTGAAACAACCTTAGCATTTTCCATTTGTCAGGAAAATATGCCAATTGATAACATTTGTTAAATATATCAACTAAGAATGATAAGCCATTTTCTGGAAGGTTCTTGATAAGGATGTAGAAAATTCCATCATCGCCAGGAGCTTTCATATTTTTGATTTTTTTAATAATAGTTCTCACTTCTTCCAAATCAGTCTCGAGGCATTTTCGAAAACATTCTCTTGATTGAGAATATTTTCGAAGTCCTGAGTAACTTGATTTTCAATTGGACTAATTGAAATTACGCGCGCTTTCAAACTGCATAGCAAGTTTTTTTTTTAGCTTTTTCGCAATTAGTTAGTAATAAGTTGTTTTCCTCTTTAAATGCCGGTATTGGCTTCTGAATTTTTTTTCAAAATTTTAGATAATTTCCAAAAGGGCTTAGAGTCAGGGTCCAATTGAGAAATCTTATTTTCAAAATGTTTGTTTCTTAATTGTGCAAAACGTTTCTTGATTTCTTTCTGCAAATCCTGCCATATAATTTTCATAGCAGGATCGCTGAAATTGCCTTCTCCTCACGTTTTTAAGACGGATCAAGAGTTTAAATTCATCGTCTATAATCACGGATTCAAATTTTACTTCGCATTTCGGAATAGCAATGCTCTTGGCTTCAACAATGGAATTTGTTAAAGTTTCAAGAGCATTTTCAACATAAAATTTTGTTTGTAATGAAATGTAAACATCAAGATTAGAGTCAATATATGTTTCATATATATTCCAGTCGGCTCGAAAATAATTGAAAGTAGAGCTGATAGGATTGAGAATCGCTTTATGGGATATTTGAAACGTAACATGATCAGAATCAAAATCAGCATGAGGAACTAATTGGCTACAAAGATGACTAGAGTCGGTTAAGACCAAATCAATCGTAGATGGATTTCTAGAAGAGGAAAAACACATAGGGCTATCAGGGTATTGAATTGAGAAATATCCTTAAGAGCACTCATCAAATAAAATTCTGCCGTTGGAATTACCTTGAGAATTATTCCATGACCGATGTTTGGCATTAAAGTCACCAATGACAAACAAATTTGACTAATTGCGAGTCAATTTTCGCTAGTCAGTTTGGAGCAAATTAACTTGCTGTCCAGAGCATTGAAAAGGCAAATAGGCAGCTATGAAAGTATATTTACCAAGCTGTGGTTCAACTGAAACACCTAAAGTTTCAAAAGCTTTAGTTTCAAATGATGAAAACAGTTGATGTTTTATACGCCTATGAATGATTATTGCAACTCCCCCACATGCCTCATCAAGTCGATCATCACGATAAACAAAAAAGTTAGGAGTTTTTTAAAGTTTGGATCCAGGTTTAAAATATGTTTCAGCAATAATTGCTATATGCACGTTATTAGCTGTATGAAAATTGAACAGCTCGTCCTCTTTACCATTCAAGGAACGAGCATTCCAATTTAATATATTTAAATTATTATATTGGATCCATTGGAAAAACGTAATCCAATAACAATTTTATTAGTAAATTTTACACCAATTCGGACTGCTTCAGTCATAGTGGTAGTTTTGAACATTGCATCAATCATTAGATTCAACTGTTCAGTTAGAAAATTAAAATCAGAGGCAGACATATCACTTGAAGTGGGTACATTATCTGATGAATTTTCGGTAGACGAAGAGGCGGAGTGGAAGTTTCCCGTGGTGGCAGGGTTTTTTTCATTTGATTTGAAACAATTAAAATGGGTACTCATAGTACGAATAGGGGAGGAGTTCAAATTACCTGCTACGAAATCGGTTAAGGATTTTCCTTGGGTAGATACATTCGAAATTAAAAGATTCGAACGGCTACCCGATTGATTCAAATTAGTTTGAGAATGAGCATGACTATGATCTTCCTGATGGGTATGATTATTGATCGTTAACTGAAAAATGAGCATTATTCGATACTCTACCAGGGAAATTCCGGAAACGACCATTATCGTAACGGATATTATCTTTCATCAGCCTGGCACGAGCCTCGACAACTCGCCTACTCGAAGGGCAAGCCCAAAAATTTGGCTTATGAATGACAGACGTCCTTAGTGTGAGAAGAACCTCTATAAATCATGCATTTAGCATCCATGCAACAATTTGTTGTACCATGACCCCACTTTTGGCACCGACGGCTCTGAGTGGGGTTCTGAAAATTTCTTCCAGGTTTTTGGAAATGTTCCCATGTCACACGGATATCGAACTATGTCTAGCTTTTTCTAAAGCTTCAATATTATTTAGAGCTTTTTTGTTAAAGTGTGCTAAATACTATTCTTGAAAAGCCCTTTCTGGAGAATGCCAGATTGGGTTCTCTTCAGGTGACTTATAGTCACTTGAGAGACCTTTCAAGACGACTTTGAACAAACGTTCAGTTTTGTCGTCATAAGTAAAAAATGTGTACTTCTTCTCTTCAAGATGTTTGAGAAGAAGTTCGCGATTTTTAAGAGTTTCCGGCAAAACGCGACAGTCTCCTTTCCTTGCGATTTGAAATGAGACCTTCATTCCCCTAATGGAGTTCAAGATCTCCTGCCTAAATCCCCCAAACTCGGAACAACTGACCACGATAGGCGGCACTCTTTGCTTTCTCACTTGAATCAAAGAGCCTGGGCTAGAGACTGCTTCGATTTGGTGTTTGGAAAATTTGTCAAGAGCACCGAACTGATTGTTCATTTCGATGCAATTATCAAGATTATTCATTTCAGCCTTGGAAGAAAGTTCGCATCCCGGAGAAACGTCTTTTCTTCCATTTTTGCCACGTTTAGTGACAGTTTTAAATCCCACTTTTTTGGAAGTAAGTTGTGAATTCAGAGATTCGCCCTTCCTTTTGTTTGTTGTTGATACCATGTTTAGTGAATAAACGAGAGAAGACGTGACTTTCGAGAGGTTTTTTCCCAAGACGGTGTCCAAGAAGGATTACCACCGCTAGCTTTCGCCAACGGGTCCAACGAAAAATCGAAGGCATGGGTCCAAACAAGGATCGTAAAGGGATAAATAGTAGAAAAAATAGTACTGAAAAGTACTGTTTTAATATCACTGAAAAGTACCGTTTTTAATTTTAGCGATGAAAAGTACTGTTTTTAAGCACTGAAAGGTACTGTTTTATTGCTTTAGGTAGTTTTTAAAAAGCTTCCAAGAGCAGAGAGAATTCGTGTACGCACAGCACGAAGCTACTATGCGCACTGGCTGTGATGGTACATTTGCACTAATATTCTGGAACTCAAGGCGTGTCGGCTCACTAATAATTGATCTAGTTTGATGATGACCCAACAAACCCATGCTCAGAACTGATTGACATAAAGCTTCCACAAAATGATCTTACGTCACGCATCATAGTCCACAGAGCAACACGCGGCAGCTCTTATTCAATAGCGACCACTTCTTTCACTACTGTCCAGTTGAAAAATATCTTTTGTAGTTTCGCGGTACCGGCCGAGAATGCTCACTCCTATTACGGCAAATGTCCCATTCATTAGGTCTGCCCATAGACACCAACTGACTGGGCACCATCAGGACGGACAGGCATCATTAGACTTCGGTACTAATGCAAACTGACTCTGTACATCATATCTTCGTTATGGGATCTCGGGCGAATTTCTCATTACCGCTAGCGTACCCTTTCAGTTACGTAACGCGCAATGTAGCCAACATTCTCCGGGTAAATTCACATATCGGACTGGCGCTAGGTACCCTATAAAATTCCAACACCTCTCTGGCCGGTAGTCAAGGTATGCAGAAAGGTGTAAAGAAGCAGCATAGAACGACGGTCAACCACGCAATCCTCCTCCATACGGCAGCGGTAGCAAATTGCAGCCGGATCGTGGATCTGTACCACTGGGTAACTGGGCTATTAACTTTATTTTTTTACATTGGAAAAAGCCTACAGCAAATGGTACTGAAATTAATCGTTTAACGAGAACATCCATACCGCACAACAAGCACCCTACTTTTTAAGGGGCGTGTGAGACTCAATACCTACCTACCGGTGCGGGTGCAGTGCACAGTGTTTTATTTCGTCTATTTTGTGCACTTTTTGAATACTGTAATAATAAAAATAACGGTTTTTCTATCTTCTATGCTTTTTGAGATATATGATGTTGAATGTGAATGGCCTCTAATAATCATATGTTTTATCATTTTATTATCATTTTACCTGATTTTTTGTACTTTTTGTATCCTCTACATAGTTGCTTAAGCCCTAATATCTGATTTCTGCTTCAAATATATCAGACTAGAGACAATCCTTACAAAATAACGTGGCTACAGAGGCACGTTCTCCGCCAATCGTGAGACTTGTACGACTCTAATCCAGCTGAACGGCGTCTGTTCCAACTTCTTCTACATTGTTTTCTGGAGGACCGCAGATGACATGCTAATTCATGAGTTGGCATCGATTGCTTTATTAGAGAACACGCATGCACCAGGCATGAAACACGAGTTCGCCATTTCATGCTTACTAAAAGTAGCAAAAACTGGGTCCACAAGGTTACCTAGATAGGAGATCCCCTTACGAAAGTAAGGTCCTTGAACTAGCGCCACTTGGGCTGTACCGTTTGCAATAAGTCTGCAAGAATTGATCTTTTTTTTCTATCTTTATTAACGAGATTTTTAGCCCTGGGCTAGTTCATCTCGGGACCAACGGCTTTACTTCCCTTCCGAAGGAAGTCGTCACTGATTTTTTTAGTGACTATCTCGGGGATGGGATTCGATCCCAGGTCCTCGGCGTGAGAGGCGTGTGTTCTAACCACTACACCAGGTCCTTCCCCACATTGATCGTTGCTGTCTTTTATGTTGAAGATTGATCTGAGCTATCCTACCTTAGCCACTACCCAAACTAGGCAGGATTAACCATTTTGATTTTTAGCCAATTGAAACAATCGCTACCGACACTACGCGGCTATCTAGACTGATCGGGAAAAGGATGAATATTGCTGATTAAATCTTGACGTGCCAATCAGACTGCGAATAATGAATAAAGAAAGTGCCTACCACAACTACCGAAAAACTAAACATTACATATACTTCGCAATTGGATTAAATGGACAAATGGATGTGAAGTTTTGCAAAAAAGTTACACGTCTTCTCGGTGAGAATCGAACTCACGACTCCCTGATTTCTAGTTAGGGCGCGTTACCCTTACGCCACGAGAGGACTCATGGACGCAGTAGTTAACCTGAATTCGATTTCTCTGATGGTACATAATTTAATTCGAAGTTTGACCGCTAGGTGGTACTACTGAGCATGATTTTTTCAATTTGCAGATATCTCAGGAGCCTGACCACTTAGCAAGATGGCGTTTTCGGCAAAGTTGATCAGTAGCCCAAGAAACTTTGCATGAAAATGCTCTTTAGCGCCATCTTTCAAAGTGGTCTGGATTCTGAGATAGCTGCAAAACAGAGGCGCGTCCACGTTCAAAACCATGGGTAGGACAAACGTTGGAAAATATGTTGTGCACAATGAAGCTAAGAAAAACTTGACCCTTTCGAATCCTAGGCTGGAAATTGAAAGATACTATGTTTGGGGGCTCAAATGCAAAGGGGTGAAAGTGACATTTTAAGAGAAAATTATTTTTTCGCTCAACTGAAAAAAATAATACAATTTTCAGAAGATTGGCTTGTTC
This sequence comes from Aedes aegypti, assembly GCF_002204515.2. Lineage (NCBI taxonomy): Eukaryota > Metazoa > Arthropoda > Insecta > Diptera > Culicidae > Aedes > Aedes aegypti. The sequence goes on from NC_035108.1 coordinate 305,353,906, forward strand.
TTTTGACTTTCATACAATATGTATAAAATGATAAATTGATGAAAAAACTTCAAAGTAGATTTTCTCAAAACTAGATTTATCACTATCATCTTTTTGCTCCTAACCCCTTCATTTTCATGCTAGTCGTTACCAAAATAAGAAAGCTTTTCGTACTTAGGGGGCTGGTAGCGACTAAGTTTCATCAAATAGGCAATAGAAGCCGAAAAGAGACCAAACAGGAACTAAGAAAACAAAACAAAACCTAATAGAAGCCAAGAGAAAAAAGTTTAATTCTTCATTGCATCAGAGCAGACAGTTCTCTAAGATCTAAGACTAGTTTGAGAATTCCTCGTGATATTACGATACCTAAATGTTCAGATATCATTTCTGAGGGAGTTCATTTAATGGCAATTTTCTAAGGAATTTCTTCAAGAATTTTATTCTTAAAGTATTCTATTTAAGAATTTAGCCATGAGTTTTTCAAGGATAACCACAGAAATGAATTGTCTCCAAAGATTATTTCAGAAATCGTTTGCATTCCTCCACTCTTGGGGAGTTCTGGAAGAATTCCAAGATAATTTGCTAAGATAATCGAAAAAAATCAATCGAATCTGGGTATAGTATTCCGCTGGATTTTCTAAAGCAATTTCTCGAAAAACATTGGACAGAATCGCTATAGTAATTTGTGTAGGAATTTTTGAAAAAAAATACTGTAGTATTAACTGGTATGCAAACTTGAATAAACTTTTGAAGATTGTATGGGAATTTTTTGAGAAACCTAATAATATTTGGATGAAATTCTGTAGAAATTCCTATAAAAAATAGATTTGTTCAAAAAACCCGTCAAGCAATTCTGGATTTATGGAGGAAACGTGGATGATTTCTTAAAGGAACATGAACATGCGGAGAACTTCTTTCAGGGTTATGTTATTTTTTTCAAAAAATCTAGAATGAACCTTTGTGGATATTCTCGGAAGAAACTCTGTTGTAATCTTTAGCAGAAGTGACCCAGCTAATCGCAAAAGTATTCAGGAGACTCTGAAGATGCTTGAAAAATCTTTCAGTGCTCAGAAAATTCATAAAATATTTCGTTGGAATTTCTTCAACAACTCCGCATAAAAAAATCAGAATGTCATCTCTGAAAATCGTCAAGAGATTCAGCAATGCTTTGATAGATTATTTCAAGAGTGATCACACGTTCAGAAATCGGTACCACTATCTGTTATTCTTTCATAGGATCTTTTTGATCTAATTGAAATCTGCAAAACAATCCAAAGCGAATATTGTACTGAAGCTTTGAAGGCACACACCTTCCGAAGGAGGCATTGTACCAAAGTCATCTTTATAGTTTAGCTTTATGTATTACAGAAAACTTTTAATAAGATGCTCAAACTCGTTTATTAGGTAGTTGTTCAGTGTTAAAAGATGTTTTACCTTAAAGACACAAGTAGTGCTTCGTAAAGCCCAAGGAAGACGGTACGTGTTTGTGTCGCCGGAGTATTTTTTCGGTTCGCGCGTCTTCTGGGCAGTGCTTCGTAAAGCCCAAACAGGACGTTTCGTGTTTGCGTCGCCGGAGGAGTTATTTTTAGTTATTCATTTAGCACGCTTATCCAGGCGTGCTGATGCCGCAAATGAAGTGATTTGAAGCTCCACTGTTTACGATGGATCATCTATTGGTGAGCACATTTCATGCTTCTATCCTAATGCGTAAAATATGTGTACACATATCTTTTACACGAAAATGGTTTGAATGTTGCATTTATGTGTTTATTCAAAAAAAAGAAACAATATTTTTTTCGACACTCCAAGTTTTGGCATACTTTAAGCCATATATGACATAATGGAAATTGAAGGACATATACATTTCACATTAAATAGTTCGCTTAGCTTAGCTTAGACTGACTACACATATCAATGGTTGCTATTCCGTGATTGACCGAAGTCAGTGAAAATGCACAAAGAATCAACTAGAAGTTCGGCTGGGATTGGCTATAATCTTCTTCAGTGTGCATAATTCATTGCCTCTATTTATACATGGTCAATAACGGCGCCGGCCACGACCTTGCAGTCAGGTGGGATTGGAGGAAGGAATGTTAGTGTGTAACCTTTGCTATTTGGAGACCGTGTTTGCCTCTGCATCTCCACAAAGGTTACTGGGAGGGATGTTTGTTAATGGGGAGGATAGTTGGATCACAGGATTCACTTTGATAAGCGATTAGACCATGATAAATAATTATTTGTGAGATATAAACATGCTTATATGTAAATATAATTTTTTCATTTGATATGAACAATATCCATGTAGAGAAAAAATATGCCGACACTTGAGGTGACGAACCTTTCAAAGTTTGTTGAATCAAGTGAACCTTTCGCAAGTCTACAATTGTAGTGTCGAACCATTCAAAGTTTTTTTTAATTACAAAAATAAAAGTAAAAAGAAAAAGGAGTTTTGAAAAAAATAGACAAAATAATTTATGAATCAGAGTTTATGTCGACACTCACAGTGACGAACCTTTCAAAGTTTTGTTGAAAAATCATATTTACGTCTCACCGTTGTAACGAATAAAGGTGCAGTCATACCTATTTTATAGATTAGAAATAGTAGTATGAAACGAGCTCACCAATTGATCCGTCATCCTTGAGCAGCAACAATCCACTTTCAGCTTCACTCGTTTGCTCGGCTATATGAAAGCACTCCGAGAAAATAGGCGCGCGACCCGAGAGGGAAAACAACTGACGACTGCTCAGGCTTTCTTGACGCACTGCCCAGGAGCAAGCGTCAACGTCGAAAGATCAAAAAGAACTAATCGAACGCGGCACTTTTTCACTTTACTCGACCGATGCGCGACATGCCTTGCCCTCATGGCCGGCCCCCGCAAGAGTAAGCGTCAAGGTCAAAGGATCAAACACAACTCTACATTTCACATTGAATAGTTCGGCACAAGAAGTGTCGATTTTCCCGAATCGAATCACATACCAAACGCAACAAACTTTTTGAATGGTTCGCGTCTAGAGATGGTGACATATTTTTGAAGTCTATGTAAATAGATATTGTTTTTCAATTAAGGTTACACGTATCGCATCACTAAGCAAGGTGAATCCAGATTGTGTAGCTTCTGAATCCTTCCCACTAATAAAAACTCCTTCCCGTGACAGTCATGAATATGCAGAGGTATACTCGGTATTTAGTAACAATGGATGTCACACTACCATTCCTTCCCTTACCCGATGACCGTAAGGACGTGGTCAGCGCCGTTATTGACTTAATAATACAGTGAAACCTCCATGAGTCGATATTGAAGGGACCATCGACTCATGGAAATATCGAGTCATGGAACAGCAATCCTTTGGAAAGCTGCTTCTAGGGACCATCATAGTAACCATGAAATTTTTTTTTAGTATGGTTCCATGAGTCGATATCGAGTCATGGAACATCGACTCATGGAGGTATCACTGTATTTTGAATTCTCGAAATTATACACTGAAGAGGGTAAGCTACTCCCAAGTTCCTTCTGTTGATTCCTTGTGCAATTTCGATTATTTTGGTCAATCTCGTAGTAGTAACTACGAATTGTACGGTCATCAATGCTCATTAGACCTGTTCATATTTGAAAACATGTCGGGAAATCTTCCGGTCAAGCAATATTCTGAATTCTCATGCTAAGAACAATGTCTGGTCAAATTTTCAGCTCATTTGATAATGATTTCAGTATGCTTCAAGTTAAAAATGTGTTTTTAGGGTTATTTTAAGGTTTGAAAAATCATAACTCAAAACTCATAAATCAAAACCACTTGCTTTTACCACCAATTGAAAGCTAATTCTATTCTGTTAAAGTTTGTCGAACACCCCAATATGATTAAATGAAGTTTAAATATTGTTTGATCGAGATTTGTTCTCCACAGTACCCAGAAATCACGGTTTTCCAAATATGTATGGTGTATAAAACACACATTGACATTATTTTTTCAGGCCCTAGTCAACGGGCATCAAACAAAATAGTTCTATGAATTCATTGACCATTAACAGATTACATGTTGCTTTAGGCAATAAATGACAAATAAATGCCCAAAGATCGAACAACCCATCCCAACCTGATGATAGTTCTATCATGACACATGTACCGACGAATGAATGAATTGAACAAGTTAGCATTGCTTTTTCTTTCTGAGTGATGATTGTTATGATCGCATTTCACTGACTATTCAGAACGATTTGAAAACAATCATCATCAGGAAAAAGCAGTGCTAACGTGTTCATTTTTCACATTCTTTGAAGCACATGGTGGTGTTCTTGGCTCACCCACAGCGGATTTACAAATGTGCTTCCTAATTACTTATTTTTTACAATTTATTTTCGTAAGATAAAAGGTAACTTTAATAGTGATTGGGTTTTTGATATGCATAGACATCATGTTCTAGAAATTTGAAATCCAAAATTTTCATACAGGTATGTTTTTTAGACAGAAAACTCCCCAAAAATAGTGATTTTCAAGAACCTTGAAGCACAAATCTCAACCAAACTATGTTAAAACTTGCTCCAATCATAAATTCGTGTTCGACAAAAGTTCGTACAATTGAATATTCTACTATGTAGAGGTATTTTCGATAAGTTTTGGTGTTCCGTTCAGTAGTTATGAATTTTCAAAGCTTGAAAATAGCCCAAAACACATAATTGACATGAAGCACACCTAAATTTTCTCCGAACTAACTGAAATTTTGACCAGAAGTTCATTTCAATATGAAAAATCCAAATATTGGTTGACTGACGAATTTACAGACAATTTTGAAAATATGAATAGGTCTAATGCTCATGCTCATGATTATGTTTCACCTTAAAGGCACAAGGCGTGGGGTCTTGAGTTTTATACTAACATATGTTGTAGTGAGTCCTTGACGGAGGATCTACTCCAAACATTTTTAATGTTTCTTGGATCCTACTACAGATGAATATTGAATTGAATTAAATTGAATTCCTCCAGAAATTGCTCAGTATTCCTCTAAGAGTTGATATCGTTAAGGGGGCAGGATCCGTCATTGATTTCGGAATTTTCAAAAGCAGTTTTTTCGTTTAAAATCAAGAAAATTTACAGGAAAATGTGTTCACTGTATTCTATTCTCCAACCGAAACACTGTGAACACATTTTCATCGAATTATTTTTAGTTTTGAACAGAAAAACTGCTTTTGAAGTTTCGTTGATGACGATGATTACGATGACGAAGCGTTGAACGTTAATGTATTTTCAGGAATCAATTCAATATGTGCTCAAGGAATTCTTTCAAATTTCATCGAACATTTTTCTTTAAGACATTTGCTTAGCCACAACTCTTGTTAGTTTTTCTTGTACTCTGCCATTGATTCGTTGCCTGGGAAAATCCTCTGGGGATTCTCAATGGAAGTCATACAAGGATTTTATCAAAAGTTCTTCAACATTTCTGTAGTCGCACTGTTGTGTTTTGTACAACAGGGATGATATAACCTCGCTAATCGTACACGGCATTAGCGTGGTGGTTTTAACGGTGGCGAACCGCGTGACAACATTTAGTATTTCTTTTAAAATGAACCCCATCAACTACACCAACAATCTAAGAATTTCTATCAGATCACTAGGTTTCCCACAGAGATCCACATTAGAATATCTCCACGGATTTATTATTGAATAAACGTCGTAGGAGATCTTCAAGATTTTCTTTAAGTATGATTCCTCCAAAATATTTCATCCAGAGAATTGTAAATAAATTATCACAAGAGTGCTCAAAAATTCATCATCATAAAATTGCGTCTACAAAAACTTTCTAATCGAATCTTAGAAAAAATCCCTTAGGAATTCTTTGATAATCTCAGTAGTTTCAGGTAAAATCACTTAGAATTATTGTAAACAATTTAAATTAGAGTAATTTCTGTAGGAATTCGAAAAGAAAAATTTGTTGAATTTCCGAAAGGATCTCTGAAACAGTTTTTGGGAGAGTTCTTAGAGGTATAACTCACTAATATTAAAAAGATGTATATCATCAACAAATTTCTACGGAAAAACTTTAGAAAAGGGGATTTGAGAGGGGGGGTGGGTCCTTGGAGCTTATAAAGTTATTTTTCAATCCCAAAAGAGTTATCGGGGGGAATTTCGCCGCACATGGAACCTCGATAACCAAAGTCTTGACGCAGCGATGCCGGATGAGGGAGAGCTCGACGAAGTCCCTCCTGAAGTAGTGCCAAAGCAGCCATTAACAACGCAGCAGAAGGTGCCATTGGGTTCATTGAATGAAATTGACAGAACGGTTGGATCGACGAAGAGTGTCAAATGTGCCGGGATAAGGATGAAGGTATCTTGACGGACGAACGTGTGGTGATTGAAAGGTGGAAGCAGCAGTACGATGAACACCTGAATGACGCAGAGGAGGACTATGCAACACTATAGTAAAGAAGTATTTTTTATTGTATCTTTATTGGAGAGATTTTTAACAAAGGCTGGTTCATCTCTGTTAAGAAGTAAACTTGAAACTGTAAAATAAGTTTCAAAGAACTCGGCTCTATAATGCCTGATGACGCATGAGCTCAATAAATAAACGATACAAGAAGAAAAATCCGATTATCTCTAAATGTTCTTGTATCATTCCATGAATAAAAAGTACTGTGAACTGAAGAAATCATTATTGTTCTAAAAAGATCATCAAGTCCGTTTGTTTTTTTTAGGGGTTCATGAGTTTGAGGTCAGGGGCATATATAGAACCGATGAAATTTTCGTATGCGGAACGTCAAATTTATTCCGATTCATTTCAAACTTTGGGAGGATGGTATTTACCATAATATAAGTCGTTTAAGCATAGGGGAGCAAAAAATTCAAAATTTGCATCACTCTATTGAACACCATTGACTTAGAGCTGTTCAAAAAGCGCATGAAATCGACACATTAAAACACTGTACACTGTAGTGTTCGCATTTGTTGCACTGTTCGGTTTGTAGTTTACGGCGTTGTCGGACAAGCGTCATTAAATAGTCAGCTGATCGATTGATGGAAGCTTTGCAGTAAAGGTGCAACAATTTAACGATTCTGGGAGTTTCGGCTCGATTGCATTTGCTTTCTCAGCTGATTGTGTTCAGTTGTAGTAAGTAGGAGTTTCATCGGTATACTTACTTGTCGGTACCGTCGCACAGGTAGTAGATCACCGAGAAGATGCAGTAGAGCAGCCCGAAGCAGATCGGTTGCACCACGTGCCAAATTCGCACCGGATAGGCCACGATGATGAGATCGATCAACATGAACATGCAGTTGGCGGCGTGGATGAGGATGTTGTTGGCATCGACGGGCATTTCATCTGTGAACAAAGTCAAAACATGATAAGGTTCATTACAATATACATATTTTATGTATGGCTACTTTCAATTTAAATCGATGTTCTTTATCTTGTTGAGACCCATACGATTTGCATAAAATTTCTCTGTTTGCATGTTGATACCTCCTTATTGCCATATCTACCAGCCCACCTCGACGTATTCTTGTTTATTTTCATATCAGATTTTTTTCATTAGCACGAAGATTGATGTGCTTGATGACCTTGATGAAATTAAAAAACTTTTATTTTGAACATACATTGTTAGAATAATCCAAAGTTATGTGTCAAATCGAACACCTCAGGTTAATTATGAGAACTCCAAGTCTAAAAGACTTCATGTAAGAGCTGGTGTTCCCCAATGCAGCATTTTGGGACCAATATTATACAATATTTTCACATCTGACTTACCTGAGTTACTTCAGGAATGTCAAAAATCCTTGTTTGCGGATGACACAGGCCTCTCCGCCAAAGGACGAAGCCTGCGTGTCATCTGTAGTCGATTGCAAAAAAATGGATATATTTACTATATTCTTGCAAAAATGGAAGATTTCTCCTAATGCTTCCAAAGCTCAAATTATAATATTCCCATATAAACCAAAAACTCTTTATTCGAAATCTTCAAGTAGACATGTTGTGACGATGAGAGAGGTTCCAATAAATTGGTTAGATGAAGTTAAGTATCTGTGGTTCATGCTAGATGAAAAATTAATTTTCAAAAATCACATTGAAGGCATTCAAGCCAAATTTTACAAAAATAAAAAAATATATAAAATGTCTGTATCCACTTACAGTCGACTCTCCACATCTCGATGTTCTACATCTCGATATCTCTCCCTATGTCGATGATTCCTTCGGTCCCTTGATTCTGCATATGATTTCTCTCTCCATATCTCGATATCTCCATATCTCGATGTGTTCCTGATGATTGTTCGTCCCCAATTTTCTCTCCATATGGCGATATGAAGATTATCAAAAATTACTAGACCAGATTAAAGTGACTCAGAACAATTTGGAAACTCGAAATGAAGATTGTTTGTTTATTATTTTCTTAGTAACGAAGTGATTTTCAATCTAGTGTTCATTAAATTAATGTTCTTTGTCTCGATCTCTCTCTATCTCGATGGTCCCTTCGATATCGAGATGTGGAGAGGCGACTGTATTACCTTAGCTTAGCTTAGACTGACTATAGTCATGTGTATACTCATATCAATAGTTGCTATTCCGTGATTGACCAAGGTCAGTGAAGATGCACAAAAAATCAACTAGAAGTTCGGCTGTGATTGACCATAATCTTCTTCAATGTGCATAACTCAGTGCCTCTATTTATATATGGTGCCGGCCACGTCCTTGCAGTCAGTGCGTAACCTTTGCTATTTGGAGACCGTGTTTGCCTCTCCACAAAGGTTTGTAACTTTCACATCATCACTTATTGTAGATCGCGTGAGCATCAGTATAGCTCCCACTGTCTACCGTTCAAAATGAAAGTATAGGTAATCTTACCATGTATCAACCACTACACTACACAACAACAGAACAGAACATTATACTCCTTCATCTTGATCCAGTGTCGCATACCAAAATGGACCGCAATACGATCACGCTAAGAGATGAGAGTTATCATCTATATAGCTACCTAAAGCCGAGAGCGCAATAGATGGGGAGCGAGGCCTGATCTCCATCATGATGAGAAGACCAGGATAAACCAAGGTTATATCCATAATATGGTACCGTAAAACGGGGTAACTTTGATAATGCGGGTAACTTTGATAATGCGAGACTCTCAACATACTAAATGAAATAACAAAGTTCCTGTTAATCTGTTAAGCAAAACGAATGCAAAAGTAAAGAGTATTATTGCCTGATCCTGTAGTAAAAATCTACTAATCAGGTAACCCCAATCCCAAGGTGTGATGCGACCCGTGCTGATGGATGAATGGTTGAGGGGGTTTAAAATATGCTCAATCGCTAACGGAGCCTGGAGAGCACCAGGGCGAACTCTCCAGTATGTAGCTCTTACTGCATTAGGGCGGGGCAATGATGCAGCGGACCGTCTTTCCCCAGCGACTCGTGGGACCAAAAATGAGTGCAAATAAGCAAACCAAAATAAAAGGTGTCGACTGCCTCCCTCAGTTCGAAAAAGGCCTCTCCCAGTCGGACGAAACGGAAACAGAGAATGCTTTTGGTAAGCTTGGACTGACCGAAGATGAGCTTCTCAGTAGTTCGCATGAAAACATGAAAACCGACCTCCCTCTGACACTCCCGAACGACCCAGGACTCCATCCTTCGGTTGAACCAATGGACGACGAAGAGGATGGAATTACAGTCACAATAAACTTGACAGGATCGCAGCCATCAATCACAGGATCGAACGTCACCTCGGGTCCTATTGATGGGAAGACCGATCAACATCCAACAGATGACGCGAACAAACAAAAACCTACTGGCACCAAAAAGATCACTCGGAGCCAAAGGAAGCAGCTAAAAGCACTCCGACAAAGTGGCTTAAGCCGCCCTGAGGCCCTATCCAGAATCACGGGGGGTGAGGCTATGGTGTCAACTCCTTCGAAACGCACTCGGCAGGACCTTGACAAGTCTACAAATGCTGAAGAAGAACATAAGCAGAAACGGATGAAACAACACCTGAATCCGAGAAAGCGCGTTGGGCAACAGGAAACCAACAGCTCAACAGCCTCGACGAACAAACCCCCACCAGAAGATAAAAAACAGACTAGTCTAAGCTACGGTGGAATTACCAGTCGCAGGAGAGTCGGAATAATCCCAAAAGACTTCCCCACGACCCAACTTTCAACGACTCAGCTGGACGTTCTCCAGGAGGCACTGCTGCTTCGGATTGAACAACAACGGAACGCGACAATGAAGCCCAAGTTCTCTAACCTTATCTACAAGTCTGGCCATATGGTTCTTATTTGTAAGGATCAGGAGACTGCGGAATGGGTAAAGGAGATAACACCTGCATTAAATCCCCTGGAAGGCGTTGAGTTGGTTGCAATGGATGAGGATAAGATTCAACGTCCAGAACTGATTCGAGCCTTCTTCCCTCAAAGCGCACAATACACCGATGATCGTATCAAAGCTCTCATCGAGAGTCAGAACGATCTGATTACCAACAACTGGCGTGTCATGCAACGGCTCACTCCTAACAACAAGCATGTGGTGTGGGTCTTTAATGTAGATGGACCGTCCATGGAAAAACTCATTCAATCCAAGTTCATCCTCAACTACCGCTTTGGAGAAATACAGTTGAGGAAAGTAAAGAGCACAACCCCAAACTCCAATGACAATCCAACTGGACAGCCGACCCAAGAGAAATCTGAGGAGGCCTCTAGTAGCATCCCACAACCAACTCCCACCATACAGGCTAGCTTGTCTTCCTCTGATGGAAAAGATGCATGTTTGATCTCACTTCCTGGCCCAAGCGGTGTCACATCAATGGCTCCCAATAAGGGCAGTGGAAATGTCAAAAGTGTAAAATTGACCACAGGGGATAAGCCAGCAGGCCTAGGTAAGGGAAAGGACATAAACCAAAATCTAAGACATCCCCCAAAATCAAAAGTTGATGATCCGCAACATCCAAAGAAGGACGGCAAACGTCCGGAAAATGCGGAATGCCTCAGCAATGATTAAAATCCTCCAAGTGAATCTCCATCATGCTCAGTGCGCAACAGATGTGCTTTGCAGGAGATTCACAAAAGAACACCTTTCCGTGGCACTGATTCAAGAGCCATGGGTCAACAAAACTCGAATACAAGGTATTCAACTAAACTCGTATAGGTTGGTATATGATGACAGCCAGCTCTCTCCCAGAGCAGCTATTCTAATACGCAATGATACTAAATGTTTTCCAATTACAGAATTCATCAAAAGGGACATCGTGGCGGTCAGGATGGAGGTTTCTACTGCTAGGGGCAGTACTGAGATCATTATGGTTTCAGCGTATTTCCCTGGCGACGCAGAAGACATTCCTCCTCCAGAGATGGCTGCTCTTGTCTCTTACAGTCAAAAACACAACATCCCCTTCGTCATCGGTTGTGACGCCAATGCTCATCACCTTGTATGGGGAAGTACAAACTCAAATATCAGAGGTGAGCATCTTTTGCAGTTTCTTTCCTCCAAAAATATTGACATATGCAATGTCGGTGATAAGCCTACATTTGAAAACATTTTACGACAAGAAGTCCTTGATCTGACTTTATGCAGTCAATCCATCTCGGATAAAATAAAAAACTGGCATGTTTCTAATGAAATATCTATGTCAGACCATAAACATATAGTCTTCGAGTGGGAAGGGGGTCTAATGATTCAAAAGTCGTTTAAAGATCCCAAGAAAACTGATTGGGAAACCTACTCAGCTATTCTCCGTTCTGAAGACTATATAATAGAGCCGAATATTCAGACTATTATACAGTTAGAAGCAGCTTCGGATTCTATTAAAAACAAAATTCTAAATGCTTATCAAGAGAGCTGTCCGATCAAAACAGTAAGTTCGAACAGAGATGTTCCATGGTGGAATTTCAACCTTGATAAACTCAGAAAAACTGCTCGGAAGGAATTCAACCGAGCCAAACGCACTTCTGATTGGAGTCTATACCGAAAGGCTCTGACAGAGTATAACAAAGAAATGAGACGAGCAAAACGGAAATCATGGGTTCTCATGTGTGAAAGCATTGAGAAAACTCCCGTAGCTGCTCGACTTCATAAAACTCTTTCGAAGGATCACTCCAATGGTTTGGGAAGTCTTCAAAGGACTGACGGTTCACTCACTGTGGAACCTCGTGAAACACTGAGTGAAATGCTAAGAGTTCACTTTCCTGATTCAATCCCACAAACGAGTCTAAATGCTGAAGGTGCCAGACTTGACGTCTCAGTTCCACACGGGTTCCTATCAGGGGACTCAGGAGCAAAAAGGGACGCAATAAAGGTTGCCAAAGAAGCTTTTACTCGCGATAGGGTTGTTAGGGCAGTGAGATCTTTCGAGCCATTCAAATCTGCTGGCATGGATGGAATCTTCCCAGCGCTTATCCAAAAAGAGGAAGAGACACTGATTCCACACATGGTAGAGATTTTTAAGGCAAGTTTAGTTCTGGGACACATTCCAAATGATTGGCGTCAAGTTCGAGATGTCTTTATTCCAAAATCAGGAAAAAAGGACAAAACCAACCCTAAAGCATTCCGACCGATAAGCCTATCCTCGGTAATGCTTAAAATCATGGAGAAGGTATTATGCGAGTATATAGATTCTAAATTTATGAAAACTATGCCTCTTTCTAAATCCCAATTTGCTTATCAAAGCGGAAAATCAACGGTCTCAGCACTGCACACGCTAGTGAACAAGATCGAGAAAACCTTTAATGCAAAAGAAATCGCTCTTATAGCATTTCTTGATATTGAGGGCGCGTTCGATAACGCTTCTTATTCGTCTATAGGTTCGGCAATGTTGAGGAGAAACTTCGACCCATGCATTGCAACCTGGGTACATGCTATGCTAGCAAATCGACAGATCTCATCTGAGCTGAGTGATTCGCGCATTACTGTAATGGCTACAAGGGGATGCCCTCAAGGGGGAGTACTCTCTCCCTTATTGTGGTCATTAGTAGTGGACGAACTGCTAGATAGCTTAGAAAGAAGGGGTTTTGAAGTTGTTGGATACGCAGATGACGTAGTCATTATTGTACGAGGCAAATTTGACAGCGTTATTTCATCAAGGATGCAAATTGCTCTCAATCACACACTCTCCTGGTGTCAAAAAGAGAAACTAGGAATAAACCCTTCAAAAACAACAATTGTACCGTTCACAAAAAGACGAAAGGTACAACTCCACCCTCTTTTCTTGAACCAAATACAATTAGTTTACTCAAATGAGGTCAAGTATCTTGGCATCACACTTGACGCAAAACTAAATTGGAACACCCATCTTCAAACAATCACAAATAAAGGTCTCAATTCACTCTGGGTTTGCTCAAAGACCTGTGGTAAAACATGGGGTCTAAAACCCAGTATGATCATGTGGATCTATAAAACAATCGTTCGGCCTAGAATATCCTATGCGTCCCTTGTTTGGTGGCCTAAGACAAAGGAAGCTACGGCTAGAGCTAAGCTGAACAAAATTCAACGTACTGCCTGTATTGCCATAACCGGTGCAGTTCGTAGTACCCCCTCGTTTGCCCTAGATGCTATACTCAATCTGCCCCGGCTGGATCAATTCATAAAGCTGGATGCTGAGAAAAGTGCTCTTCGGCTAAAACGATCAACAGTCTTACTGTCAGGGGACTTAACAGGTCACCTCAGTATATTAAACGAATTTTCGATAAATCCTATTGTTGAAAAATGTAGTGACTGGATGGAAAAAGTGGTAAACTATGACTCGCCATTCACGGTGGTCTTTCCTTCTCGTGAGGAATGGGAAGGAGGTGGACCCACCATTTCACCGGGATCTATTAAATTCTACACAGATGGTTCAAAAATGAATAATTTGACAGGGTCTGGAGTATACGGACCGAAAACCAAAATCTCTGTCTCTCTTGGACAGTGGCCTACAGTATTTCAAGCAGAAGTCTATGCAATCAAGGAATGTGCGCAGCTGTGTCTGAAAAGAAATTACAGACATGCCACCATCTGTATTTTCTCTGATAGTCAAGCAGCGCTTCAATCTTTGAAGGCTTTCACTTGTAACTCAAAACTTGTGTGGGAATGCATTCTTGCACTGAAATCCCTAGCTGAACGCAATCGAGTTAAACTATATTGGATCCCAGGACATACGGGTCTAGAGGGTAACGAAATTGCCGATCAGCTAGCAAGGAATGGATCAACCAATATGTTCATTGGTCCAGAGCCATTCCTTGGCATTTCAAACTCTGCACTAAACACGGAATTGAACAACTGGTTGTTCGGTCAAATTCAATCAAATTGGAATACAGTTTCCAATGCGAATCAGTCCAAAAGGTTCGTAACAATAAACACGACACAAACACAAAAACTTATAGGTCTCAACAAAAGGGATCTCAGAACATACATCGGTCTAATAACTGGTCACTGCCCAAGCAGATACCACTTATACAAGATCGGTGTCGTCCAAAACACAAATTGCCGTTTCTGTGACGAGACGGACGAAACCTCACAACACCTTCTCTGCTCTTGCAGTGCACACATCCATCGTAGGTTCAAAATATTTGGCAAGCACTACTTACAGCCAGCTGATATTTGGAACGCATCCCCCAGGGAGGTGGTTAGCTTTATTAGGCTGATCACGCCAGATTGGGGGAACTACAACACTGCAACCTAGGACTTCTGCCCATCAATGGCAGATGGTTCAAAGTTCAGTCAAATGCGCAAAGTATTCCGGAGGCACATTTGCTACTGGAAAACATTGTGTACATAGAGTAATAGGGTATATCACAATAGTCCTAAAAAATGGACGCAGTGATCCCACACCCGACAGAAGAAGAAAGAGTATTATTATGACACTTCGTGTTAAAGCTATTCCCGTTGGAATCAAGTGCATTTGAGGATTTATATGCACATATGGAAAATTTATAAGATTTTAGCAATTTTGAAATGCTCTCAAACAATCGGTTCTACGATCACTATTTGATGAAGTCATAATGAATTTGTCACTTATACTTGATAGCCTAGTTATAGTAGAACTCCAATTCGGTCTCAAAACTCTTAGCGAATACTATTT
Source organism: Aedes aegypti (assembly GCF_002204515.2). Classification (NCBI taxonomy): domain Eukaryota; kingdom Metazoa; phylum Arthropoda; class Insecta; order Diptera; family Culicidae; genus Aedes; species Aedes aegypti. The sequence continues at coordinate 305,368,913 of NC_035108.1, forward strand.
TTACAAATTGGGACCATTTTTGTAATCTAAGTCAGAAATTTCCATATAGATTTAAACGCCTAAAGATATGCAATGCCCTACAAATGTTCTGTAATTCATTCAATTTTGTTCGAGTGATGCTCCATTATCAAAGTTACCCCAAAACAGAAAACCGACTTTCGATTATATGAAAAATAATGTATCCATTAAGAATAAATCTTTTAGAAATCTATCAACTGGAATCGATAGTTAGGATACCAGTACTTGTTTTAAAAATATTAATTAAAATTCTTTGAAACAGAATGCATAAATATTCAAGTTTTCTTCGAAAAAACTATCAAAGTTACCCCGTTTTACGGTATCGGAAACCCTAGCCAAAACTATTATCTCATAATCTCTCTCATTACAACATATCGCCACCTATGTACTAGATCGCCATGAACACTACCTAAGGGTACATCTCCAAAATGAAACGAAAGTTGAGTCAGTCGTCGGTTAATCGCTAAGCAGGCAAGTCTAGCTAGCCAATTTACGATATTAAAAGCCTGACCGGCAACAACACTTAAGTGGAGTGCATGTGAGTGTATAGGAAATCTTAGTTGGCAAAGTGTTTGGTGAAATTGGGTGTTTGATTTGGTGAACATAAAGTTCTTTCATCCTACAGCTAAGTCCACCTAGCTCACATGCAGGTGCTGTAGCACCATGATGGAGTAGTGAACTGGAAATTATTGGAGATCGGTAAGAGCTGTGAACGAAGTTTAGAACTAATCCCAAGATTCTCCCAGGAGTAATTGAATAATTGCTAAAGTGTGCCCCCAATATGCCTCTCCATTTAAGCTTTCCTCTTCTACCCTAAAATCAATGGCCCTGGTAGCCATCACGTCGTGGTAAAGTGCGCCGCTGTACCGCTATGGCTGATGGTGAGGTCTGCTGCGGAGTGATCGGCATGAAGCCGGTGTCCCCCTTCTGTCCGGACAGATCCTCGCTTTCCTGTCGCCGTGGGATACACTTGGACACTGACGCCACACAACACTAGGTTTAAGGTTTAATCTAGTCAGTAAGTCGTCAAAATAGAGTAAGTACAAAGTAAAACCCATTTACTCATTCTTTCATGTAAAATTTGTACTTTTCTCTTGTAACGGAATGACTCGATTAGTTTACTTCATGGTGGTTCCACGTTCGAACCTTTTCAGAAGAAATTGGTAGGTGAGTCGAAGGTCACTACTTCCTCTTCATATCATTTTGTCTCCGTCTCATGCAACCTTTCTCTGGGAAGATGACAGGTTACTGGGAGGAATATTTGTTAATTGGGAGGGTCTATTTTAAATATGCCAAAAAATTGCCTTCGTCATGATTTTTTACGTGTACATTAAGACTGATGATAATGTTCGATGTCATGCACGCATGGGCGTAGCCAGAGGGGCAATGACAATGCCTCCTTCCCTCTATCTATACGATAAAACAATTTTACTACCAGAATTATTCTTGTGTTTGAATTTTTAAGGATTGTCTCTAGCACTGGTATTTATACAATATTTACGTCATGATATATTATAAAACTTATAGAGTCTACCGAACAATCAGGCTTTTAAAAACATCTAGCCAGAAATTGTTCGAAGGTTTCATCGCGCAATAGAAATATGCACAGCCAAGTAGTCGACAAACGAATTTCATAAGATCTCGAGTATCAGTAAATCGTTCTTCGTTACTTAATAACGTGACAATTATTGGATAAAATTTAAAAACACAGCCGAGTTCACGCAAAAGAAACTAGGTGTGTAGGTTTATTCATGAAATCTTCCAAGAATTTCTCCTAATATTTTTAAAATTATTCTATGAAATCCTGATGAAACTTTTTTTTTCAAAAATATTCATGTAATAATTTTATAAGGTGCTGTTCATTAATTACGTAAGGGGTAATGGGGGGAGGGGGGTGGTTCGAGATTTCTTACGCGTCATACAAATTATTTTTAATTTTCATACAAAAAATCTTACCATGGGGGGAGGGGGTTTGAAAAACCGTCAAAGTTGTCTTACGTAATTAATGGACCGCCCCTACTTGTTCCAAAAGCATACTGGGTGCATTAAAATGATTTTCAAGGTATTCGTTCTACAGTAGTTTTAGATTAAATTTCTTCATGCGTTCCTTCTTGAACTAATCTAGAAACTGCACCCAGAATTCCAAAGAAGTTGTTGAAGTTTTTAAGGGATGACTTCATCTACTTAACTTCCTGCTACATTCTTTCGGGCTTTTCTTCAGTAATATCTCGAAGTATTCCTTCAAAATTTGATCCTTAAAAACTCAAAACTGTTTAGAAAAAATTAATTAATGTTGGCATAGGAACTGTAGAACTGGGATTCAGATTGATTCCGGTTGACTTAATGACCAGAGCAAAATTGCCGATCAAAAGGATCACTACGAATCGAATCTTCAGAATTTTTCCAATAAGTAATTCTTTAATACGTTGAATGGACCCGTTACTCAAGACCCGTTAAGGACCTTTCTTTACTTACTGTGAAAAAGTAGGGTGGATATCCTGCTTAGTTTTATGGTTCATGCAAATACGATGCATAGGCAGTGTATAAAGATCGTTTTGGCGCAAAGTTTGACAATGAAATTGTGAGGTCTGCTCTTCTCTTCCCTGATAAACAAAAAACCTGGCTACGCCCATGTCCCTCGCCACCTTTAAAGTCTATGTAGGTTGTAAACGTGGCTCATAAACAAATATTAACACGTCAACATTTGAAAAACAGAAACAAAAAATATGACCCGATTTTGTCAGGTTCCTCATTTTGTCAGCCTAAAATTCATCGAGAGGCTGACAAAATCGGGTCCCTACTGTATTATATTTTACTCATATGTGAAGTAAAAAAAAACGATTGGTTGGACCATCACAGAACACTTTTATGCCGACACTTGCAGTGGCAAACCATTCAAAGTTTGTTGAATAAAGTAAAACTTTATTAAATCTACACTTATAGTGTCGAATCATCCAAAGTATTTCTTCAATTATAAAAACAAAGGTAAAAGGAAAGGTTTTTTTTGGAAAAAAAAAATATGTAAAACATAAATAGTGTTTATAAGTAAGAGTTGATGCCAGCACTTGTAGTGACGAACCATTCATAGTTTGTTGAAAAATCATATTGCCATTTCAACGCTGAACGATTAAATGTGGTCATACAAATTTTACAAATTTGAAATAAAAGCAATAAAAAACTCTCGCTTGCTCGGGCTCTTCAACTTGCACTGCCCGGCAAACGTGAAAACCGAAACAAAAGAACCAAAAACCGGCGACGCAACGAAAAAAAAACTCATACTTGCATTCTAAAATGTCTGTATCCACTTATTAACCGAAAATCGTAACTTTGTCTTAAGAACAAGCTTTCGATCTTCAAACAAATTTTCAAGCCATCCATGTTGTATGCTGTACCAATATGAACCAGCTGTTGTAATACCAGGAGAAAACCTCTGCAAAGGATTTAAAATAAAATTTTGAAAATGATTCTGAAGCTTCCTCCCTGGTATAGTACTAATCAGTTACATAGAATATCCAATGTTGAAACATAGAAACAAATGTCGAATAACATTAACAAATTTTTTAGGAATAAAATGTTGCAATCTTCTATTGGTACGATAAATGTGTTATATATCTAGGTGAGTTAATTGAGAGCGTTTTTTGTCTTTTACATATATATTTTTTCTGCATATGACCGACGTAAATAACCTTAGTGTTCTCATAAGAATTTTAAGCTGAGAACCAGCTAGCGACGTAATGCCAATAAAATAAAGGAGAAGAAATGTGTCATCGATTTCAAAGAAAAATAAGGAACAATTAGCATTGGAACGAAATTGTTCAGAACATGTTAAAATAATATGTATGTATGATGTGTTGATCAATTCTACTAAAGAAGATTACTACACCTTGAAGGTCATTGCATGTTCGTGTTTTCGATACATCAGGGAATCCAAATTTGAATATTATATCAGCTTCCTCGGGTACCTCCGGCATATCGCTTACAGTTCTGCATTCAAGCACCTACAGTTCAACACTCCCCTCAACAATTTTAACCTTGATGAACAGTTGGAAGCACTTTGACACGCATCCCATCTCGAACTACTCGTACTTACCGTTGTGCAGTATTCCCCAGTAGATGATAGTGATGCAAATCGACACGATCAACGTAATATTATGCATCATCCAGTAGATCTTGAAGGCACGTGGCATTTCCTCGCTGTTGCAAATTTTATCTGGAAAGACAGAAAGAATGCACCTATGAATGCCGGCTAGTTTTCAATGGTGATGGATTACGGCTGTTAGATTTCTAGCAAACACTTGTCGAAGCAGTTGAACAGATGGTTGCTTGACCTTTACTAGTATACACGCGTTGTTTGCTGGAACTGCTTTAGTCTGAAACAAGTTTGTTTTGGAGGATGGTCTTGAGAGAATTCATTTCGGGCCGGATATGTTGAATATTTAAAACCGCTTAAAATGCCTCAATTTCAGGCAAAGTTGAAGACTTCCTTGTTCCAATGTAGATATGACAAAGCATGAGTAATGAACCCTCGAAGGACGAACTCAATCTTCGTTCCATCTTAAGTTTGACATGGTTTCGCTTACATATTTTGAAAACGATTGAAATCTGCATAACGTCAAAGACTTCCATTCATTTGCATCTTCAATTGAGCGCTCTGCACGCAATGACGGATATTTATTTCCCATGGCAGAGAACTCTGCCCGTCTGCGGCCCCAATTTGATACTCTTCTGTGGGCTCCCAGCCGCACAGTGGCCCTGAGTTTACCAAAAGTTAAAAAAAATAAGCTTGCGAATTATTTTAATGCCTTTTTTTTAGTGTCGAATAACAATTTCCCGGAGTATTAGAACGGTTGCGTTTGAGTTTTATTTCACATCATGTGAACTGTTAAGATGCTAGTTGCAATTAACTCTGCAGAATATTTCAAATTTCGTGAAAGATGTTCCTTAAAAAATATGAAGAAGTTTAACTCTGTTGTAAATCAATCAAGATTAACTACACAATTTCAATTTACGAGGCACGTGAACTCCTATGATTGTCATGTAAAACAATCATCTATCATGTACACCCGATTCTGTTTTTGCACGTATTTTTTTACACGGCCGTGCGAAAAAAGTTTTCATACATTTTTTCCGCCAAAACCTTATTTTTGCATGAAACGTCGAGAAATTGTGTTACTTTTTTTGCAAGGTTTTTAAAATTTTGAGCTGAAAACTTTTTTTTGTACGGTACGCATCCCCCGTGCAAAAACAGAATCGGGTGTAATATGTAATAACTGTCTCATTGCATTCAGAAATGCTTGCAATTTTAATACGATTCAACGCTGAATATTCTGTCAAAAATAATGCACATGAATGGATTGACAGCTCGGTCATTTCATGTGCATTATTTATGATTGAATTTTAAGCGTAAAATCATATATGTAA